>NW_022103906.1:5240518-5308163 GCF_000313985.2 Echinops telfairi
AGACACTATATCTTTTGAAGCTGGGCTCCATCAGCTTTCTTCACCACATTTGCTTAGGCACCTACTTTGTCTTCAATGATACTGCTGAGAAGATGAGCATCATGAAATGCCAGTTTAATAGAACAAAGTATTCTTGTATTGAGGGAGTACTTGAATGGAGGCCCAATGTCCTTCTGCTACCTTAATACTAAACCTTAAAATATATGCACATAGATCTATTTCCCCATCTTCACATATAAATATATTTACATATGTACCTGCCTTTATTTAGACCTCTATAAATGCCCTTTGCCTTCTAATTCTTTCCTCTGTTTCCTTTTACTTTCCTCTTGTCCCACTACCATGCTCAGCCTTCATTTGGGTTTCAGTAATTCCTGTCGGTTACATTACCCTTGATCATGCCCTACCAGGCCTCGTACACCCTACTCACCACTGATTTTGATCACTTGTTGTTCCCTTGTCCCTGGGTTTGTTAACACCACTTCCTTTTCTCCCACATCCCCCCCTCCCCTGTCCCCTCAGAACTGTCGGTTCTGTTGTTTTCTCCTCCAGATTGTTCATCCAGCCTATCCTATTAAGACAGACCTACGGAGATAATAACATGCACAAAAACAAGACAGAATAACTAGTTCTTATGATATGACCCTGCTTGATATTCACCCTCATAAAAGAAACATGGAAGTTATAGGTGCTATAGCAAAGTGTGGTGAAGAAATGAGATGGTGTCCAGCTATTTGAAAGAATAGCTTCTGGAGTCTTAAACACTTGTTTTCTAACAGGCAGCCATCTAAGTGAGCTGGAAATTAAGTCAATATGGAATAAACACACCAACATCCCTGACCCATGGATTGTGAATTATATAAACCAAAGAAGGAGCATTATCAGACCTTACATGGTGAGACTTTTGTTTGGTGAAAGCTATGGATGACAGTGAAAGTCCAAAATACATTTGTGAAAATAAGCCTCTAGTGATTTCCCTCTAAGCATAATTGAGGGATGGAAAATAATTGGTTACCAGAGTATTGGAGATATTGGAGAAATGACTATAATATATTAAATTATAAATCTTACTTGAAGGATTAAAACCTGATCTCTTGTTCTTCCCTCTAACACATGACATTGGGCTTGATATGGTTAGACACACACACACACACATTTCACTATATGAAACCCAGGATTGATGAACCTACAGAGAAAACAATTAGAATAAGGTTTCCTGAGGAGTATTATGGGAGAGGTAGGGATCAAGTGCAGTTGATATCAAGGAGTTCAAGAAGGAAGAAAATATTTTGAAATTGGTTGTAGCAGTAATTGTATAATGCTGCTTGATATGGTTGAATTATGACATGGTAATATGTCTGGATTCGCTCCTAAAAAGTTATTTGAAGAAAAAAAAATTAAATATTCAATGTTTCATGCATAAAAATTATGTCCACTTCAGAAGTAATTATAAATACTGTATTCCACTTTTAGTAAGAAAAATGTAAAAGTAATTTTCTAAAATATATCATTGCTAGTTTCTCTCAGATTGCAAATATTTAAAAGCATCAGTTAACATATAACTATTATGTTTTCTTACATGAGAAAAATATTTTTAATGAATAACTTATTTTTAATTGAGAAATAAATAGTCACAGATCCATTGTCTAATTGGACCCTGAAATACTTGGGGCCCAATAGAGGAGGGTCTCCTGAGGGCCATTTTGGGGAGTGGGGAGGGTGTGTAGAGAGCTTCAGGAACTTTGTGCGGATCTCATTGGGGGTGGGGATTACATTGACACTACTGCCTCATCTTAGCAGGTTTTATAACTATTATGTTTATAACGATGATGTTTTCTTATATGAGAAAAATATTTTAATGAATAACTTATTTTTAATTGAGAAATAAATAGGTCAAAAGATTGTTTTTTGAAGGCTATTTCAAAAATAATTTACTTATCTATGAATGAATAAAAACTCAAACAATGTAGTACAAATATTAGAGAAACCATAACCTACTAGTACTAGCATTCTCCAGCATGCCCTTAATGTGAGTGCGAGAACCGTCTGAGTAAAAAGAAGTGTTTACATGGAGATTGGTTATTTTCTAGTTGGAGCTCAGTTCTTCACACCTCCAGCCAGCACCTTATTTGTCTTCCAGAAGGTGTTAGTTACCATACACTCCATAGACTACTGACACAGCTCTTTCTTCAGCTCACTGGAACTTGCTACAATGTAACTTCTTTCTTAAACAGAAGTTGCCTTCCATATGTACCTTGTGCCAATGCCTTTATCTGCTGAATTTCAGCAATCCTGTGATTGTTCATCTACTTATCACATCCTGAGATTTTGTTTCTTACCATATTTGAATAGTAATTCAATAGAGTGTATATCAAAATGTAAAATAAGTATGAGTGTTGTTGGAACATCTTAACTTCCTTTGACTTCACAAGGATAATCAGACTCAACACCAGCCCAAGAGTTTTCAACTCTGTGTCCAATTGGTCCCTGCCCTGCTTAGGCAAGTGCTTTAAAACTCCTTTAGTTCTGTTGATAAATGCCCAAAGGGAACACCGTTCTTACCTTATGCCTCATTCAAAGGCATCAGGGTCTAGATTTGTGGGTCAGCACACCTAGTTCCACTTATTAAGTGACTGGAAGCAGCTCATTATGCAAGTGAACTACCTGCCCCAAAGCTTTCAGCTTTTCTCACTGGTGGGCCAGGAAGCCCGCTGTACTTTCTGTGCTCGGTCTCTGGGTTCTGCTGCTGCTTCTCCTTTGCTACTGTTTTTTTGTTGTTGTTGTTGTTGTTGTTGTTGTTTTTTAACCATTTCTCTTATGTCACAGTTCTGTGTCCTGGATTGAGGACATTCAGTGCGTAGATGTCTCAGTGTCCAAAGAACACCCTAAATTCCTAACTCCACATTCTCTTTTAGAATTTGTATGGTACTCCCTTTCTTGTCGGTTCCTTTTTAATCCAATGAGATGGCAAAATTGCCAATCCCTATGCTAGATTTCTATAAGATCTTTAGCATGTCCTGGCCCAATAATTTGGTGGGAGTTACAATGATCAGGAGTAGAAGAGCCATCTGAATTCAATGCATGATGGTATTGTTTTTCTATAGAAGTATCATTCAATACCTGCATTGATCATAATTTAAATTAACTTAATTAAACAAATTTCAAGTACTGAATATTTAAATTAACTCAATTAAACAAATTTCAAGTACTGCATATTTCAGATATGATTTTTTAGATAATTTGACTCTAAAGATAATTAATAATGTTTTAATGATTGAATTAAATATTTTGTTAAATGTTTCAACTCTTAGAAATGTTTCTGGCATATAAGGTTGGCAAAACTATGTCTTAATTGGTTTGGAATTTAAGAAACTAATATTACACCTGATCAGGGTAGTTTTTAGGTTCTTTTCTTGCTATTAACCATAAAATCTGTAACGTTTTCTTAATCATGTGTCATAATTTCGCATATAACTCTTTGATGAAAATATGTTACAAATTGTGCCAATTAAAAACTTTCTGTATGTACATTTGTTAACATTTTTATGTTCTTGAAGAAGGGTAGGGATGAGAGTAGAAGCCCCAAATCTATTTTCAGGGTGCCCATGTAGATTAAGCCTCCAGCAAATCCCCTTTGACTAGATTCAAGGGATGTAAATAGGATTGTTATCAGGCAGAGAGCATTGTAAAGTTGATTATGGTACACGTAGTTTGGTTAAAGTGCAATATCTTATCACTTAATTTCTCTTTTGACCTACTTTAAAGTTGTTTCAGTTTTTAATATTTTATGCTTTATTTTTTAATAAATTTTTCGTATGTTTTCTGTAGTTATCATCGTTGAGACATTTTGTTCATTTCTTGTTTGTATTTCTTTTTCTTTTTTTCTTCTTTATTACCCACTCTTCTCATGCATTTCTCCATGTGGTTACTTTGTCTTGTTTGTATTTCTTTTGATTTTCTATATATGATATCAAGGAAAGGTAGATCTATAAAGACAGTAGCTGGATCATCCCTCAAGAATTTGACAGGGGAGAATGGGGTGAAATGGAGAGCTAAAGGTGATAAGTACAAAAAGAAAATGTCCTGAATTTGATTGTGGTTATAATTGCACAAATCCCTTAAAGATAATTATATAATTACATCATATGATATCATAATTATATACCAATAAAATAGAATTTTTAAAAAGTTGGAGGCAAGCTTCTGTAATCTTAAATTCCATTCCCGAAAAACTTTTGAAGCTGTTGTGTGCGTGTGTGAGAATTGAGGGCAGAGCATTCTACCTCTACAATGGCACATATTTCTTAGCTAGAGCTTCTAATCCTGCTGACTAGCCTAATGTATCAAACCAGTCCCAAGACAAAAGTAGTTATAGAGTCCCCTTTACCTGAAACATATGCATTTCAGAGCAATCTTGTTATGCAATATACAATATAACCATAAAATCTCTAGTGTGATACAGGATACTCAAGAATGTCAATGGAATTTAAGTATTATTTTAGCATTCTTAGGCTAACACAATCTTCTAGACAAAGGATTTTTCTTAATAGCTACAAAATAAGAATAATGTTGGATTGCAATCAATTTATTATTTTTAATTCATTTATATGATTTCACTAATTAAAACTATAAACATTTAATTATCTTAAAATGCCTATCATTTGCTTGTCCTACCAAGAGTTTTACAGTCTTCACCATGTGAGGAAAATAAGTTAACATACAACATGATTAATAAAAAATGTATTTCAAAGTTCATTTTGAGAGAAGTAGAAAAATGCCACCTTCACAGAATTACCAAGAACCAACATTCCTTGTCTAGAGTTCAAAGTCTAAAAGCACGGGGAATCTAAATAAACCAACAGACACATAATGTATGAAAAGTACTATGAAGTAGGTAGGCACTTTGGAATTAATATAACCAAAGAAAATAGGCGTTCAATAAATATATGTTGAGGGAGTCAGTAAGTCAATGCTTATATGATTGAATAATGGAAAAGATATGTTTAGAAAGGAAGAGATTCATGAAAATGGGAAAGATGTGAGAAGGCTTGTGAAAACAATGCACCTGAGCAGCATTCTAAATGGATATTTTCTACATATATCATCATGTTATAATTTTTCCTAATAATATTTAAATGCTATTCTGGAACTTTCAAATAAAATTATACAATCATTCAAATCTATCATTTGATATCTTTCTTATCACTGTTATAATTGTTTTAACTAAGAATTACTCATTTATTTGGAATCTTTTTATTGTTAATTATTTTAAACTTTGAAGATGGTATAGACCTCCATAGAGTATTTGTGTCTGACTAAGCCAAGGCCAGGACTTCCAACAAATTAGAATCTCTCTCAATTTTTGTCTTAAAAGAGCTTTAAAAACACAGATGGATGTATGTATGGATTGGGATAACAGTTGTATGAGCCCCTAATAAAATGTTAAAAAAAAAAGAATAACAAAAAAAAAAACCCACAGATGGACTTTTTTCTTCTTTTAAATTATGAAGGACAATTTTCTCCTTTCTGAGTTTATGGGTTTGAGACAATGACATTTCCTTCCAGTGTCTATTTTGGCATGGTTCTGCTATTGGTGATGGACAGATTCTATTGAACCCTTGGTCCTACCTTTACTTTTTTTTTCAATTTGTAACCTTTTTTTTTCAATTTGTAACTTTATTAAAGATACTTTCCTTTATAATCACGGTATTCAGGCAGGACATGGGCAGATAATCGTTAACAATATACAACAACATGGAAACTCCCTTCTTCAAGGAACTACCAACCTCAGAAAGCCGCTATAAAACCCACTGAAGTCTTCATCTTATGCTCTGAACAGGGAAAGATTAGAGTGAGGCTTGACATTTCACATTTAGCGCACCGTTTTAACAACTTTTCACAAGCTGACCCTGACCTTAAGAAAGTGACCCAAGCGTGGCAGAATTAGCTATCTGAAGAGCCATTATTCCTCTTTCCCTAGAAAGTCCTTATCACCTGATAGACTAACAACCAGTGTTTTGCGGTCAGGTCCCAACAGGGCTCTGGGTTTGGGGGAGCCAAGTCTATGGAGAAGGCAAAGAGGGAGAAGAGGGTATAAGGATATGAAACAATGTGTACTTTTCCCCGAACACAAGGTGTTTATGTCCAGGTGGATAATATGTGTCAACATCAAGGTATCCCTCCTCCTGTGAAACAAGAGAGTGTCTCACAACCAGGAGGGAAAGGTGATGTTTTCCTTGTCAATCCAGCTTTGGAGAAATCCTATTATTGACCTTTGTCCCTCTCCCTTAAAAAATAAAAAAAACAGCAACGAAGTGTTCTGTGTGATAACAACATACCTTAAAAAAAAAAAATCAAAATTCTGCATGTTCATGAAACTTGATTAAAATATAGTATTTCAAGCTGTACAGTCACCAGAACTGTGCACAGTGATCAGAACTGCACTCACTTCATTTGGCATCTCCAGCACCTTCAGCTTTCTCTGCCTGGTCAGTGTCGGCGTCTCCCTTTTCTGCAGGGTTGTTCCCATTCTTGCCCTTGCTCTTTGGTCACCTTCTCTCCCTTCTTGAAAGGGGCCTTTGAGGCTTAGGCTCTGGCTTTGGAGGAGCAGGTTTATTCGCTAACCTTGCTGATCTCCTCTGAGGTTTATCCTTCTCCCCTTCAGCCTTTCTCTTGGGCACATTGGCGGTGATCAAGGCGCTGGACGCAGGGACGCAGGGATGCAGGGGTGCGGTGGCCATGGTCGACCCGGTAGGTCATCTTGCTTCTTCAAACTGCCCTCTAACTTCACTTTTTCCATGTAAGACTTTCTTACTTTCTTAGGAGCTTATTAAAGGATTTAATGAAAGGTGTTAATTTGGGGTCAAGGATTATAGTTGTTTGCAGCAACAGGGTCGATCCAGAGGGTGAAACGTGCCACAATAACAGGAGTGGACCGCCTCAGAATTTTCCATGGAAAGAAGACTTTCCCTCACTTTTGAAACCTTAGTGTGCAATTGCAAAAGTTGATGCCAAATGATAAATTCCTCTTTAAACAGAAATGAAAAATTCCTAAAAATCAAACCACTACTTGTCTGTTGGTTTGGTCAGTTTACCATACTGTGGTGGCTTGTGTGTTGCTCTGATGCTGGAAGCTCTGTCACTGGCATTTCAAATGCCAGCAGGGCCACCCAATGGGAATAGGTTTCCATGAAGCTTCCAAATTGAGACTAATCGATGAAGAAAGACTTGGCAGCCATTTAGAAGAAGTAGCCACTGAAAACCTTATGAACAGCTTCAAAGCTACCGAAGGCCCAGTGAATGGAAGCAAAACATTGTCTGAGCGAGTGCCAGAGGATGGGCATGTTGGGTTTAAGGACACTCAAAATGTGACTGAGGAGAAGTTGATTTCTCAGAGTAGAGTCAACTATAGTTACCTGCAGGGCATAACGCCTGTGGGAGTAGAGCCTTTTGAATCTCCATTAGCTGATGGGGCACAACTCTAGATAAAATATATCAGTCCAAAAACCTTCTAGTGATCAAGAACTTGGACTGTTTGAACTATTAATCTAGGAAAACTGGAGGTGGTCAAACATGAAATGGAGCATGCAAAGACCCATAGCCTAGGCATTAGTGAGCTGAAATGGACTGTTAGTGGTTATTTTGCACCAGAAAATCATATGATTTACTATGCCTGGAATAACACAATCCAGGACAATGGCATGACACTCATTGTCACAAAGGACATTGCAAAATTATTCATGAAGTACAATGATACCTTTGATATGATTATCTCTATATTTCTTCAGGGAAATCCATTCCATACAATTATTTTAATATATGCACCAACCACAAATGTTAGTGATGAAGAAATTAAAGAATTCTACCGATGGCTTCAGTCTGAAATGATCAAACGTACACTCAAAATGCATTGATAATTATTGACAATTGGAATACAAATATTGGAGACAAAGAGGAAGGAACAGTAGTTGAGAAACATGATCTTAGTGACAGAAATTAAGCCAGAGATAACATGATAGAATTTTTCAAGAACAATGATATTTTCACAGCAAATGCTTCTTTTCAACAACCCCAAAGGTGACTAGCCATATGGACATCTTCAAGTGGAATAAATAGAACTTAAATTGACTACATGTGTGGGAAGAAACCATGGAGATTTTTAATATCAGCAGCTAAAAGCAGGCCAGGGACTGGCTATTGAACTGACCACAAATTGCTTATATGCAAGTTTTGGATGAAGCAAAAGAACTTTGAAACAAATGGATGAGAGCCAAAATATGACCTTAAAATTTTGAAAACATCTCAAAGAACATATTTGACACACTGAACATTCGTGACAGAAGACCGTATGAGCTGTGGGAGTACATCTAGAACATCATCATGAATAAAAAAAGATATCATTAAAAAGACAGGAAAGGACCCCAGATTCTATATCTTTTGACAGCCAGGCACCGTCAGCTTTCTTCACCGCATTTGCTTATGCACCCACTTTGTCTTCAGTGTTCGCGTAGGGGTAGGCTGGTGTGCTTCTTCCATGTGGGTTTTGTTTTTTCTGAGCTAGATGGCTGCCTGTTTATCTTCAAGCCTTTAAAACTTTAGATGCTATATCTTTTGATAGCCAGGCACCATCAGCTTTCTTCACCACATTTGCTTGTGCATCCATTGTCTTCAACGATCGTGCCAGGAAGGTGAGCATACCAGACTGATGAATTATTAGAACAAAATGTTCTTGTGTTGAGGGAGTACTTGAGCAGGGCCCACTGTTCATCTGTTTTCTTAATACTCAACCTATAAATATATGTACATAGATCTATTTCCCCCTCAACGTATATAAATATAGTTATGTCTGTAAATGCCTGTATTTAAATCTCTATCACTACCCTTTGCCTCCTAGTTCTTTCCTCCATTTCTTTGTACTGTCCTCTTATCCCACTATCATGTTCAGCCTTCATTTGGGTTTTAGGAATTCCTCTCCATTACATTGCCCTTGATCTAGCCCTGCCAGGCCTCCTCCACCCTCCTTGCCACTGATTTTGGATCACTTGTTTTTCCCTTGTCCCTGGGTTTGTCCCTTTCCCCTGCCTGCCCTACTCCCATGTCTCCCTGGAACTGTCATCCCGTTCTCTCTTCTGGCTTGTTTATCCAGCCTATCCCTTCCAGGTAGACATACTATGTACCATCACAAGACTGAGTACAATGAAGCAACAACAGAAAGTAAAACAATAGCTGCAACAACAACAACACAAAAAAAAAACACATATAAATAGTTCAGGGTCTATTTGTTTTCAATCACGAGTGCTTTCCAGTCGAGTCTGATGGGGTGCCATGCCCTGGCCCCACATCTGTCCCTGGGACTTCATTGTTCTGCTCCCCCTGCTGCTCTGCTGCATGCCCCCAGAGGCTGGCTTTGGCATAGTGAGCTCAGGGCGGGCACAATTCCTGCCCTGTGTCTCTAGTGTTGTCCCCAATGGTGCTATGGGTCAATGAGGAACGCTGTGTCCCTTGGTGAGGCCGGCCCTCTGGCCGGCTTTGTGCATTGCTGCTCTGAGCAGAAACATTGTCCTCAGGGCTTGGTGAGCCAGGATGTGCTTCACTCTTTTTTTTTCCCTTCCTCCCTCGTTGGCTCCTCTCTGCTCTCATCAAGAAGTCCCTCTTCTTGAGCTGTAGCTTCAGTGCTATCCTCTGAAGTGTATTCTTCTGGCGGGGAGGATGGTGCTGTCCACTTAGTTGGTAATGGGGCTGGCCCCTGAGGCCTCTCTATCGGTTTCCTAATTCATGTCAGTGTGTTGCCTTCTTGTCTTGTAGCTCCGGGTTGAAGTCTGGTCCCTCTTTCCCTGTGGAGACACAATCAACACCGTCCCACTTTGTGGGTTAGTGCCCTGTTTCCCCAGCTACCCATAACTTCCCCCCCCCCTCCTTTTTAATGGACTGCCATATGTATCTCATATGTATCCCTAACTTTAGTCTGGCCCATATGGATTGTGATAAGAGTTGTATGAGCCCCTAATAAAATGATTTTTAAAAAGACTGGAAAGAAAAGATTAAAGTGGATTTCTAAAAGATTAAAGTCTAAAAACTGCTCTTAATCATACCGTAGCTCAAGCAAATGATAAAGTTACAGAAAATTTCAAAGGGTAGCTCTAGAAGACAAAGCTAAATATTATAATGAAAAAGAAGTTTACCCAACAGAATACTCAAACTATGAAACAATATCACTGATATCACATGCCAGTAGTATTTTGATTAAAATCATCCAACAATTGCACCAGTAGTACATTAATAGGGAGTTGCCAGAGGTCCAGGCCAGATGCAGAAGAGGGTGTGAAACAAAGGAGATCATTGCCTGTGTCAGATAGATCTCGACTCAGAGCAGACAATACCAGAAAGATGTGTACTTGTGTTTAATGACTATGCCAAGGCATTTGACTATGTGGCTCATAACAAACGATTGGTTACCATGAGTTGAATAGGAATTCCAGAAGACTTCATTGTGCTCCTGCAGAACTCGTACCTGGATCAAGAGAAAGTTGTGTGCACAGAACAAGGTGATATTGAATACTGCATAACTTAATGTCAGAAAGGGTGTGTGACAATGTTGTAAGCTCTCACAGCTTCTGTATGCTGAGCAAAACATCAGAGAAGCAGTTTATATAAAGAAGAATGTAACATCAGGATTGGAAAAAGGCTCATTAACAACCTGTGATATGCAGATGACACCACCTTTTTTTTTTTTTTTTTTGGTCCTGTATTTGTTTTTGTTTTTTTCTTTTTTAACGTTTTATTAGGGGCTCATACAACTGTTATCCCAATCCATACACACATCAATTGTGTAAAGCGCATTTGTACATAGTTTCTCAAAACATTTTCTCTCCATTTAAACCCCCGACATTAGGTCCTCATTTTTCCCCTCCCTCCCCACTCCCCCCTCCCACATGAGCCCTTGATAGTTTATAAATGGGTATTTTGTCATATCTTGCCCTGTCCGACGTCTCCCTTCATCCACTTTTCGGACACCACCTTTTTTTTCCCCCACTGAAATTGAGGACTTGAAGCACTTGCTGATGAAGATCAAGGATGGCAGTTTTCAGTACGGATTATTACTTACTGTAAAATAGACCAAAATCCGTTCAACTGGACCAATAGGTAACATCATAATAAGTGGAGAAAATTTTGAAGTTGTCAAGGATTTCATCTTTCTGGGACCCACAATCAATGCTCATTGCAGCTGCAGTCAAGAGATAAAAAGGCTTATTGCAGTAGGTAAATCTGCTGCACAAGATTTCTTTAGAGGATTGAAGAGTAAGGGTGTTTCTTTGAGGAGAAAGGTGACCCAAAAAGCCATGATATTCCCTCTTGCATCATATGCATGTGAAAGTTGGACATTGTATAAAGAAGACCGTAGAATAGCGGTTCTCAGCATGTGGGTCACGACCCCTTTTGGGGGGGTTGAATGGCCCTTTCACAGGGGTCACCTCAGACCACTGGAAAACATAAATATTTCACAACATATAATTACATATTGTTTGGTGATTAATCATTGTGCTTTATGTTTAATTATGTTCAATATGTAACAATGAAAATACATCCTGCATATTAGCTATTTAAATTATGATTCATAACAATAGCAAAATTAAAATTACTAAGTAGCAAAAAAAATAATTTTATGGTTGGGGTCACCACAACATGAGGAACTGTATTAAAGTGTCGTGGCATTAGGAAGGTTGAGAACCACCGCCTTAGAATAATTGATACAGTTGAATTGTGGTGTTGGAGAAGAATATTGAATGTACCTTGACTGCTAAAAAAGACAGAGAGATTTGTCTTGGAAGAAAAGGATGGCCAGAATGTTCGTTAGAAGCAAGGTTGGCAAGAGAAATTACTGAAATCGAAATGAAGGCTGAACATGGTAGTGGGACAAGAGGAAAGTAAACTGAAATAGAGCAAAGAACTAGGATGCAAAGGACATTTATAGAGGTCCAAATACAGGCATATAAATATGTAAGCATATTTATATACAACAATGGGGAAATGGATCTAAGTACATATATTTATAGGTTTAATATTAAGGTAGCAGATGGACATTGGGCTTATACTCAAGTACTCCCTCAACACAGGAACACTTTGTTCTAATAATCTGGCATTCTGTGATGCTTAGCTTCTTGACGCAATCACTGAAGACAAAATGGGTGCATAAGCAAATGTGGTGAAGAAAGCTGATGGTGCCTGGCTATCAATAGATATAGCATCTTGAAGATAAACAATCAGCCATTTAGCTGAGAAGTCACAAAGCCCACATGGAAGATGCACCCCAGCCTGTGTGATCATGCGGTGTTGATGGGATCAGGTATCAAAGACCCAGAACAAAAAATCATGTCATTATGAATGAGGAGGAGTGCAAAATGGAGACCCAATGTCCTTCTGTAGGCAACTGGACATCCCCTTATAGAAGGGTTGTAAGGAGGAGACAGACCAATCAGGGTGCAGTATAGCAGCACCGACGAAACATACAGCTTTCCTCTAGTTTTTTAATGCTGCGCCCCATCACCACCACCCCCCGCTCCACTATTATGACCCCAATTCTACCGTACAAATCTGGCTAGACCAGAGCATGCACACGGGTACAGATAAGAGCTGCAAACACTGGGAATCCGGGACAGATAACCCCCTTGGGACCAATATTTAGAGTAGCCATACCATGAGGGGAAAGGGAAAGTGGGGGGAGAAAGGGGGAACTGATTACAATCATCTATCTATATCCCCCTTCCAGAGGAATGGACAACAGAAAGGTGGGTAAAGGGAGACACCAGACAATCTAAGACATAAAAATTAATAATGCTTTATAAATTATCAAGTGTACATGAGGAAGGGAGGGTGGAGGAGCAAGGGGAAAACAGGAGGAGCAGAGACCAAAGGCTCAAGTAGAAAGAAAATGTTTTGAAAATGTTGATGGCAACTAATGTATAAATTGTGCTTGACACATGGATGGATGGATGGATTGTGATAAGAGTTGTAAAATGATTTATTAAAATTAAAAGAAAAGAATTTTGGACCTTGCAGTCAGTCACCCAATATATAATCACTTCTTTGAAAATAGCTTCCTTGGTGTTTATTCATAAATAGCATTTGAATTTTCTCCTATTTCCCTTATTGTTTTTTAAATAAAGACTGTTCTCTATTAAAAAAATGAAAAAGAGGCTTAGTCTACATACTTTGGAAATGAGGACAGGGCATGATGTTTGGGAAAGTAGAGGGGCAGTGAGCAGAGGAATGTGCTCAAGGACTGGATTCACACCGTGGTCACAATGGGCTCAAGCATGTAAAACCCTTAAGGGCAGTGCGAGAGTGGACAGAGCTTCCTTTGTTGTGCATGAGGACTGTCTGGGTCAGAACCATCTCCGTGGCACCTCACAAAAATAGCAAGAATCAAAGCTGCTTTGTGCTCTGCAGCTACATTTTGTGAATCCTGTAAGTTTTAAACATGAGTTGAAGTACACAAGCACACATCCAAACAAAAGTTGAATATTCCAGCCCTATGGTTTAGAGTCTCAAACAATCATTTTCCTTATATATATGTGAGTATTGGAATGATATCTGTAGTGCAGCAAAGGAAGAAAATTGAAAGTTATGGATTTACTATGAATATTAATTTTCTTGTCATTTAATGTATGGTGTTTGATTTACACACCTGAGAATGATGCCAATCATTTTGAATAGTCGATTATAAATCTCATATATTTAAGATATATGTACTTATATAAGATAATAGGTTTTTCATATGGTTTTTCTCAGTGAATATATTTTATGATGTGCCATGCAGGCGAGTAATGACATTCAGCCTTTAACATTAACCCTTTAACTCCATTTATTCTTTCTAAGGATAGTTTCATTTCTAGCATCATAATTTAGAATTAGAGCTGAGTTAAGTTTTATGTATTTTATATAAGATCTCCTCAACTGTAATTTTGCTAGAAAAAATGCTTCTGGAAATTAATCTTCATTTCTGTATAAAATAATTTTAGTCATATAAGTTTAAAATATGTATGTAACTGTCTTCAAGTTTATAAAATATACCAAGAGTGTCTTTTATTTGAGATAAAAAAATCTTTGGGAAAGTTACTATTGTGTTTCTTATTTTTTTACATCAAAAAGTATAAAACAGTGTCTGATTTAAAAGATATTCAAAGAAATGTTAAATTTATCCTCAATTCTCTATATCAAATATTCATCAACAAAATCTTAAGAATGTAATCAGATTATTTATTAACTTATCTGAGGGTGCTAGAAAACTTTGTGGGAAAATGCCATTGTATTTTTATTTTATTTTCCATGAACTTTTTCGAACATTACCCTATGTTTGAATAGCCTCAATTTTGAAAAAGACATCAGTGCCTTTCTAAATCTTTGATTTGACTGCTACTTTAGTTAAAGAATATCTTCTATTTATTTATTATCAAGGAAGCCAGAATATGACCAGAGAGCTCTTCACAAGTAAGGATGGTGAGACAGTCTTACGTACTTCAGACGTGTCGCCAAGAGAGACCATTCCCTTGGAGAAGGGCATCAAGTTTGGTGAATATATTTTACTTCGTGACTCATAGGACTGCGTGGTTGTCTTTGTCAGAAACTGCAATTGAAACTGATTTTAATGTATGTGCATCATTATTAGATTTAAATTTTTTAGGTTATGCTTTCAGTGTTTGGTCAGTTTATCTCAATCTTCAAACACTCCAAGAAGTATGTAATTTGGAGATCATGAGTTGAGCGATGGGAGTGTGTCTGACTTCAGGGCATGCCCTCAGGATATCAGTGTGTTGGACCAGGTGAAAACAGGGCATTTAAGTTCAACCATACAAATCTCCCCCTTGAGACTACTTCTCACTTACTCTTCTTTCTGGGCTCCCTTCTCCAAGACCCGTGTCTCTTCAATTTCTCACCCTAGATTCAGTCTTCTGGTATTTGCACCTCACTCCTCTCACTGATTTATGATTAACCCTCAGTGATGCCTCTCTCTGGCTCAAGTATGGCTGTGGTAGGAATGACACCCCGTAGGGAGGTCATCTTCATTTTTCCCAGGTGCTGAGGCCCCAACAACTCAATAAATAAGGTCTCATGATAAAGGTAAAGGATCTTTATTTCTCTAACTACTGGCACCAGAGTTTTGGCTCAAGTAGACATATAGCTCAATTTGACTATATATAAAGGAATCTTTTATCGCCTCTTACTATAAAGAAAGCAAAAGAGGCTTGCAGATGGACTTTTAGTTTCATACAACCTAAAGAAAACTGTGTAAGGCTTAGGACAGATACACTTACTCTGAAGATAAACTGAATTATATTAGCTGGAACAAGTTATCTCTTTAAATAACTGGTAAAGTCCCTTAAGCATTGGGTAGAGTTTTATATTATGAACTGGTTCGGCCTGAATTGTGTTCCATTTACTTAACAACTGTTGTCACAAAAGACAAAGGTTGAAACAGAGAAAATCCTAAATTTTAACTGGACATTTGATTTCTAGACCAAAAATAGAATTTTATTTAGAAAATATCTTCTATACTAAGGCTTTTTTTTTCCTTTATGGTACATCCTGATATTCCTTCCACATATTAAATGTCCTGGGAACTTTGCCAACTCAAATCCACTATCATAGAGTTGATTTTTATTCACAGGAATCCCACAGGGCAGAGCAGGGTTTTTGCGACTATATATCCTTATATCAGAAAGCGTTACCTTTCTCCCACAGACTGTCTAGTGAGGTTTGAACCACTGACCTAAGGGTTAGCAGTTCAATATTCAATCCACTGTGCCACTTTTGTTGTTGTAGGAAGTCTGGTTTGTTCTGATTCATAGTGACCACATGTGTGCCTGGTTTTGCTCTGTCTGACAATTGTTCTTATTTTTGAAACCGTTGCTGAAGCCACTGTGTCAGTCCGTCTTGTAAAGAGCCATCCTCTTTTTGCTGCCCCTCTACTTTACCAAGCACAATGTCCTATTCCAGTGTCTGCATTCTGCTGACAATATGTGACAAAAAGTCTCACCATTCTTGCTCAAAGGAACACGCTGGCTGTACTTTTCCCAGGACAGATTTGTTTGTTCTTTTAGCAGTCTTTAGTAATCTCAATATTCATCACCAACCCCATAATTGATATGTGTCCATTCCTTGATCATCCTTATTTGATGTCCAGCTTTTATATGCCACTTTGAAGGCACACTCCCAGCCTCTCTGGGAGAAAGAATCATGAGCCAAAGAGAGATGGAGCAAGAAAAAATTTCTAATGATTAAAAAAATTTTTTTTATCATGCTCTAAGTGAAAGTTAGAGCAGAGAATTATTTTTACATTCAAGGATTTAGACACATTTTTTTTTGCAAATCATCCATTGCAACTTGTTCTATGTACCAGTTCTTATCCCACTTTCTCTGGGCGCTTCATATTTCCATTCCCTTTTCTTTTCAACTCTTTCTGCTTGGGTATATGCTACCCTTCTGCTCTAGGAGGGATGTTATTAGCAAGTTCAATTTCAGGCCTGCGGGTGACTAATGGTCATAGTCTTGGGTATCCCACAATCTCTAACAGACTAGTAAACCTGCTCTCTTTTATGGTTGTGAGTTCTGTTACACATTTTCCTTTCACTCTGTCCAGGACCCTCTAATATAATCTTTTCAGAGCACTAGGTAGTGGTAGACAAGAAACATCGAATTCTTCTGGTTTCAGGCTTGTAAGTATTGATATTTACATAGTCCATTTGCCATGTGTATTTTATGTTTCATCACATGTTGTCCTCCACATGGGGAGACACCAATAACTTCACCTTAGAAGGCTGACAATGAGCTTTTACGTCCCCAGTTACAATGTGGGATGTAGAATATAATCTTTATGAACAATGTAATGGCAAGTGACCTTGGTGTCACCAAAATTATGGTTCTGAGCCCCAGGTCCAGCGATTCAAGTATTTGGTAATGTTTACAGTGTTGTCATCACTCTATACCACCTGTATGATCAACATTCATGGATATACTTGCAGCAAAGTCAAATACATATACTATATTTTCAACACTTTTCTGCAGCCACGCGACAACCAACAGGTCCATTCTAGATGAATGCACAAATATCATCTGTCTCTAACGGATTTTTGATTTTTAAAAATTAGATGACAGATCTTCTTGGCTTTCCCCGCCAATGTTTACCTATACACAACGCTTCCTTCACAGGTGCACATTGCTTCCTGCACCAAAGAAAGTGTAACCAAGGATTAACTTGATCCCGTAAAGAACTGCAACGGAAGCCTGCCTGTGAAACTTGGACAAGTTACCACTTATTTTTAAAAGCTTCCATTTTCTATCTGCAATGTGGAAGAAATAATAGAGTTTATGTAGCTGTTTTAATAATTAAATTACTAAAAAGTACTTTAAAATATTAAATATTATTACTGAATGTATTTGGCTAAATTGTACTTTCACAAAAAGTTTTGTAAAATTGACTTTTGGCAGTAAAACTATTTTGGAAAGCAGAATTAATTCCATCAATTTTTTTGAGGTTAAGGGTGTACATGTATGAGCACACTCAACATTTAAATTGTCCAGTGATTAGGACAAAATATAATTTTACCAGTCTGATCTACCTATTTTGGCCTTGAAAATATTTTATTTTTACAGAAGCTATTTTGGGAATTCCGGTGTATAAGAGTGACAGTGTGTTCCTTAACACTTCATGCTGCTGAGAAAATGTCATTCTAAAAGTTAATAATCTCAGCTAAACAAGAGTAACAAATAATAATAATGAATTTGTACTTGTATTTCTTAACCATACCACTGGACACATTTTGTGTGTCCTTTCCAACATATATTAATAATGGCCCTTTCACACTGCGAACATGTGACAGCAGATTCACGTTCCTCCTGCTGTCTGACCAACTAAATCTCTCCTTCCTGAGTTATGCCTATCTTTTGACAACTTGGTATTTAAAAACAAAGCAAAACAAGATAACCTTTTACTGTTAACTGGGTGATGTTTTTCAGGACAGTTTTTCATTCAATAATTCATATACTTAAAAGAGTATGTTTGAAATGAACCTGTCTGTCACCAAAGTCTCCAAGCTCACTTCAGTTTACCTTTCCTCCCTTTGTCAGCCACCCAGACAAAATGTTGAGATCTGAGGCAGAAGGAATCTGGATGGTTGTTTAATTTTTGTTCTTATTAAATTCTCTATTTCTGCTTCACTCCACCTCTTCCTACCACCGTGTCCCCACCCCCATTTTTCTTCCATTCTATCTTCTAATGTAATACTTTCAAAACAATTGCGAGTGGTATCTGGGCGTCATCTAATGCTTATGGTACCTGGGTCCTGAAGACGGATGTTTGCATGGTCTTTTAGTCTATTGCTCATGGTTCCCATTGTCTTTCATTTGTATCATCTTTCTGCAGACATGGGACAGCCAGCGGATGCAATCCAGATGACTGTGCACTAGCTTTTATGAAAGTAAGGTATAAAGTATTGTCTTGTGAACTCTTACCCCAATTGATCTTGGTGTCCCTTTAGACCAGTGGTTCTCAACCTGTGGGCTGCGACCCCTTTTGAGAGCTGAATGACTCTTCCACAGGGGTCGCCTAAGACCATTGGAAAACACAGATTTCCGATGGTCTTTGGAACCGAGACACCACTCCTCTATCCACCTCCAGGGGGGTCCGCAGATACACCACATAAGACTACCTGGCGTGAAGACTGTTACCCATGCTTCACCATGCTTCAAGACAAAATTTCATTTATTTATAATTAGAAATAGATATTTCACAATATATATTTTTGTGATTAATCACTATGCTTTAATTATGTTCAATTTGTAACAATGAAAATACATCCTGCATATCTGATATTTACATTATGATTCATAACAGTAGCAAAATTATAGTTATGAAGTAGCAACAAAAATAATTTCATGGTTGGGGGGTCACCACAACACGAGGAACTGTATTAAAGGGTCGTAGCATTAGGAAGGTTGAGAACCACTACTTTGGACTATGGTCTTTAGTCAAGAACCTAGATATTCATTCCTTTAAGATGTTTGGTTTTCTAAAAGGAATGTTCATAACTGCCTCCTATGTGCTCCACCACATTTATAGGTAGATTTGCAGCAAAGGTAAATACTCATGAATAAATATCCTCTGTCAAACCTGTACATATTCCTGGGTAAACTACTATTCTCTCTCTCGGTCTGTTAAGCCTCCATGAATTCAGCATGTATCTATTCAGATATCACCACTCTTTCTGGGGGAAACGAGTAAACTGAAGTATAAAAGTATGTCACTTAGCTGTTGCCTTAAGAAATTATGATGTGGGGGTCCATAACTGTTGACTAGCAGACTCTCCCTCCTTTAGTTACTCACTTATTAATTACTTATTCTAATACACTTATTCTTATCAATGTTAAGAATTGGTATTTCAACTCCTATTATTTAGGATTTGATCCACAGTGATCAAATGCTCTTATATAAAATAACTCTGTAAACTTGTTTGTTGTCATGGTTTATTTTATGTATCAACTGTATGTTGATTTGGTTATACTGACTGCTCAGTGCTTTGATCAGACATTGTCAACAATGTAAAACTGTAGGTTTTGTTGTTGTTTTGGGATTTGGTCAAAACCCTCGCTCAAATATTGTTGTTGAGGTAGTTTGTGTAAATACTACTAGATGCAATCTGTTGACTCTAAATAAAGGCACTGGGCCTGTGGTAATATGAGTGGGCTAACCACGCAGTTAAAGTTCTGAGGAGCCAATGATGTTTCCTGAAGGAGGATTCCACATCCAGATGGTCAAAAACCCTGTGCCAATCTCCTGCTTGCCACGAAGACCATGCATTTCTCACTTGCCCGCTCTCATCATACCACGATCTAATCCTTTAAAATCCTTCTCTCCCTTTGTTTCTTCAAGACCCTGGTTAATGAATTTGGATATGTAGACCAGAATATGAGTGAGCAGGGGAGAAAGAATGTAAGCTAAAATAATTAAGTGTATTTTCATCTTTAAAATACAGGATACATAAGGAAGAATAAGTATAGTTTATCTATTGAGGAAATAAATGTTTTATTTTTTATTGTAAATGAAATTTGACAGTCAACCATCAGTTTTCATCCAATAATTCATATATATTTGTTTCAACACATCCATTACAATTCCCTCAATATATTATCATCATTCATCCCACTTTCCCCTTTGTTTCCCATTTTTATTCTTCTTTCTTTCCTAACCCTTCTGAACTTTGTCCTTGGATAAATATTACCTTTTGATCTTAAATGACAGTTTACTCTAACATAAGTGAATTCAATTCCAGACTCAAGGGTGACTAAGTGCCATAGTCTTGTGGATCTCACCAGCTTCTCTCTGACCAGTGAGCCTGACATCTTTTTCTTTTATCCAACAGTTTTATTGGCACATAATTTACATATCATGCAATTGAATAGTTCCATCATAGCAAGGGGAATTGTAAAATCACCACCACATCTATCCCTCCCCATTTCCTTTAAAATGAGTTGACCATGGGGGACAATTTAAAATTGATGTGGGGGTGAATATACAATTCTCTGTGATATGATTGAATAATTGAACTATTGAATTATATAATATGTAAATTACTTGTAAATAAAACTTCTGGAAAAACAAAATACTAGTAATAAAATAAAATAAGTTGTGCACTCATGATCATTTCTAGTGCTTCCTCTCTCCTCCTGCCTGCATTATTTACTCCCCAAATCCTTTTTGCTTCCCTATCACCCATTCACCTACCCCTGCATTCCCTACAACACTTTGTATCAGTTATTCTCATTATACATCCACTCTTACTGTCCTTCACAGGTGGCAAACCCCACAGAAAACAATGAAAAACAAATCACACTAAGGTGATTTAGTGAGAAATGGAGAGTTTAAAGTTCCGAAAAGAGGCTGTGTGGGTGGTGGCTACCTTCACCATGGGGAGCACCACAGACCAGTTGGCCATGCTCATCCAATCGGGAGTCCTGAAGCCCCTGACGAGTCTGCCCCTTGTGGTCATTTGCCATGAACACAAGACCATTATCATCATCCTTCAGACCATCTTTTATATTCTCCAGTCTGCAGTGAATTCTCCCGATTTGGAGAAGCTCCGTCTCACACTAGAACAACTGGGTACCATTGAGAAAATCGAGGCGTTACAACTTCATGAGAACCATCAGATTGGGCAGACTGCGTTCAACATCATCGAGAACCTTCTCATGAAGGAAGAAGATGACCTTGAAGAAAGCATGCACTTCAAGCCTGAAACCCTAACCCCTCCAAACCCCACAATTTCCAAGCCAGCATGCAGCCCTAAATGAGCACTCCTTGCTTCAGAAGCCGTACTCCTCGCACTTAGCACGCCCCAGGTAGAAAGCTGTTTTAAGCATTAAATAAAGGTTTTTTTGACCCCTCAGTGGAAAAAAAAAAAAAGCCTATCAGTGCAAAGACAAAAATATAAATAATGTGTCCATGGGAAAAGACCCCTATCAACATTCAAGAAGGCAGGGAAGACATTTCTGCCATGGAACTACTAAGAGATGCTTTTATCCAATATAAGCTCAGTCCTTGTCTATAGGGAGGTTAAGTGGCCAAGCATCCAGTTTGATCTAACATAATTAAGATTACAGTGCTCTCTGTCTGCTAGTAGGGCTGTTTGGGATGCTTGCCTTTGGTTTAAACAGATCTGACAGAGGCTCAGTCTGATGGTACACTTTGCAGATAGGTTTGGGCCTCCCACTCTCCACTGTAGCCTTCTACATAATGGGTTAATAATTTTAACTCTGATACTTTCCTATTCACCATATTTGAAAATTTTGACTCATCTTTGGATCACTCAAGCTGGTGTGCTTTTTTGTGTGTGAACTTAGTTTATGCTTTGCTTAGATGGCTGCTTGTTTTAATACAAGCCTCTGAGACCCCAGACACTCTTTTTTGACTGATAGTGGGGCACCATTTCCCTCTCTTTACCGCTCTTTGCTGGAGCCCCTTTATCTTCAGTGATCATTTCATGTAGGTGAGTATTGAGCAGGGCCATGATGTAAGATCTAATTTTTCTTATATTGGAGCTAGGATTTAGTGATAACCTAGAACTCATTCCTGGTTCTATTTTTTTTTCTTTCTCTTTTTTTTTTCCATTACAATTTGCTGTAACTTAGGAATCAATGTATATGTCATATCATTGCATAGTTCCCTCATACCAAGCATAATTGTACAATTGCTACTGTAGTCAGTCTCCTGGGGGTATTCCAGAAACCCATGTCTGGTGCTGCAGAATACTGGGACACTGAAACCTGCAGCTTTAGGACCCATGGCATGCTCCAAAAGCCTGCCCTCTTTTATGACTTTGAGTTTGTTCCACATTTTTCCTGCCCCCTATCGAGGACCTTCTAATGTGATCTTTTCGAGAGAAGTTGGGTACCATCTAGGTTTTCAAGTCTCGGGGTTATGGAAACTCATGTTTGCAATGTCTAATAGTCCACTGGACTATTTGTTTCCATATATCTTTTGAGTTTCATTGCTCTTCTTTATCCCAGAGAGGACGAGTCCAATACTTACACCTGAGATGGCTGCTCATGAGTGTTAAGGCTCCAGTTGCTACTTACCAAAGTAGGATGTTAAACATTGCCTTTATGAAGTCTCAGGTGTTCCCTGAGACTGGAGTCCTGAACCCTACACTCAGTCATTCCCTTAAGGTGTCTAAAAAGTTGTAGTATCTTTGCCACTGTATGTCCCACCATATTCATGGATATTTTTGCAACATATATGCAAATATCATCTGTCTACCGATATATTCCTGGGTTGACTCCCAATCTCCACCCCCTCACCTGTTCAGTCTGCCTTACTATTCCAGTAATATTAAGGCAGTAAAGTAACATGTGCCATTTGACACATATGGCCTGTGCATTTAACTCTGCCAAACTTCTCAGCATCTTCTTCATCAGCCTCCAATATTTTGAAAAATCTATTTTATTACATAGTCTCTCATTTGACCACTGCTTTTGAAAATATTTACAAATGCCAGTAGGGTTTTGTTTAAAACATTTTAGGGGTTATTATACTCTTGGGCGAGTTGAACTCACATCATTGGACCAGAAGTTCCTTGATCCACCCAGGAATGAGGATCTATTGTTTTGTATTTTTTTCAACTCTTCCTGCCAGTGGTAGGCAGGTCCCTAAATGCATACCTTTACTAGCTCAAACAATAAATGTGTATAGGAACTAAACACTGCATAACAATTATGAAACAATGTATGTGATTTCAATAACTAGAAAATTCGTTGATTCATCATTAGAAATGACTTGGTTGTTGATATATATTTCAAAATGTGTTATAGCAGGCATATCTTCTATTACTAAGTGATAAATTAAGGTTAAATAAAAATGTTGATATGTTAGTGTTTCAATAAAAATGAAATTTATAAAACATGGCAAAATTTCCAGTAAATGTTAATGGTTGAAAAGGACCACGCTTGAAAACATTGGCATTTATATAGCATTTTACATTCTTTTTGTAATTTAATTCAACCATAAAATGATATCTGGAAAGCTGTTGCGAGTGTAGGCAAGCGTGATTACACTCGTTTCTTTGAGAGGGGCACACATAAGGGTGAGGTGTGGAAAGTAGAAAAACCCACCATTAGTATCCACTCAACCAGTGGGAAAACAACTGAAGCCTGAGCTAAGCCTGATGGCTCCGTATGCAAGACATAGCTTCTGCTTGAGTGGGAGAGGTAGGTTCTGTCTTTGGCAAAACTAAACAGAATAAGGGATGTATCAGAAAATTAGCTAGATGAGGGAAGTCCCTGTCACTAGGTATAGTTGGGAAGGTTAAAATAAAAGTTACTGCAATGTACTACAAAAACAAAATTATTGTTTAGAGAGACATGTGCCTAGGAGTGTCTTCCTGGAACAGGATTAAAATATATATATTTAGGTCGTGCCAGCATCCTTCAGAGGACTGTTACATCACACATAGGACATCCATACGGTCATCCATTCCACAAACGCCTGATTCAATAGCTCTTGGAAGGGGTTAATGTTGGATTCCTAGAAACAAACACAAAAACCTCAACTGTCGAAATGGAAACTGCAGTAAGCATTGTTTCCTTGCTCTATGACTCCACAGCTTGTACCATTCAGGAGGGGCCTTTTCTAGATATCAATGTAGCCTCATACAAATGCCTCCGAATTTAAAAGAAAAATCAGATAAGTACTGAGTCAGGTCACAGAAATTCTTTGAAAATCCAACTATAATTTGATATGGCAAGATCTATCTGTCCTCATTTTTGCCCCACACACAGAAAGAACCATGTGTTCTTGTAAAACCAATATGATTTTTTATCTTAACATAACCACAAATTACAGTAAAAATCAGATTTGTAAGGTAGGATTGGGGTCATGATAGTCGGGGTGGGGGAGGCATTTAAGAAAGTTGTATGTTTCACTGTTGCTACCCTGCACTCTGACTGGCTCGTCTCCTCCCAGAGACCCTTCTGTAAGGGGGTGTCCAGTTGCCTACAAATGGGTTTTGGGTCTCCACTCTGCACTCACCCTCATTTAAAATGATATGATTTTTTGTTCTTTGATGTACATTGGTACAGATAGGAACTGGAAATACAGGGAATCCAAGACAGATGATCCCTTTCAGGACCAGTGGTGAGAGTGGCGATACCTAGAGGGTGGAAGGAAGGTGGCCTAGATAGGGGGAACCGATTCTAAGGATCTACATATAACTTCCTCCCTTGGGGATGGACAACAGAAAAGTAGGTGAAAGGAGACATTGGACAGTGTAAGATATGACAAAATAATAATAATTTATAAATTATTAAGGGTTCATGAGGGAGGGAGGAGCAGGGTGGGAAGGGGGAAAAGGAGGAGCTGATATTAAGGGATCAATTAGAAAGCAAATGTTCTGAGAATGATGATGACAACAAATGTACAAATGTGCTTTATACAATGGATGTATGTATGGATTGTGGTAAGAATTGTACAAGCCCTCAATACAATGATTAAAAAAATTATAGTAAAAATCATGAACATGAAAGGGAGACTAATTTTATTAATCTAAACCACGACTTTAATAAAGCTTGAATAATTTAATTATTGCGGTTGCAATGAATCTTGCCATCTGCATTCAAATGTCAGAGCTTCACTACATCACTAAAATACCTGTTCATCGTATTCCTTGTGCTAGCCAGTTTTTCATTTCAGAAAGGACTACATAATTCTTTCTAATTTGTTGAAAGCAAATAGAACTGGATTATCTTATCATATTGGGTACATTGGTATATCTTGCTTGCTTTTCCAGTAGAGATTAATATGCCATGGTTTAATAAAATAAAATATGAACAAGACTTACATTTCCTTTTGGTTTTCTTTTTACTACTAACTGTATCCCGCTTTTGCCCTTGATTTTGAATTTTCCAGAATCTGCCCTACATCCTCTTCTTTGCTTCAAGTTCACATTAAATTCCTCAGTCACTAGAGCCTGGCCTCTGCTGCTGGACCTCTTTGCTGCATTAAATAAAACATGCATTTGGATAGGAAGTTTAGAATTACAAAACACTCCATCAGCTCAGGGACTTTTAAAATTCCATTGATGCAAACCCTCTGAGTGAAGGGGGATCTTAATTCCATTTACTTTTTGATCCAGTACTTTAGTTATGTTTCCACAAACGGGTATTTTTCTAATATGTTAAAAAATTAAGCTAGTGCTAATGTGATTATTTTATTAACATTGGAACATTCAACTGGTTTATAGAGAAATGATAAATTTTAAAATGTAAAAAAAAATAATGATTTTGCTAGGAACTGATTTCTACACAAGGAAAGAGAATTGTGTATGCATGCATTTGCATATATTACACAGATTTAAAATTAGCAAGCAAGTAGGAGAATATGTAGCAATTGAACAACTCTGATGTGTTTGAAGCATTGACTTACATGATATGTGAATAATATGTCAATAAAATGGCTATAAAAAAGTATTGGAATATTACAGATATCAGGTAATTTCTGCTTTTCCTTTGTGTCTATTTCAAAAGAAAGAAGAACATTAATTGTAAGCTAGTTAAGTTTCAGAGGGATTTTTATGTCAACAAGTGCATATATAATTGACCATTTCATTCAAATATTTAACTTAATATTTAACAAAATCAACTAATTGTGGTAGTTCAGAGAATAAGTGAGAATTTCATCTTGTAAGAACTAAAATGTGGTATCATAAAGCATTTGTAGCAAAAACATAATTCATAAATGAGAAACAAATGACCAATTTCCTAAATTAGCTTAGAAATAAAGTATAATTTTCATATCAGCAGGTTTCCAAATTATTCTTTTGATTGCAGTTTGAAAATATGATTGAGTGCAACTATTTTCTTCCATAAATATGAGTTTGTATGTGTAAATAATCTAGATGTAAAGAATAAAGACAATTTATGTAACTTCTTAATGAATTCTTATAAGCCTTTAATTAAGTACATAAATCATTTGGAAGCACTTTAATCTAATTGTCTCTTGAAGCATTTGCTGCTTCTGACATATCATTATTGATCTGATAATTAATGAGGGTGTCTTTGACTTTCGTACCTCTTAATTGATGTCATTTAAAATTTTTATTTTATCTTTTCATATCAACAGGACATGGACACTTCTATTTGAAAACATCCATATCTATAAGGGGATGACCAATATAAAGTGATCTGAGATGTGTTCCCTATAAAATAAAAGCATTTGATAATAACAAATGCTAAAATCCCCTCTTATATAATCATAGTATGGGCTCCATAGGTAACAGAGAAAGAAAACTACGTTTTGCCCTCAAGAATCTAACAAACTACTCAAAGAACCAAGACTAACACAATGGGGAAACAAACAAACGAACAGCAGTTTATATAACCTGTAGCATATCAATGATCATAAAGTGTGCGAGGAAAGGGGAAAATGTCAGGACAGGAATGAAGCCAGGGTTGACAGAAAGGATATAGCTGGAGAAGCATTAAAAGGCCAACTGAACTTTTAAGGAACAAGGAAAGGAATGGGTTTTCCAGTTTGGGTAGCCTGAGCACAGGGAAAGTTATAAACACTCCCACATCAGTGACTCTAATGCATACACACATACACTCATGCATGTAGATGTAATATAATAAGTCACTTTACCAAAATGAGTGGTCCTGAATGAATTTTATAAACTTCCTGGGAGATGCAGTTTAATCACACAGCTACTAACTCAAGTCTAGAGCTTCAAGGGCATTAAGAATCATCGTGGAAGTAAAGTATGGCAATTTACTTCTAAATATCGGTCATTGAAAATCCTATTCAGTATTGTTTTCTTTGCGCATATGGAATCTCCAGAAGTCGGAATCGACTGATGATAGATATGGTCTCTAGCGGACATTTGGAACTTTGGGGGTGGCGGGGTGCGGAAGTTGGCTCTATTGGTTGGGAGAAAGGATGGGGGAGGTTAGACAGACTGCAATGTGGTGGACAGACCCAGGACATTGAAGGAAGAGAGAAAATATTTATGTCCGATACAACTTTTGAATCCCTCTGAACATGGGCTAAAAGAACAGTGAACATCCCTGATGGCACAGTGGTTACAGCGCTCAGCTTCTAACTGAGCAGTTCAAACTCACCACCCCCTTGGCATTTGCTTTCAGAGTGCTTTACAAGTTGAGAACCTTGTCGAGCAGTGCTGTGAACTCCGTGGCAATGGATTTGGTGTGCTGTGTAATGTCCTATAACGACCTGGGCCCAGAACTTACTCTACCTTGTTTCTTTTAAAATAATAAAAATTACATGGCTTTAAGGTGCAATGAAGATACCATGCAACTGGAGAAACAATTGCATGCTCAATTTATCATACACGGCTAATTTTTAAAAAGTATTCCTCCTAATTAAGGCATGATAATATCTTATTTGTCATTTATATTGTTAAAATGGCAAGGTGATTTAATGTCTGTCATAATGATTCCATGTACATCAGAATCAAACAGGGCCCAGTCCTGCACCATCCTAAAAACTGTTCTTATGTTCAAGTTCATTGTTGCAGCCACTGTGTCAATTCACCTTGTTGAGGGCCCTCTTCTTTTTTGCTGATGTTCTACGTTACGAAGCATGATGTCTCCCTCCAAGGATTGATCTCTCCTGACAACATATCCAAAGTGCATGAGAGGAAGTCTCATTAGCCTTGCCTTTTGAGCATTCTGGCTGTTCTTCTTCCAAGCCAGATTTTTTTTGTTGTTATTTTGGCAGTCCATGGTACTTGCATTCTTCACCAGCACCATAATGAAGCTCATCTTTCTTCTTAGTCTTGCTCATTCGAAGCCCCACCTTCACATGCATATGAGACACTTGAAAATACCCTGGCTCTGGTTAAGTGCAACTTAGACCTCAAGTTGACAGCCTTGCTTTTTCACACTTCAAAGAAGTAATATTCAGCATATTTACTTACACAGCGGAATGTGTCTTTTGATCTTTTGACTGCTGCTTTTTGACTTGCTGGTTCTAAGCAAGTTGAAATCCATGAGAAGTTCAATGTGATGTTCTCTATCAGTCCCTTTGTGAGGATGTGGGTTCTCTGTGCACGGAGCTGTTGTACCCATCCCGAAGGTTGAAATCTTTGTTCTCCTTTAACAAGTGCTTCAAGTTTTCCTCACTTTCAGCCAGCAAGTTTGTATCACTTGCATGTTGTTAATAAGCCTTCCTCAAGCCTGATGCTAGATTCTTCTTCAGGTAAGCCAGCTTCTCTGATTATTTTCTCAGCATACAGATTAAAGTATGGTGACAAAATACAATCCCTGACACAAACATTTCCCATTATTTATTTTTGTAGTTCATACTTTCAATTATTCTGATTCATAGTGACCATTTACCCATTTCTGTGAGCACATAGTCTCATCTTCCACCTGTTGGAGTGGTTAGTAAGTTTGAATGCTGACCTTCTGGTTAGCAATCCAATATCTCCCCATTCTATTAGTATAGTACTGCTCTTGGGCTTTACAGACTGGTTTTAAAAGTAAAGATATTACAAAATAACAATAATTTATACATTATCAAGGGTTCATGGAGGAGGGGGGAGTGGAAAGGGAGGGGGGAAATGAGGAGCTGATACCAAGGGCTCAAGTAGGAAGCAAATGTTTTGAGAATGATGATGGAAACAAATGTACAAATGTGCTTGACACAATGGATGGATTTGTGGATTGTGATAAGAGTTGTATGAGCCCCCAATAAAATGATTTTTTTTTTAAAGTAAATATTTTCTGAGTGCCACTTAGTATAGAGATATAGCATTAAATGATTCTGAATAAAAAGATAATGCGTTAATTTTGCTATTTCAGGTTGAGCACTTCTGCTCCTGTAGGAAGAACAGAATGAGTGAGGAAATAATGCCAAATATAAAGAAGAGATATCCATTAAAGAAAGAGCATTTTAGAAGAAACATGGAGTTCATATTGTCCAGGGGGAAGTTATAATGGTGTCGTAATGATGCTGTACACTGTATAGAAGGTTTTTCCTGAAGCTGAATGCTATATTGAGTTTTGTAGTCATCGGCAGTTGAATTTATTTTGAATCATGGTGTCCTCATGTGTGCAGAATTAAAATGATCAATGAGTTCTTCAAAACTGATCTTTGGAAAGTACATAGGCCGACCTGTCTTCCATCAGCTTCTGATGTTCTTCAAAGCATCAATATTTGGCAATAATGTGTGTGTCACACAAGCACTCCTCAATAAATGTTCCTGTTCTACAAAATATTTTCTGTGGTTTCTATCATTTAATCTAGAAGAAAGCTATAATTAGACACAATCAAAATAAATTGGAAAGTCTACTTATTTTAAGGTAGCATATTTTGTAATGTAATTTTAGGCTGATTATGCAAAATAATACAATCACTGTAATATATATCTTGTGAAACCAGTTTTTGTCAAGTCTGTTTTTCCTCATGGCAACCCCTTATGTGTTCGATCAGAAGTGTGTCCTCTAGGAATTTTAATGGCTGGTTTTTCATAAGTAAATCACCAGGTCTTTATTGGGAGCATATCTAAGTGCATTTGAACCTCTCATGTTTAACTTAGCAACCAATGTGTCAACCATTTGCATTACCATTGGACATCTTCCTAAAGCAGACCTAACTTTTAATATTTTCCCTTTACCCAAGGCTCCACCCCTATGTCTTAGACATAAGTGGGAATGGTTTTTTAGTATTCCACAGGTTATCTATTTGTGTTGTAATTATTGTATGATGAAAAGACATTGATATATGTGATTTTGCAATAGAGTATAGCAACACATTTTAAGCAGTTTTAGATTTGTGAAATGTGTAATGTGAAGAATTTAAGTTAAATTATTATGATGCCTTTCTTGAGACTTGTGGCTCATGCTCTGTGAAACCTATGAGCAGGTAGTACACTGATACACTGTAGAAACATAATAATTACTTATTTTTTCTTCACATATTTTATTTTTTACATGGAAACTTTACTTTTTTTGAGAATTATAAGCAATTTTACATTATACCTATATGTGACCAACCCAGAGATAGATTGTATAATATCTTTTTCTTCACTTGTCCTGTGTATCTGTATATAGCTGCATATCTTTCTTTGTTTTCTGTCTTCTTTAATGCTTTTCTTTTGAAGGATGTGAAAGAGCAATTGGAAACATTTACTGAGATGAAATAGCAGTGCCATTTGTCTAGTGTCTGAAACTGATGGTGTCTATAAGGCTATCACGCGTGACTATTCATTGGTTGTCTTACATCATGTTCATCATGTACAAGCAATGACAACTGTGCGAAAGAAGAAGATTTTATTGCTATTAAGAACTCCAGGTAATTTTCAAAGAACTCACTTTTAAATTTTTGTGAATTACACACAATTTCTTTGATAAAATTAAAGAAAGCTATCTCCTTTCAGTTCATAAATAGGTTAATAAATGCTGCAAATTCATTACTTTTAATAGAATTCACATTGATAATATTTTATTGTAAATAATGAAACATAAATGGAATCATTTAATGAAAAAAGGTTAAGGAAAACCTCATAATTTAATAAAATTCAGGTAATAAGGCAAATTATTGAGATTCTCTTTTTTTTCATTTAATTTAATTTTAATTTTTAAATCATTTTATTAGGGGCTCATACAACTCTTATCACAATCCATACATACATCAATTGTGTAAAGCACATTTGTACATTCATTGCCCTCATCATTCTCTAAACATTTCCTCTCCACTTAAGCCCCCGGCATTAGGTCCTCACTTTTCCCCTCCATTCCTGCTCCTCCCTGCATCATGAGCCCTTGATAATTTATAAATTATTATTTTGTCATATCTTGCCCTGTCCAACGTCTCCCTTCATCCACTTTTCTGTTGTCCATCCCCCAGGGAGAAGGTCACATATAGTTCCTTGTAATCGGTTCCCTCTTTCCAACCCATTCTCCCTCTACTCTCCCAGTGTCACCACTCACACCACTGGTCCTGAAGGGATCATCCGCCCTGGATTCCCTGTATTTCCAGTTCCTATCTGTATCAGTGTACATCCTCTGGTCTAGCCAGACTTGCAAGGTAGAATTCATATCATGATAGTGGAAGTGGGGAGGAAAGATTTAGGAACGAGAAGAAAGCTGTATTTTTCATTGTTGCTACAATTTCCTTTTTAAATTTTTGTATGTTGTCATCTGTGTGTCTGTTCCATCCTGAAATTTGTTACAATATGGAATTCTGAGAGAAGCAAAAGAAATCTATAAAATCTTGCACAGTGGTAAATTGTCCAGGTCTGTTCCAAGTCCCAGGGTCAAGCTGGTGCCTTCTCTTGACTCACATAGCTTTGGGTGCTGATGAAAGGAAGATTGGCAGGAATACCACAGACTGGTGCCTGTTGAGAGTGCAGAGTTAATCATGGTCACGTCATATGGGTAGGTTAAAGGCTGTGAGGGTGGAGACTTAGGGATCTTCATTTGCTGCTGGGGTACAACTCAACATTAGCAAAAACAGCTGCAAAAATCTAATAATTGTTATTTATTAGGAAAATGGAAGTTCTAAAAAAAATGAAATGGAATCCACAAAGATTGCTTTCTTAGGCATTAATGAGCTGAAAGGGAATGAGACTGGCCTTTTGAATCAGAAAATCATATGGTTGACTGTGCCCAGAAAGACACCAATCAAGAGGAGTGGGTCTGCTTTTCCTGTGAAAAATGACATTGCAAAATCAATCTTGTAATACAATGCTGTCTGTGATAGGATTATATCTATCAGTCTTCAGGGAAATTCAATCAACACAACTATTATTCAAATTGATGGACCAAATTTGAAAGCTAGTGATGAAAAAAACTGAAGAATTCCACCTAGGACTTCAGTCAGAAATTGGTCAAATATGCAATCCAGATACATTGATAAGTATTGGTAATTGGAATGCAGAAGTTGGAAACAAAGAAGAAGAGACAGTAATTGGAAAATAGGGTCTTGGTGATAGAAATCAAGCTGGAATTTTATGACAGATTCTGTAAAACCATTGGTTTGCTCATAGCAAATACCTTTTCTCAAGAACACCAAGGTCAACTGTCAAGTAGACTACATCAGTTGGAAAAAACAATGGAGAACCGCAGCATCAATAGCTAAAATGAGGTCAGCTTTCAACGACGAGCATCAATTGCTCATGTGTAAGGTCAGGTTGAAGCTGGAGAAAATTAAAACACGCTCATGAACACCAAAATATTACCTTGAGCCTATCCAATCAGAATTTCCAGAACATCCTGGGGACAGACTTGCCACATTGAACACTAGTAACAGAAGACGCGATGAACTGTGAGAGGACATTAAGAATGTTAATTGTTTATGAAGAAAGCTAATGTTCATTTAAAGACAGGAAAGGGAGGAAAGATCAATGTGGATTTCAGAAGACACTGAAATTTGCTCTTAACCCTAGAGTACCAAGGCAGTCTAAAAAATGAAGTTAAAGAAATGGAAAGAAAATGTCAAAGGGCACCTCCAGAAGACAGAGTCAACTATAATGAAATGTGAAAAGACCTACAGTTAGAAAACCAAAAAGTAAGAATAGTCTCCCTATATCTTACACTGAATGAACTAAAGAAAAAAATTCAATTCTCAGTCTCAAGTGGTCAAAGATTCTAAGGGCAATTGAATAAAGAAGAGTGATGAAGAATCAACGCATTTGAATTGTGATGCTGGAGAAGAATATTTAAAAATCATATATTGCTATGGAAGCAGGATGTCCACAGTGCTCCTTAGAGACAAGGATGGCGAGATTTCTTCTTACCTACTTTGGACATGTTGTCGGGAGAGAGCAGACCCTGGAAAGGACATCATGCTTGGTAAAGCAGAAGGGCAGCAAAAAAGAGAAAGGCTCTCAATGAGAATAATTGGCACAGGAACTGCAACAATGGGCTCAAGCTTAGGGACAATTGTGAGGAGGATGTATGACTGGGGAGTATTTCGTTCTGCTGTACACAGCATCGCCATAGGTCATAACTGCCCCTGTGGCAGCCCGCCCAGCCGAGTTGACAATCAGCCTATCCCACTGAGCCATTACCAGTCCATATAGCAGATAAAGATGGTCACCTCACAATACCGAAGCTTACATCTCACCCATAGAAGACGATTAAAAGAATAAAACTGTCTCTTTGTTTCTCTCACACGGTCTCTCACTCTGTCTTCCTCTCAGGTTACAAATGATGATTGGTCTAACTTACTTAAATAACAGCCACAACAACATAGGCCAATCCTTGCTTTGACTACTGAAGCTATTTTATGTAAAAAGTCAGATGATACCTGCTGTTTGTGAAGGCAGAATAAGGGTATCATTTGTTTGAGCTCTCTCCCAATAGGCTCATATAGTATGATTTATAATCTTACAATTTGTTTCAGACTTAAAAAGGCCACAGGTAGCAGGTGCTCATCAGATAGCTCAGACAATGGAAACATCTCATTAGATTACTCAAGAAATTTAGATAATGAGAGGCTAAATTGCTTTTCCCAATTGTCTAATTACTTGGTTTTGTGTCTACTGAGAAAATCCCAAGTTGTTGGTGTGATTTAAGCATTGTTGCTCTTGTCGTGGTTGTTCAGTGTCGTCTCGTTGGTTCTGATTCATACATATGTACAATAGAATGAAACTGCCTGGACCGGTGCCATCCTCACAATTGCTCTTACGTCTGAAACCAATTTAAGTATTGCACATAAAAATAGATACGACATTATCCTTGACCTCATGAGCTCCTGGGTTAGGAACTGTCCATTATCTCTCTATCACCTACCTTGTCAAAGAGTACTAGGCTGTTGTATGAAGGTAGAGAATAAGTCAGTATCATGATTGGTGGGTGCTTTAACCCATTCGTATGCCTTTTCTGTCAATCCATCTCATTGAAACTTTCCCTCTGCTTTATCAAATATTCATCCACCGCTTGTCTGGTGAGTTACCATGTGACTTAGATTTTGCTGTGAACCTGGAATCTATGTTAACAATATTTCAAATGTGAGGGTGGTCACTCATGGGGGAAGAGTTTCGGTGGAATTACAAATTAGAAAAGACGTTGAAGAAAGGTTCGGAGGTTTACTGCTAGTCCATGAAAACCCATATGACTCACAGAGAATATTGTCCATTATGATACTAAGAGATGGACTTCCTAGATTGAAAAGTATCACACGATGTCTTTAACCATGCCATCAAATTTGCCTATAACCTGATGAAATTGACCAGACAATGTGTTGCTGTACATCGGGTTGCTGTGAGTCCCAGGTGACACAGAGCAACTGAAAACAACACCTATCAATCCTATTTTGTTTTGACATGTTAACTTCCACCTTAGGGTCAGTGGGAAGGCTTAAACAAACAAACCTGCCTATTAATAAAATCTAAAAAGTCACCAAGCAAATGCAGTCTTTACTACCTTTTTTGTTTGTTTGTTTGTTTGTTTTGAAAGACATGCTTCAAAGAGGAGTAAAATGTTTTTATTTAAAATATCCTTCAGATAGTTAAAAAACTATCACTTATATATGTCAATATAATTCCTATCCTTTATTTAATGCATCCGTATTCATGTAACTTATAATTTTAAAATACATAATGATCATAGATTACATACAAATTAGAAAAAGAGAAATTTGCTATAGATTAAACTTGGGTCAATATTAATCTAGGAGCTATGTTTACTGATAATATGTAGGGAAATAAAATTCTAGTTTTCAAATTTAAGAGGCAAGGATTTCAGTTTTTATTTTTATTTAATTCTACTCAAATTCAGTTTTGAATTACAATTCCACAATTACTAGCCCATCCTCTGCTTTGTCTGCGCATCTGACACACTTTCTTGACAAGAAACAGTAAACAGTACAGTGAGCAGTATAGTAAAAGAGGTCCTTCTGATTCTTCATTGTCCTTTCTAGTTTATTCTTGGATCCCCAGTGGTATAGTGGTTATTCATGGGTCCATGGACCACGAGGTCAGCAGTTTGAAACCACAAGGGGAAAATAACAGGGCTTTTTCCTTCTGTACAGAGTTATAGTCTTGGAAACTCACCAGGACAATTCTACTCTGTGCTGTAAAGTCACCAATGACTCGTTGGCTGTGGCTGAGTTTCCTCTAATGTTTTTGTTGTGAGACCAGGTTGTGGTTTACTCAACAAGAGAACACAGCCATTATTAGGGTAATGCCAACATTCCAACAGAAACAGAGAATGAGACAATCAGCCCTCCTCTTATCTTTTCCTCATGTTTCTTATTGTTATCAAATCTTACCCCAGCCCCCCAAGTAAAAAGTAAATGTAAAACTATAATTATGTCTTATGGAGAGAATCCCAGACTAGAACTACAAATCATGTGCTCCTGGGTATCAAAAATGTGGGGAATCGAGAAACACTTGATGACCTGATTCTAGTCAGAGAACAGAAAAGACAATACACAAAATACAAATGTTGTAAGTAGGTTGTTGACTAAACAAAATGAGCAGTGACTGAGTGCAGCTTCAAGAGCTTGCTTGGGTTCAAACCCAGACTCAGCGCTGAGAGACCACCCCAGACTCTGTCGCCTATCCAGTGTGAACCCTGAGCTTCGACGGGGGACAAGCTTTTATAGGCATAACACGTACAGGTGTCTTTTTTTTATAAAGGTGAACTTTACACTATCTTTAGCTTGCAGCTTTTTCTAGAAGCTTGTTGTACCAACATGTGGCTTTTCTAAAACCTACAGTGTACAAAAGCGGAATATTTTGCAATAAGGCTGACATTTGCACAAGCGTGGGCACATCCTATTCTTATTTCAGACCCAGACTCAATTTAACTTCCTTATCACATCCCCCACAGGTCTTGGGTCAATACTGAGTCTCCTGACTCAGTTGGACCCTGTTCTTTTAAAATTAACTCAGTGTCATGCGTTGGTAGTACTCCATAGTGTTGTTTTAGGGACATTCACTTCAATGCACTTACTCGTTTCTGCACACACTTTACTAAAGCATTTATACAACAAGGACCTCAAATTAGCAAGAGAACTGAAATGGCTATTGGCCCCGCGACAGTAGACAAGAGGGTGGTTAGCCATGGGGATACATTAAACAGCTTTTCAGACCAACTCTGCCCTTATTCTCTTCCGTTCTGCCCCTCTTCCAATTCTTTTCTGACTTCTAAGGTCTGCTTTACAATCCCAGTTTTATTGGCATTGAAAACAACACTTTGCCTCTAGGGCAACACAAAGTTTTTCTTGTTTAAAAAAACAGCAGGTCTAATCATCTATTTTGGAGGACAACCTCAGCAATGAGTCTATTGCTTCAAATAAAGTATCAGTCTTTTTCTTCTGATCTTAAAGAACTATCTACCTGAGTTTTAAACTGGGCCAGGCCCTGTTGGCCAGTGACAAGAGCTGAGGTTCCAATGGCTGAGCAGCCTGCCACTCCCAGGCTCCCCAGAACTGGGACTAAAATTGGGGCAGCTCGGCAGTACCAGCTACCTCCTGTGATAAGGGTTAGATGGTCTCTTCTCTCTGCTCCACTAAACAAATACACTGGGGCCACCACATGGACCAAAAGGCACAGTTCTAAATGTTTACTCTGGTTAAGGGTAGGGATATACGAACAAGGGCTGAGTCCAGATGTACAGGCAAACCAGGTGTTATTGGGGCTTTGAATCCATTGGTGTTCTTCATTGGGGTCCAGTAAGGGTCTGGTTACAATTGCCATGGTAATGGCTGTAATAGGTGAGTGGGCACCACCACAATGCAAGTTCCAGTCCTTGAGACATATCCCAGAGAAATTTGGGACTTGACGCCTCAGGGAAAGACTGTTTCCAAAGACTCAAACCTTACAGGTGTAACAGACTGCTGTTCAGTTAGGTTATAGCTATTCCTACACAACAAGGAGGAGTAGGATCTAAGCATAAAAAACAATCTGTTGTGATATTTGAGTTGGCACGGTTGGAAAATCAAATATCGCGTCTAAAAGCTGTAATATTTAATTTTTGTCTGAATTAACAGGGCAGCTGTTTGGGAAGGTTATTACTTGGTTTGGCAATGAGCTTATAAAGGTTGACTGGTTTGGTGGATGGACCACAATGGGTACAAGAGGACCTATGGGTTTTAATTTGGCTTCAGTTCCTTGCCAAGAGACTTTTCATCTCCGAGATTACCACACTCTCTTTGTGCTTGAAATGCATTTTGTACAGTGTTTCTCGGTCCCCACCAGTGACACTAGCCCATCCTACATCTCTTATGCTAAAATCTCCATTTGTTGATCATGACCCATAGCTGAGCTACAACTGACATAAATCAAACCTGAACATGGGACATTGGAACACTCCTCAAGGAAGAGACTTACTGCACAAACTTAAGGGGGTGATCAGCTTTCAACAAGATCATATCCAAGTAGCATTGGGCAGGCCCGAAGAAGAAGCCCCCTGGCGGGTCTCTGTGATTCTTCCTTGAATGACAGTTGTCTCTTGACAGTCACTGAACATATAAGGGAAGACCATGTAGTGTTCCCAGGGATTTGGCAGAAGATACCACCCCTCCTGGGTGTTTCAAAAAATATTCAACAAAAATGTAAAATCCAAAGTAATAATTAAAAAACCATGATTATTGACAGTGATTTAAATTACATTAGATATCTATAGCCCATACCTACAGTCAATATTCAAAAATGAAATGTGGATTAGATGACTAAAACATCTCTTGATAAGAACCTCATCCAATATTGTGGGATATGAATGAGAGATGGAGGTGAGTTTGGGACCAGCATGTGCCATATGAAGGAGATAGATGGTGAGTTAGTTAATTGTGCCAGCCTGGCCGATAATCACATGTGGTGCTGGTTGAAAGGCGGAGGGATAAATGGGTGGTGAAGCCTCGCCTTTCTAGTTCTCGGGTCTCTTGTTTTGTGATGGTTGCATCGGGTGCAGCTGCCTTAGCAGTTCCCTGCTTCAGCTTGCAAGATGGATTTCCTCCAAGACATCCCCAAGGAGAAGCCGCATGGATCTATCCCGATGCAGCCCTGGGTGCTGGAGCAGCCGTGTGGAGACCCCTGCCAGTGCTGAGATGCTTACATGTTCACTGACTCAGCTTTCCTCCTGCAGTCGGCATTATTGCCTCTGTTTTGTGAGGTGAAGGACTTTGTGGACTGGTGTTGAGTATGGGTTAATGTTGGACTTGTGGGCTTGGGCAGCATTGGGTTGGGATGTTTTCGTGATGCACATTTTCTTTGCATAAAACTCTCTCTTATACATGAGTTGCTGTGGATTTGTTTCTCCAAAGTACCCAGACTAATACAGATGGACAAGGACAAAGACTGATGCTGACAATAAATGAATGGGGACTGAGGTGTGAAATCAACTTTATCAATTAATGACAATTTTATTTTATTTTAATTTTTTAAATTAGTGATTATTTTATTGCATCTTATTGATCTCATGATAGATCACAGCGTGCCTATCCACTGATCATCTGAAGGATATATGTCATGGCTTTATTTTGTTTCATGTATACTTTATATAATGATTCTAGTATGCTTTGTTTACAATAGTGGCTTAATGCATTTTTATTGACTGATTAGCTTGTTAAATAAAGAATAAATATGCTCTCATGACTCATACAAACTCATAACAATCCTAAAGGGCAGGGTAGGATTGCCCCTATGGATTTCTAGACTATCACCCTTGCAGGGTTACAAAGTCCTATCTTTCTCCTGCAGAGAGAGCAGCTGGTGATTTCCAACTGTGGACCTGGCACTTAGCATGCCAACTCACGACACTGCACTGCCAGGGCTCCTTCATTCTCTCTCAAGAACACTTCGATGAAATTAGCAAACTCCATACTCAAGAATGCAAAGCATTCATAAAGGATTGAAGATAAACAAATGGGCATTTGGCTGGAAAGCAACAAAGCCCACATGGAGGAAGCACACCAGCTTGTGGGCTCATGAGGTGTTGATGGGATATCAGGTATCAAAGATCAAAAAAAAAATTGTAATCAATTTTAATGAGGGGGAAGGTGGAGTGGAGACCCAAAGCTCATCTGCAGACAATTGGAAATCCCCTTACATAAGGGTCATATGGAAGAGATGAACCAGTCAGAGTGTAGTATAGCACCTAAGAAAAATACAACTTTCCTTTAGTGCTTTACTTCTTCCTCCCCTCCCCTGACCCCCTCACTAACTATCATTATCCCAATTCTACCTTACAAATTGGTTGAATCAGAACATGTACACTGGTACAGATCAGAGCTCGCAACACAGGGAATTCAGGGCAGAAAAAACCCTCAGGACCAATAATGAGAGTGGTGATACCAGGAGGGGAAGGGGAAAGTAGGGGGAGAAAGAGGGAACCTATCACAATGATCTACATATAACCCCCTCCCAGGAGGATGGACAACCAAAAAGTGGTGAAAAGAGACCGTTGTCAGTTTGTAACATGAAAAAATAATGATAAATTACAAAGGTTTCATGAGGGAGTGGGGGAATCAGCTGATACGAAGGGTTCAAATAGAAAGAAAATGTTTTGAAAATGATTATTGCAGTATATGTACAAACGTGCTTGACACAATTGATGGATGTGTGATTTGTGATGAGCTGTAAGAGGCCCCAATAAAATGATTTTTAAAAAAGAATGCAAAACATTTCAATTTCTATAGAGTGTTGATTTCAAATCATTCTAAACTATATTACAGACAATTAAAGATATATGTTTACCAGATTTCAAATTGTATGGTTTTAAATTTTTACTGTTAGATTGTTTCATAGTTAAGTTCTCCAGAAGACCAATACTAGAATATATATATATATATATATGTATGTATATATATTTATACACATCTAAGAGATTAGATAGATAATTAGTGATAGGTAGATACCAGCTATATAGATAGATAGAAGATAAAGATAGACAGACAGATAGATAGATAGATAGATAGATGATAGATAGATAGATAGATAGAATTATTTTATTCTAAGGAAATTACTCACAAAATTGTGGAGGCTGACGAGTCCAAAATCCATAGGACAGGAAACAAGTTAGAGAAATCTGCTGAGTTAAGGTTTGTGGTGACTAATTTATTAAATATTTGCAAGTAAGGTAGGAAGCCAAATACTTGTGCAGGGTTACATGCCAGGAATCAGAGATTAGATAGTGAGTACAGTGCATGGTTAAGAAAAAAATGTTAAGCTCTGACTGACCATTTATAGGGTTACTTCTAATGTATACCTAATACATTATCTTGTTTTCTGACATCACACTTAAACCATAGTAAGTTATCTACCATCTGATGATTTTGTGCATCAGTTATGTATCTGGCAGTAATGACTTTAAGGCGCAAGGTGAGAGTAACACTGGCGGTGATGATTAAGACTGAATGTTAACTGGGTCATAGCTCTCAATGGTTTAGTAATGTTCCAATAAAGCAACTTTCTACTTAAATAACAATGTAGTCAACCTCCACTTTGTGATTTGATATCATTATCCTCCATTTTCCCATAATAGCAAAAAGTCCTTATCTTTGAAACCGAACCATCTAAAACAGTAGATAAGTGAGAAGTGGGTGTCTATTGGAGGCAGGGAACATTTCCAGTGTAAGTCCTCTGTCACCTGATTCATTGTTCATATTAGATCACATTATGTACAAGGATTACATTTATTGTAATTATGTTACTTTAGGTTGTATTACATTCCAATGTATTATGGAACAGCCACCACTTCATTCTATGGCCAAATCACTGAAGCCTACCCAAATCGAAACATAAAAATAACCTTCACAAATTGTGTAATCCCATCTTTTCACATCCAAACTCCAAACTCATTGCCATCAAGCCAATGCTGACTCATAGCATCCTCCTGTGGGCTTCTCAGACTTTGACCATTGACGGGAGTAGAGAGCCTAGTCTTTCCGCTAAGGAGCGGCTAGTGGTGGCTTTGTTCTGGCAGCCATTCGGAACATAGCCCAGTGCATAACTGTTACACCACCCTGACTCTTATTCACTCACTTAAATGTAGGTGAACATGAGTTTTAAACAAACAAACAACAACAAAACAGAATAAACAAAGTTTAGTTTTTATATTTATTGTTCAATTTGTCAATTTAGGACTCTAGCCCAGGCTTTCCACAACCCATGACACTTCGCAAAAAGACCTGGTGGTCTGCAGAAGAAGCAAAAAGTCGAGCAATGATAACCTTATGAAACACAGTTATACTCTATCATACATGAGGTTGCTATCTGCCAACTTCAGTTATTTTGAGACTCCAGTTTTGCCTTCCACCCAGTATCATTGCTAGGATGTCCAGAGCAGACTTGTATGAGTCTGTGAAAGCCTCTTAGCTTATGTTATGTGGAGAGGTGAATTGCATTTGGGCTCTAAATCAACTCTCTCATGCCCGCCCCAAATCTCTACTTTGCTCACTCTGTCCTTCCAATGAGTGTTCTTAACTAGCTGTTCTTTCCAGATCCTGCCCATCAGTCAAACCTTTGCTTAGTTTTCACCTGAAAAAAGAACTTCTAAGATTTAATTGGTTGGAATTAATCTATCTTGAAGATAAATAAATATGACTTCTCTTGTGTCCCCAAGCACAGTACTACAAACCTTACATGTAGTTTGTATTTTTTGTTTTTGTTATTCCACCTCAGTCTGGTAATGGATATCATACTGAGTAGCTGGGATTATAGAAAAAAGGCATCAAAGACCAAAAAAAATCATAGCATTGTGAATGAGTGGGAGTGTGGAGTGGGGACCCGGGGCCCATCTGTGGGAAAGTGGGCAGCTCCTTGCAGAAGGGCCATGGGGAAGAGATGAGCCTGTCAGAGTGCAGTGTAGCAATGATGAAACATACAAATTTCCTCTAGTTCTTGAATGCTTCTCCCTCACCACCCCCACTATCATGGTCCCAATTCTACCTTACAAATCCGGCTGGATCGGAGGATGTACACTGGTGCAGACAGGACCTGGAAACAGAGGGAATCCAAGACATTTGATCCCTTCAGGACCAGTGGTGAGAGTGGTGATACTGGGAGGGTGGAGGGATGGTGTGGTAGAAAGGGGGAACCGATTACAAGGTTCTACAAAAAACCTCCTCCCTGGGGGACAGACAGTAGAGAAGTGGGAGAAGGAAGATGTCGGACAGTGTAAGATATGACAACATAATAATAATTTATAAATTATCAAGGGTTCATGGGGGAGGGGGGAGCGGGATGGGAGGGGAAAAAATGAGGAGCTGATACCTAGCACTCAAGTAGAAAGCAAATGTTTTGAGAATGATGAGGGAAACAAATGTACAAAAGTGCTTGACACAATGGATGTATGTGTGGATTGTGATAAAAGTTGTACAAGTACTTAATAAAAAGATTTAATTATTTTAAAAAAAGAGAAAACAAATCAAATCAAATCAGTACATTTTAACTGAGTGCACTGCTCTATAAGTCTTCAGGAAAATGTGAAAAAGAAAAGTTTCATTTGTGTGTTTTTTTTGTTTTGTTTTGTGTTTAATCTGGGTTAATTTTTTAGCCCTGAAAGAATGCATTGTTCACAAGGAATTTTTTTTTCTATTATCATTCTGGAATTGACTAAAATCTGGCCACAGTAGAGAAGCAACATAGTCAACACAAATCGATTTATTTTTTTATTTTTTCACAAATCGACTTTAAAGTTCCTTCCAGCTAAAGTAATGTTTGATTTTAAATTACACAAAATAAATAGTAGATAAAAAACATTGCCCTCTAAGAGATAGATACAAAAGAACCTTGTAATTAATTTTATCTAAGAAAATAGAACCATGAACAGAGTGAAGTTTAAATTAGTTTGCTCATTAGAATTTGTCTCATATGAAATCTGATATTATCTCATTAGGAGGATCTAAATTTATGGAAAAATAGGTTGGATTAAAATTACCAAATTTCACTATAAAAAGTTTTAGGTAATTGATATCTTGTTTGCTTAATTCGATATGCTTAAGAAATATATTTCTCACTGTATTTGTAATTAATATGCATGTGCATTTGGTTGAAAACTGGAACATAATTTCAATGAGGGATCTAACTTTTCTTGACAAGTGGATTTATAAGCATGCCACTTCTTGCAACGCAGTGCTATAGCATTCTGGCCTTCCTATTTATACCATTAGGGTTAGGATGTGAGACTAAACATTGATTTCTATTTTAACACTGAGGAATCTAGAACATGAAAATGTTAATGGATTAGACCTGCATCCAAGGCTGTGTCACTGGCCCAGCTCAGAGTAGCAGACAGATTTTTGAAGGCAGGCACAAGCTCTACCCATTCTGATTTGATCTAAGCACACCGCTCTGCATCCCATTTATCATCTATCAAAAAAAATTACAAAGAGACAAAAACTTGGCCAATATTCTGGATTGATTTCTATGATGTGGCTTTTATTACTTGAATTATTCAAAATGGCACTTATGATCAGCGTTTACTTATTTGTTCTGAGAAAATATTGGTGTGTTAGCCCAGGTTTTGACTAGAGAAACAAATCCAGAAACACCCATATATGTATGAGAGACCTCATATCAAAGAACAATTGCATTTTGAGAAAATTTCCCAGCCCAGTCAAGATCAAGTCCATAAATCCCAGATTAGCCAATAGGTTCGATACTAGTCCATTAATCCCTCTTTACACTCATACAGTCACATGCAATGATGCAAAATGCAGGAAGATCACAGGCTGGTGGGTGTAAAGTCTTGTGGAGGTAAAACATTTCAGCACTGGCGTGGGTCTGGCACATGTCTCCACGTGGCTCCTCCAGCTCTCTGAGTGTGGCTGGTAAATAGGAAGTGAAGCAGAGCTAGAGGGAAACTGGCCTCCAGAGAGCCATTTATCTTGGTTGCCCTCCAGTCAAGCTGTGAACTGATTGACAGGCTAAACTTCACCCCTTCACTCCTAATACCCTCAAGTTGATATGAGGTTATGAACTACCACAATCTGAAATATACATAATTTTCAGGTGAGACTTATTTAATGTGTGTCCTTATAATGTGTCATCTCTTTTCATCAAAAATCCAAAATAATTTTCCTAATTGTTGTAGTTCTATTTTTAATTTAATTTGTTTATTTCTTATAATTTCATCAGCACAGAATTTACATCTCATACATTTCAGTAGTCCAATCAAATTCATTAGAGTTGTGCAACCATCACCCCAGGCAGTTCTAGGACATTTATTTTCCTCGTACTCATTGTTAGCTCCCCATTTCTTACCAGCCTCATCTCTCATGTCCCTTTGGATCTATTAGTCCAGTTGTTCTCTCTATAGGTTTACTTAATCTGGCTTTCATATACCAAAAATCATCCAAAATAAAACACAATACAAGCAAACATCCCAATAAAAAATGATGTAATAAAACAAAAGAAAAACCTCAATAGAAAACAAACCAGAAAATATTAAACACTGGAGTAAGTATTCATTGGATCAGAGGGAGATCAATGACAAGGAATCACGTTTTGACCTAACCACAATAGCAATAATCCTCCCTGCGGTGTATTCTGTCTGGTAAAAGTTCGCATGGTGGACCCTGCAAATGGGTTTTTCAGCTTTCACCGTCACCCACCGCCTTCTACGAACAGGATGGTCAGCATTTAAAACCTACTTCCTTTCCCACCTCTGGGGTTGCCTTTCCTTTTTTTGCAATTTTTCTTGTCACACATATTGGTGTGCTTTTTCTGCACGGATTTAGCACTTCACTTAGATGCCTTTTGTTTGAAGCCAAGCCTTAAGACCTTCATTGCTATTCTTTCTGATAGCCTGCAGCATCTGCTTTCTTCAGCACACGATGCTATCGCAGCCACAGCTTCAGTGATCACTTCATGCAGGTAGGTATTGAGCAGAGCCATTTCCTAAGAACTAGTAATTCTTGGATTGGGGCTACAATTAAGTGTGAGTTCAAAATCCATTCTTATGTCTATGATTTATGTATGTCCCTGGTTCACTTTAAATATGTGATTGTTATTATTTTGCTGAAGGACCTTCCCCATGGGGATATAATGGTTTATTGATATTAGCATTAAGTTAGCCACTGGTATAAAATTTAAAACAATGTTTTACCATGTAGTTACCCTACTCATTGTGATGATTTGGGTCTTCTTACATTGAGTTATAATCCATACTGAAGGCTACAGTCCTTGATCTTTATCAGCAAGTGCTTTAATTCCTCCTCCCTTTCAGCAAGCAAGGTTAAGTCATCTGCATATCACAGGTTATTAATAAGTCTTCCTCCTACCCTGATGCCACACTCTTCTTCATATGAAACAATTTATCTCATTATTTGCTCAGTATACAGATTGAATAAGTATGGTGAGAGCATATAACCCTGATGCACACCTTTCCTGAATTTAAATATTTAATTATTTCCCTTGTTCTGTTAGTACAACTGCATCTTGATCCATGTACAAGCTCTGAATAAGCATAAAGAAGTATTCCTAAATTTCCATTCTTCTCAGAGTTATCCATAGTTTATTATGGTCCACACGATCTAATGCCTTTATATAGTCAATGGAGCACATCTTTATTGTATTCTCTGCTTTGAACCAAGATCCATCTGACATGAGCAATGATATCCTTTGTCCCATGTCCTCTTCCAAATCTGGCCTGTACTTCTGGCATTTTCCTGTCAATGTGCTGCTGCAACCTTTGTTGAATGATGGTAAGCAAAATTTCACTTGGGTGTAGTATCAATGATACTGTTCTATAGTTTGAGCATTCTATTGTGTCACTTTTATTGGGAATGGACACAGATATGGATATCTTCCAGTCAGTTTACCAGGTTGCTTTGTTCCAAATTTCCTGACATAGATGAGTGAGTCTTGTCTGTGCTTCCTCAGCCTTCTGAAACATTTCAATTTGTATTCCAAGAATTCCTAGAGCCTTGCTTTTGGCTGAAGCATTCATTCCTGCTGGATCATCTTCCTTCAGCACCTTTGGTTCTTGGTTATGTGTTACCTCCTGGAATGGTGGAATGTTGACTTGCTCTTTTTGGATCAGTGAGTGACTCTGTGTATTATTTCCATTTTCTCTTGATACTTCCTGCATCATTCAATATCATATCTATAGAATTGTTTAATATCATAATTTGAGGCATACTTTTTTTCTTCATTTCTTTCTGTTTCAGGTATGCTGACTGTGTTCTTCACATTGGTTTTTCTAATTCTAGGTCATAGCACATTTCTTTATTCTAATTGGCTTTGTCTTCTTGAGTTGCCCTTTGACATTTTCTATTCAGTTCCTTGACATCATCCTTTCTTCCATTGGCTTTAGCTAGCTACTCTACAATTAATAGCAATTTTGAGAGTTTCTTCTGACATCCTGTTTGATTTTTTCTTTCTGTCCTGTCTTTTTTTTAATGACCTTTTGCTTTCTTCATGAATGATGGTCATGATGTGTCCTACCACAGCTCATCAGATTTTCTGTCACTGGTGTACAATGCTACAAAATCTCTTCTTGAAATTTAGGTGGGATAAACTCAAGGTTCTATTTTGGCTCCTGTGGACTTGTTTTAATATTTTTTAGCTTTATCCTGAATTTACTTATGAGTTATTGATGATTCATTCCACAATATGTCCCATGGTCTGGTTTTAGCTGCTGATATTGAACTTCTCCATAGTGTCTTCCCATAGATGTAATCAATTTGATTTATGTGTTTTCCGTCTGGGGAAGTCCATGTGTATAGTTGCCTTTTGTGTTGTTGAAAAAAATGTATTTGTTATGAATAAGTCTCTGGTTTTGAAAATTTCGATCATACAATCCCCAGCTTCATTTCTGTCATCAAGTCCCTATTTTCCAATTACTTTCCTTTGTTTCCAAATTTGCATTCTAATCACTAGTAACTATAAACGCATCTTGAGTGCATATTAGATCAATTTCCAGCTGAAGTCATTGATAGAATTCTTCAATTTCTTCATCAGTAGCTTTTTTGGTTGATGCGTAAATTTGAGGAACCATTGTGTTGATTGAGTTTCCGTGAAGGGGACAGATATAATCTGATCACAGATTGCATCGTATTTCGTGATGGTATTAACAAGATCCTTCTGACACTCAATGTCACACCATTCCTCTTAATTTTATTATTCCTGACATAATAAGTCATATGATTTCCTGATTCATAATGGCCAATACCAGTCCATTTCAGCTCAATAATGCCCAGGATATCTATCTTCATGTGTTCCATTTCATTTTTGACCACTTCCAGTTTTCCTGAATTCACACTAGGACATTTCAAGTTCCAATCATTAGAAGATTTTGCAGGTGTTTCTCTTTACACTGAGTCTTGTCCCATCAGCAATTGAAATTTCCAAAGGTTCTAATCCCACAAGCTTAACTGAATTCACATCAGGTTGACTCTCTCCCAATAAATCATGTCCTCTTAAGTCACATTTCTAGTGCTGTCAGACTTGAGGTGTCCACCTCTTGAATTTGTTAGTCATTGAATGCAATTTTTGCTAAACTATCTCTTTGTATTTTACCCACTTTTCAATTTGGTCATTTGGTATTATCTTGTTGAAATGTTGTAGAGTTCTGTAGATTTCAGCAATTAGACCTTTGTCCATGGTGTCATTGTTAAATTTCCTCCTCCCCCAATATGTGGGCTCTCATTGTACTCTTTTGGTGAGGTAGTTTGATATGCATAAGTGTTTTACTTTTGGTTGGTTCCTTTCATCTATTTTGTCTTCTACTGTGCATGTGCTTCCTCTGTTATGCTTCATTGTCTGTTTATGCCTTGCAATAAGGCCCTTAAGTTTGGTTCATTGTTCTCATTGCTGATCCTTATAGTTCTGTGGTTTACAGTGAGATCTTTAATCCATCTTAAAGTTGATTTTGTGCATGAGAAAAATATGTGTCGTGTTTAATTATTGTGAACATAGAGAGCCAATATTTGTCACACTATTTGTTGTAGAGGCTGTCGGTATTCCAAATGATAGTTTTTGGTCCTTTGTCAAAAAGCAGTTGTTTGTATATGGTTATATTGACTTCTAGATGTTCTATTCTGTTTCATTGGTATATAAAGCTATCTTTGTACTGCTACCAGCCTCTTTAAAAGGAGAAGTTCTTTGCTTATCCTGTGACTCCTGCCTCTCCATATGAGGTTGGCAATTAATTTTAAATTTATTTGAAAAATGAAGTTGGTATTTAGATCAGGATTGTGTCTATAGATTGCTTTTAGTAGTATTGGCATTTTCACAATATTGTCTTCTTATCCATGAACTTGAATATTATTCAATTTGTATAGTTCTAGTTCCTTGTAATAGACATCTGTAGTTTGGTTGTTGTTGTTGCATTGTACAGGCATTTTGTTTCTTTGGTTAGGTTTATTCCTAAGTATTTCATCTTTTTGTGGCTATTGCAAATGTTATTGTTTTATTTACATCTTTCCCAGTACTCTTGTCACTATTTGGTTTCTTTGTTAATCTTGTCTCTTGCTCCTTTACAAAATCACTAAATTATTTCCAATAATAATTTTGTAGAGTCTTTGTGTTCTCTCTATATAGAATTGTATCATATCCAAACAGTGTGAGTTTCAATTCTTCTTTCCCCAATTGTGCTCCCTTGAATTCTTTTTATTGTCTAATGATTTTAATTAAGACTTACAGCACAAAATTTAATGAGTGGTGATGGGAACATCTTTGTCTTGAACCTATTTTCAGGAAAAATGTTTCCAGTTTTTTTCCCCATTAAGCATGAAATTTTGTTTGCTGTATTTTTATATGCGGCTTTTATTATGTTGAGAAACTTCCCTTCTATTTCTATGTTTTTAAGTTTTACCAGAAAAGAATCTTGGGTATTTTCAAATACCCTTTCTGTAACTATTGATATGATGATGTGCTTCTTGTTTTTTGTCTTATTTAAGTGGTAGATTAAATTGATTAATTTTCAAATGTTGAATCATCCTCACTTCCCTGGTATGAATCACATTTGGTCATGGTGAATTACTTTTTTTATATGGTCTATTTTATTGGTCTGACTTTTGTTGAGGATTTTTGTGTTACTGTTCATGATGAGTATCGGTTTATATTTTTCTTTGTCGAGACTATGCCTGGTTTGATGTCGTTTATACCTGCTCCATAGAATGAGTTTGGGAGTGTGCTGTACTTTTCTATATTCTGGAAAGACCCGTGTAGAATGGTGACTGTTCTCTGAATAGCTGAGCATTCCCCTATGAAGACATTGGTATTGTGCTTTTCTTTATGGGATGTTTCTGTTCTTTCTTATTCCTTTTTTGATTGGAGTTTTCTGTGCTTAACTGAGGGACTGGATGAGAATGTAAAGCAGGTAAATCCTCTCTGATCATAATTAGGGTCTGGAAAGCCAACTCCAGTGGGATAAGACCCTCATGGTTATGAAATATAAATAAATTTTAATACACATTCGCATGACTGAACACAGCCCCTCCAATAAGCCCCCATAAAGGAATGGTAATAATAATAAAGGTAATAATAAAGGACGGATATTTCTTATGTCTGGCTCTTCGCTATGCCTGAAGGTTATATGTAGATAAGATCTGACCCACTATAAAATGTAGCTAACTCTGTTTTGACTCTTGCTGATACTGGTCACAGATTGCTCCCCTGGGCAGGGCTCAGGGGCATCTGAGGTCAACTAGCTCTAGGGCAAGACTCTGCATCATGTCATTGTCTTTTTATTATATTACCCGCTTATGATCTATCCATTGACTATGCAATATGTTCACTGTATTATGTGTATGATTTTTGACAGATCTGTAAGCCCCATTATATATACTAATTGGAAAATGCACTCATTTTTTGGTCCTAACATAGAGACAAGGAGCCACTGTGCCTCGCTTTGTGTGTCTGTCTTTACTCTTTTTCACAATTTGCAAAGTTGCTCCTGAGGACCCTTTGCAGTGTTGGGGAGCCAGACCCCAACAGTTTTCTTCATTTATTGTTTCTATTTTTTTAAGTTTTATTGGCACTTAATCCACATATCACACAATTCAATAGTTTCATTTTATCAAAAAGAATTGGAAAATCATTACCACAATCAATTTTGAAAACATTTTTTTTCTCCCACACCCCCATGATTACATAACCATAACAATAATTTGTGTAATCTCCTTTAATTCTAGTGCTCACTCCCCCACGGTGGGGGGATTCTTGATTATCTTTTTTTTAATTTTTGCTTAGGTTATGGGACTTTTGAGATTTTCTACATATTTCTGTATTCATCTGGGTAGATGGTATATTTCTAGAAATTTGTCCATTTATTCTAGATTATCAAATTTGTTGGAGTAATTTTTTTCATAGTATTATTATTGTTTCATTTCATTTGGCACTGTTGTGATTTTGCTCATTTTATCTCTAATTCTAGATATTTGCATCTGGTCTTTTCTTTTGTTAAGTTTAACAGCAGCCTGTCAATTTTCTTTATCATTTCAAAAAAATCAACTTCTAGTCTTGTTCATTTTTTTTCTTTTTTGGTTTTGTTTTGTTTTCCACTTGGTTTATTTCTGTTCTTATCCTTATGATTTCTATTCTTCTGTTGCTGCCGAGTTCATATTGATGACTTTTTCTCCACTGATTGAAGGTGCTGGGTTAGTGCATTAATTTTAGTTATCTCTTTTTCAAGTATGCATTGATTGCTATAAATTGACTTCTTTTTTTTTTAATAAATTGACTTCTAATAACTTCTTTTGCTGTGTTCCAAAGGTATTGACATGCTGTGTTATCAATTTCATTTATTTCAAGAAATCTTTAAATTTCATTTCTTATTTGATTTATTTCTTATTATTTCTTATTTATTTCTTATTTGATTTATTACTCAGTCCTTTTAAGTAGTATGTTGTTCAACCACCATGTATTTGTCTTTACTTTTCGGTTCATTCTATTGCTAATTTCTAGTTTCATAGCATTGTGATCTGAATTGTACAATCCATTGTGAAAATGGATTATAGATTCTCAGTTTTCAAAAATTTGTTAGGATTTTCTTTGTGGCCTAACATGTTGTCTATGCTTAAGGATGTTCCAAGTGCCCTGGAGAAGAATGTATACAGTGTTATTGTTAGGTGGAGTGCTCAGTCTATATCTGGAAAGTTGAGTGTGCTGTTTAAATATTTTGTTTCTTTCTTGATGATCTGTCTCTCCTTGAAAATGGTGTTTTACAGTGTGCCATTATTTTAGAGCTGTCTATTATTTTCTTTGATTCTGTGAGAATTTGATTAATATATTACAAGGGCCTCTCATTGTGTGCATATATCTTTATTATGGTAATGTATAATTGGTCTATTCTTGCTTTAATAATTATGTAGTTACTAACATTGCTTCTCATTATGATATTTGCTATGAAGTATTTTTTCAGAGATTAATATTGACACAATTGCTTTTTTTGTCATTTGTTTGTTTGATATGCTGTTGTCTCACCTTTCACTTTTAGCGTGTTTTTGTCTTTGTATCTGATTGTGTTTCTTGTAAGTAGCACATTGATGGGTCTTATTTTCTTATATAGTTTGCTGAATAACTTGAGGACTATTTTGATAACTTGAGGACTGTTGAAGTGGTAGAGAAAAAAATTTTTTAAAGAAGATAAACATAAAGGATAGTACTGGTTAAAAATGAATTATAAAAATAGTACAAGTTTTTGTTTTAAACATGGGGAAAGAAGAAACAGAAGCAGCAGCCATTGCGGTATAAACTCAGACCTGGGAAAGTTCAAGAATACACAGGACAGAGATCAGTTGCATGATTTGATATAGTGCCTAGGTGTGGTTGACTCTGCCCATTTGAGTACTTTAACTGGAAGGAATAGATTTAGGAATACTCTAGTTTAAAGGTAAGGGTGACAAGTCAGGCTGTGAGAGGTAAGAGACCAGAGGTCTTATGGTTTGGGAGGCAGAGTGGCTTCACAAGTCCAGAGTTGGATGGGTGTGGAGGGGGTGGAACTCACACATTTCAAAAGGCAGTGGTCTCTGAAAAGGGACCCATGAGGAGGTAGCAAAGCTGGAATATTTATTGGAATAGCCCAGAGTGGAGTGGAGTATTGATCTGAATGATCTTGAGTGGACTAGATAATATATTATCTGGAGATGAGGATAATTCTGACTTGAGGATAGTAGAAATGGTAGAAAATATCTATTTTAAGAGTTATGAAAGAAAGGATTATACTGATTGTAAACAAATCAGTATAGTACAAGGTTTTGTTTTAAAGAAAGTAAGGAAAAACAAAAAAAAGCTAAGGATTTAAATTCTGTCCTGAGAAAGTGTGATACTATGCAGGGCAGAGATCATTTGAGCAATTAGAAACTGTCTAGGAGTAAGGGGCTCTGCCCTTCTGGATGTTAAGACTGGTGGGGCTAAGTTGGACTAGAGATATGGGGCTTTACTAGGGCTGCAGGAGTTAAAAGACTAGAGTTCTTATAGTTTAGGAAGTATAATGAGGCCAATTAAATCTGGCTATATATCAAGAAAACAACCCAGCCCAGCCCAGATTAAGTCCATAAGTCCAGCATTAGTCCATATGTCTGATACCAGTCTATAAATTCCTCTTCAGACTCATGCAGCACATGCAATGGAAGATCACAGGCTAGTGGGTGGAAAATCTAGTGGATCCAGTGGTGGTGGAAGCATCTCAGTGCTGGTGTGGGTCTCCACATGGCTCCTCCAGCTCCAGGACTCTGGTTCATTCAGTGTAGCTTCATCTGTCTTGTCAACAGGAAGACTAAGCAGGGATTGTGGGTGTGGCCTCCAGTGAGCTATTTATCTCCATAGTGTCTACAAATGAGGTCATCAAGTTGCATCTTGATTGACAGGCTAAACTCTACCCCTTCACTTTTAATAGTCTTAAATTGACCCCAGATTATGTAACTACCACAACCATCCATTTGGTTTTGACTCTATGCACAACAGAACAAAATATTGCTTGGTCCTGTGAGAGCCTCAGAATTGTTCCTATGCCTGAGCCTATTATTGCAGCTTCTTTGTCGATCTATTTTGGTAAGGGACTTTTTCTTTCTTGCCTACTTTCCACCTTACCAAGCATGATATCCTTCTCCAGGGATATGAGTTATGAAATTCTTATTCCTCTCAAGGTTATCCATAGTTTATTATGGTCTACAAGTCAAATGCTTTTGTTTGATAATGAAATCAGTTAACCAGTCGAGTGTATGTAAAATCAGATCTTGTCATCCTTTCCTCTAAGGAGCATTCTGACTTCACTTCTTCCAAGACAGATTGATTTGTCTTTTTTAGCCAATCATGTACTTTCCATATTGTTATCCATCACCACAATTAATGCCTGCTTTCACATGCATGTGAGGCAATGGAAGAATACCATAGCAAAGGTCAAATGTACCTAAGTCCTCAAAGTAACATCATTGTTTCTCAATACTCTAAAGAGGTCACGTGCAGCAGATTTATCTATTTATCTAGTCCAATGCTTCTTGAAATTTCTTAACTGCTGCTTCCAAGTATTGATTGTGGATCCAAGCATGACAAAATCCTTGACAAAGTCAACCTTTCTTCATTGATCAAGATGTTGCCTACTGGTCCAGTTGTGAGGATTAATATTCATCCATACTGAAGGCTGCAATCATTGATGGTCATCGGCAAGTGTTTCAAGTCCTCCTCTCTTTCAGCAAGCAAAGTCGTGTCCTTCTACAATCCTGATGCCACACTCTTCTTCATATAAGGCAGCTTCTCTGATTATTAGCTCAGCAAACAGACTGAACAAGTATGTGAGAAGATAAAATCCTGACACACACCTTTCCTGATTTTAAATCATGCAGTGTTTCTTTCACACTACCTCTTAATCCATGTATAAATTCCTCATGAGCACAATAAAGTGTTCTGAAATTCTTATTTCTCTCAAGGTTATCCATAGTTTATTATGGTCTACAAGTCAAATGCTTTTGTTTAGTCCATAAAACACAAGTAAACATATTTCTGCTCTGAGTCAAGATCCATGTGACGTCAGCAATGATATCCCGTGTTCCACAACCTGTTCTTAATCCAGCCAGAACTTCTGGCAGTTCCTTGTCAGTATACTGTTGCAACCATTTTTGGATAATCTTCAGCAACATTTTACTTGCATGTGAAATCAATGATATTGTTTGAGGATTCTGCTGGGTCACCTTTATTTGGAATGGGCACAAATATGGATATCTTCCAGTCAGTTTACCAGATAACTGTCTTCTAAATTTCTTGGCATAGATGAGGGAGTACTTCCAGTGTTTCATCAGTTTGTTGAAACATTTTAATTGTCACCCAATCAATTCCTGGAGCCTTTTTTTGGCTAATGCATTCAGTGCAGTTTAAACTTCTTCCTTCAGAACCATTGGTTCTTGCTTATATGTTATTGTGTTAGTCTGGGTAGAATAGAGAAACAAATTTATGGAGACTCATATGTGAATAAGAAAGAAGTTTTTATATAAGAGCAATTGAATATTGAGACAATGCCCCAGCCCAGTCCAGATCAAGTCCATATGTCCAATACCAATCTATAGAGTCCTCTTCAGACTCACAAAACACATGCAATGATGCCAAATGCTTGAGGATCACTGGCCAGTGAGTTGGAAGTCTTGTGGATCCAGTGGTGTCATAAGCATCTCAGCACTGGTAGGGGTCTCTATGTGGGTTTTGGCTCAAGAGGTCTGGCTGCATCAGGGTAGGTCCATGTGGCTTCTCCAGCTCCCAGGACTTAGCACCATGTGTCTTGTCAGTAGAGCTGTTCTCCAGAAATCTTGTCAGTAGAGAGTCTCCAAGGGAATGAGCAGAGAGAGAGTGTGTTTCCCACTTCCAAGGAGGAAATACAGGACTTCCCAGAATTCTCAGGAGAAGGCCAGGTCCACACAGAGACCTCATTGGTTATGTCTTGATTGACAGGTCAGGCTTCACCCCTTCACTTGTAATCCTCTCAAATTAACACCAGATTAAGTAACCACCACAATAAGTGACTGAGAAAACATTATGAAAAACCAAGATATTGTTATATGCTAATAAGGAAGTAAACAGCATGAAGATTTACTCACCCCAAAATACATTCATTTAATTTTAATGGAATTATTTTTGTTTCGGTCTCTACATATTAATTGTTAGTTCAAGAACTGCAATTGATTTACTTTGGACTTACTTGATTTAAAAAAGTTTTCCTTGCTGTACTCATATAAAAAATGTAATGACATTTTTGTTGTTGCTGATTCCTGAAGTTGTTCTATGTAAATAATCACTCAGTTTGCAAATTACAGTTTCTTTTGCTCTTTTTCTATCTGTGATCATGTATCTTTCTTTGTTTCCTTCCTACAATGGTTAGAATTTCTAATCTTATGCTCAATATAAGAAATAGGGGGTTACATCTATGCCTTTATCAGAATCTTAAGGGGAAATACTTCAGTATTTCAAGTATAATTCACTCAATTATGAACCATATAAAGAAAAATAGCAAGACAGTTTTTCATCTTATAAAATATTAAGTTAGACTGATTGATTGGAACACATTTAAATTGGATAACTAAAATTGGGGGAGATAAAGGCATGAAGCAGTTGGCTTACAAACTTTCAAAGGTAGGGGAAAAAACTCACAGGATTATAGGGTTAAGGTATAGGTGTTCATTGCAATTGTGAAGCTAAGAATTATATACAGGTGCCAGGTTGGCAAGGGGTGGATTGAGTTAGTTAATCGTGCCAGCCTGGCTGATAATCACATGTGGTGCTGGTTGAAAGGCGGAGGGATAAATGGGTGGTGAAGCCTCGCCTTTCTAGTTCTCGGGTCTCTTGCTTTGTGATGGTCGCAATCGGGTGCAGCTGCCTTAGCAGTTCCCTGCTTCAGCTTGCAAGATGGATTTCCTCCAAGACATCCCCAAGGAGAAGCCGCATGGATCTATCCCGATGCAGCCCTGGGTGCTGAAGCAGCTGTGTGGAGACCCTTGCCAGTGCTGAGATGCTTACACATTCACGGGCTCAGCTTTCCTCCTGCAGTTGGCATCATTGCCTCTGTTTTGTGAGGTGGAGGACTTTGTGGACTGGTGTTGGGTATGGGTTACTGTTGGACTTGTGTGCTTGGGCAGCATTGGGTTGGGATGTTTTTGTGATGCACATTTTCTTTGCATAAAACTCTCTCTTATACGTGAGTCGCCGTGGATTTGTTTCTCCAAAGTACCTAGACTAATACAACATTTAATACAATAATAGCAATATTGAAGTTCTCTAAATTTGACTGTTACAAGTTTTAAAATTTTCACAGACATCACATGCTCTTGTTTGAAATCTCGCCTAAGGAGATAGTGACACTTTACCTATCATCTATCTATCATCTATCTATATTTTATCTAGGCCAGGACAGGACCATCAATACTAAATATGGTAATAAATTCCAGTCAGCTTGGGAGGACACTGATCTAGCAACTGATGCAGTTTTTTGCCACTGTTGATTGCCAGTCTGCTTTACACATTATTGTTGTGTGGCCGTTTGAAATGAAGAGAATTTTGATTGATTGAATAGAAGGGCAAAAAGTTGAAACTTTTTAGAAAAACTTTCTTTTCTCAGACATTGCATTAAGAATCCATTCTGTAAGTATCCACCAAAGCATAGCTCTGGCTATAGTAAGATGCTGTGACACAGAGGGGAACACTAGAAAAGCAAGCCAACTAGCTAAGAGACAGACAGGTTTGTTATATTTAAGCCAAATACTTTGTCACAATTAAAGTACCAAGCCCAGAGACAATAGCAGGATACAATGCAACTGCTATATCCATCAACCCTTGGGCAGTTTCCTCATTTAGGCAGCCAGACCAGAATAGAAATTGTGGACAAAAACTAGCCTTTGTTGCCAGACCCATACCAAGGCCAACACCATGAGCAGTGTCATCTTCAAGGACAAAACTAGATAACAGTTAGCTAGTATGGTAATCACAACTGCTAGTCAGTCAGTGTAGGGATAGAAGGGTGGGTTTCACTGTCTGCAAATGCCTTCCCTGCTACAGAATGGTTATGTTTTTGTGAGAATTGAAACATGTTATTTCTCAAAGAAATAGTGAGTGTACATTTGTCGCTTGAGTCAGCCTGTGATAATGTTTTGCAACTAAAATGTGTTATATATGGAGTCTCTATTTCAATGTTCGCCTATGGTTCTCATGTTGCCTCTGGATAATTTTCATCATCCCTGGTCTTATATATTTTTTAGAGTTCAACCTGGTCATCTAGCCTCCTGAAGAAAGTTCTGTTGCAATATTTGTAATTAGGTCATTTATGACACCGCCTGAAACTTACAAGAAATCTTACTCCAGAGAAATAGTTCTTCAGTTGGAAATACAAGTGCCAAAGTAGGGCATAGGCAATCCGTCTTCTAGGGGCTTTGCATCTGTATTGCCACTACACTGCCTCTGCCATAAGATCATGTCTGCTCGCCAAGGTCTTCTTCAAGGACTATTTCCAACCGGGAGAAGCCCAAGGCATAGAGAAAAATTTGTGAAAAACATCCAAGCACCCTTAGGACTTTAGTGTCGAATTTGATTTTGTGAATTATATATATTGTTCAAAACATAAGCATCACTTAATGAGATGTTAGAATCACTTGGGACACTAAACAGCATGTTTTAAACACAGGTAGACTAATTAGAGTTTGATAGCTGTTTTCTGAATGGCTGTCATATAATCATGAATGTGGGAAGTGTAAACCAAATAATAGCAATAACTCAGAGGCTTTTTTTATTTAAAGAAAGACTTTGAAAGAGAGTTGGTCCAAATAGAAACCTCCTGTCTCAGAAGTTATATATTCTGCTTCTGGATCTTTTACAAATAGAAATCTTATTAATTGTTGGGCTCATTAGTTTACTCTAGGTGCAATTTCTAGGTCAGATATACATACATACATTTTAAACTTCTCACATTCTAACTTGCTTTATTTTTATAATGCTTTTATCATATACAGATGCTGTCAATCTTAATATAATTTACCATTTTTATGGTTAGTAGTTTATAAAATATAAAAAATATGCCCATTTTAAGATTTTTAACTATCTTTCTACTTTTTATGCAGATATTGATGAAGCATCTTAAACTGGAACTCTCATAGATCGCTAGAAGGCATGTTAATTGATTTATATATTTTGGGAAATTGGTATTATCAACCAAAATTAAATTTGTAAAAATATCTGAAGCATTCCCATTCCTAAGCACAAAGCTATCAGAAATGAATGTTTATATTCATTAGAATTCACTACCTTTTAATGTTAATAGGCACTTTATTTTTTATTATTATATTTTTTCTTCATTTCATTGGGGCTCATACAATTCATCACAATACATAGATCAATTGTGTAAAGCACACCTATACATCTGTTGCCCTCATCATTCCCAAAATTTGATTTCCTCTTGACCCACAACCTTCCTCTACTTCTTAAATGCTTCCTCCCCACAACTACCATGATCCCAATTCTGCCTTGCAGACCTGGTTAGACCAGAGGATGCACAGTGGTACAGATGGGAATTGGAAACACAGGGAATCTAGGACAGGTGAACCCCTCAGGACCAGGAGTAACAGTGGAGATACCAGGGATATGCATATTGCCTCCTCTCTGGGGGACGGGCAGCAGAGGGGTTATTAAGGGTTCATGGGGGAGGGGGGGAAAAGGAAGATGAGCTGAATAGGCACTTTATTTATAGCCATTCCAGGCTAGAAAAAAACAACAACACAGTTTCCATCAGCTGAAGATTGGACAAATAAATTTTGGTATGTTCTTATAATGGAATCATACACTGAAAATAATTCTGATAATAAAGTAGTACATTGTGAAGAAAAAAGACACCCAGAGCTTAAGGGCTTACCCCAGAAAATACATGGTGGATGAGGAAGCAGAAGAAAGCTGCACCGTGAATGGTAAGCTGATGGTAGGTGGGCAAATATGCTTTTGCTACATCCATGCCCAATATGTTCTATCAAGATACGTATTATTCTAGCAAACCAGTGACAATCATTCTGTTTTATATGTTTTGCTTGTTCATATTAAGTGTGTATCACAGTGTTATGTCACCGGGGCTACCCTCTTAAAGTTATGGTATATGTTTTTCTATTTTTCAGTAAATGAGGCGCAGGATTAATGAACCTATAGAAGGGACAGCAAATTGAACAAGGATTTCAAAGGGGTGGGGGCAGAGGTTCAGAGGAAGTGAAAGTGAGACGATGTCAAGGAAACCAGGAAGAAAAAATATGTTTGGAAACAGAGTAGCAGCAAAGGTACAATGCTGCTTGACGTGATTGAATGATGCAGTGCCATGGTATTTCTGTTAATGCCCAAGTAAAAATAAAAAGAATAACAACAAACAACAACATTGATCCAGGAATGGATTTGGAGCTTACACTAAATCCTAGCTCGAACTTAAGAACAATGAATTCTTACATCATGGTCCTGCTCGATACTCACCCTCAGGAAGGGAACACAGAGGAGACAGGTGCTATAGCAAAAGGTGGTGAAAAAATTAAATGGTGCCTGGCTATTAGATAAACTCGCGTCCGGGGTCTTAAAGGATTGTCTCCAAAGAAGCAGCCATCTAAGTCAGATGCCAACTAAGTCCACATGGAAGAAGTGCACCATCATCAGTCACCAAGGACTGTGAAGCATACAGTCCAAAATCAAAGGAGGGATTAGTATCAGAGCCTACAGTGTGAGAATCTGTTTTGCAGACTGCTACAAATGACAGTGGAAGCCCAAGATCCACTTGTGGAACCACAGAGGAAACAAGCCTCTAGTGAACGTCCTTTTCCTACCATGGAGGGATAGGAGGAAAGTGGTTCCTAAGCAGAGTGTTAGAGAGTTGAATATAGAAGATCAAAGGCCTAATTTTGAGTTGAACAGTTAAAACCTTGTCAGCGGACCCCCTCTATGATGCATGCTGGACCTGATCTGGTTTCCCAAATGTTCTTTATTCTGGGTTTGTATGGTTTTGCTTGGTGTTTATTTATACATATTGGGGGTATTGGTGGTAAGAATGACTCAGACGTGCAACGAGTTTGAAAAAGGTGCAGAACCAGCCCGTGTTTTTTGTTTTGTTTTGTTGTACATGGGGTCACTATGGGTCAAAACAAATACAAAGGCACTTCACCCCCCGCCAAAAAAACCCAACAAAAACATAATAATAATAATAACAAATAGCTTCACTCTCATAAAAGACTGAGATCTCAAGAAAGGTCAGAGAAAGTTGATAAAGGTATTCAGATTTTGACCTTTTTGAGAAAGCTAATTAACTAATGCTCTCACGATTCCAGTCCCTTAACATATGAATAAATCGTTTAACTTTCACTTTTAGTACAATTTGAAAAAAATGTCCTTCCCAATGAACGTTTTTCCTAATATTGTATAAGATTTCTTCAATTTCAAGACCGTTTTAAAAATTTGCACTGGGGACCAAACAAAGAAGAGGTTTCTAATGAAACTTAAATATTAAGTCGGTTGTGCACTTTCTGAGTTGCAAGTGAAAGATAACTGGGAATTACAACAAAGCCTTGCCTGCCTTTTCCTTTTCAGTTATAAGAATAATGCAGGGAATTGATTTTGCTTTCACTAGAAAAGTTTAGAAACTTACCCAGGTGGTTAATTCCCCTAGTTTCCAAAAACAACTGTCTTATTTCTGTTTTATATATCATTTTCTATGAAGTGCTAAAAGTTCTTGTTGCTCTAATCTGTTACTGAGTTTCAAATATTCTCTGGGGCCTAGGAAAATGCTGTGGAGCATTTTGTTGCATCAAATATAAAGCTTGATGAAATAGCGTAGAATTTTAAATAGGTATTATTCACAAAATAAATAGAATAATAACTACCAGAACCTAATATCACTTAATCTAATCTCACTTAAGTGAGATTTCTAGCTTTTATGAACAGTTTTGGTATGGATGGTTATTGCAATTTTAATATAAAATAGTTATTATTGAATTATATAAAGATAATTCCTGGAAGCTGAGGCTTGCCTGCAGTTGAGCAAGGGCAGGTGTAGGTAGGCTGCCGAATGAGTCTAGAAGTCTAGTCATAGAGATTAGTTGTGTCAGAAGGTACATACATGAAACCACTGTGGAAAGTGATATAGCGAATCTTAAAATAAATAACAATAGAAATACCATAGGATCCAAAAATACCATTACTGGGCATACGCACCAAAGAAATAAGAAACACATCACAAAGAGACACATCACAAAGTCCCCCACATTCAGTGTAGCACAGTTCACAATAACAAGAAGTTGGAAACAGCCTAAATTCCCATCAGTAGAAGAATGAATACAAAACTCTGGTATATGCGCACAGTGGAATACTACATACATGTCTCTAAACAATAGCAATCAAAGCATGAAAGACCTCATGACCTGGAGGGATCGGGAAAACACTATGCGGAGTGCTGTTAATCACAAAAGGACAAATGTTGAGTCCAATGCTGTTGGAACAAGCAACAGGACCAGCTCAGGTTGGCAAGTTAACCAGTCTGCTGGCTGCGGGGTCAGACAGCCGGGCGGACACCTGGCTGGCACCAGTAAAGCTGCATCATTCTCTCTAGGTGTGTATCCTGATGGTCACTTGGGCAGAGGATTCCTCATGTCAACTGTGATCAAATTGTTAAGGGGGGAGAGGGGTGGACTACTGAGTGGCTGCCATGCAGAGTTATAACGAGGTCCTCCCAGTCAGGGAGGCACCTCTATCAGAGGGATGAGGGATACTAATGGGAAAACCAAGTCAGGAGAGGAGAAAGGGATTAAGCACGTCTGGTGGGGGACAAATACATAAGTGTTCATAGGAAAAGTGGGGAGATCAACCTATAAGTGGGGGAGGAAAATGACTAAAATACTTTTAAGGTCACTAATTGAGGAGTGTCCCTGGTCATGTGCACCAAATAAGCCACATTGGCCCAGGTTTCTGGGCACATCTTGGGGACTCAGGCCAAGTGCCATACAACACTGGGGCATTGATTCCTGGATCTTCAGGGCACACTACATGTTCCCAAATCTCGACCAGTGAGATCCAATATGGAAACTCCTCTGGGTGGGTGGGTGGAGTAATTCTCTCTACCCACACTGCCATTAAAGCTTTAGGGCAGAGTGTATCGATCCACTATTTATGGGCAAAACCATGGAAGCTGTCACAACCACATCCCTCAGACACAGATTAAACAGACAAGTAATCCTGTGAACAATTGGACAGTCTTAAGATGGTGTTTTGTGGACACTCTGAGACAGATAAGTGCTTCATAGAAAATTCTGCCTCAGACCCACAACTTTCTTTAAGCTAAGAAATGCTTTCACACAATTCCTGTGTTTACAGTAAACTTGCACCCACATCTGTCAGCCCAGTGTTAATACCTCCTAAGATTTCTTTTCAAATCTCCCAGTGTGACATTAAGCCACACACCTCAGGGCACTGCAATCTGATAGTGCTGCCTCCCCTGCCTTACTGAAGTCATCAGGTAACTAATGGCACTGAACCAAGTGTGGTATTCTCAGGATCGCCAGTGCCTGGGTCATCCCAACCTCATCCACCATGGGCCTCTAAGTGGACAACCCCTCCCAACAGAGTAGGAAGGGCATTGACCCAACCCTCCACATCATGTCCATGTTGACAGCAGGAAGCAGCCAGATATATCATTACCCAGTACCCCCAATGATTCAGGTCCATACTCCTTTAGGTACATGGGGAAATGTTATGTAGCTAGATTTAGGGACAAGTGGGAATGTATCCCCAATGCCTGCAAAGATCCACATAGAGGAGTTGGAAGAAATCAGGCAGCCTTTGGTAGACCCAAACTGAGCATGCACAGACTAGGACCTAGGCCTAGGTAAAACTAGTAACTTGGGCACATCCACTTTAGGTTCATCATATCGGTGGGGCTAACTCAGCCAATGAGGTCAACCAAAACCTTTAACCATGTCTCCCCCAGTCAGGGGGTGGGATAGACAGCCCTGCACATTCTCTTTACACCCCCTGTTGGCCTACTGCTAGTCTCTTTTTTCTCTGCCCTCACTCAGGGACATGCTTTAAGGAGGGCCTCTAGTGTGTGTGCCTGCATGCCCCCTGAGGGCCCACATGCTCTTGGGACTCTTGGCTCCTGGTCCCTGGGAATTCCCTAGTTCCAAACCTGTGGGTGTTCTTTTCCATGTGGTTTTTCATGTCCAGTTGTGAACCCCAGCATGGTTTCCATGTAGCTTGGCATGCTTCCCAGAAATAGCATGTCCCCTTTTGAGACCTTAAAACCTGGAACTTTTCCTTTCCTTCATAAAAACCCACTTGGATTACAAAATGTGCTTCAGTGTGAATTCTTACACTGTGTGAAGCAAAGAACTGACGTCTAACCCACTCTAGAACCTAACATTTTGGCAGCCTTTGGACACATACAGGAATTACTGGGAAGTGAACCACACTTTGAAACTGAGGACTTAAGACTGAAAATTCATGGTGTTAAGAAGCTATACCAGAAGTATTGACTGTCGGTAGGCAGACCATTATTGAGTTACTATATCAATGCCCTATATGCTGTATTACAAAATACATTATTCTGGCAAATATGTGGCAGACATTCTCAGTGAATATTATTGTAAATGTTCCCTAGCAACCAACTCCCACTGTTTGTGTAAATAGCATCCAGCCATGAAAGGGTTGTTTCTGTACAAGTGAATAGTAATTTGGGTATTGCATTATGGAGTTAGTCTGCATTGGCCTAATATCCCTCTTTCAACAGAGCTTTAGTACCTCTTACTGTCCCCACCTTCCCCCTACCCTCATAGTATTGCTACTTCCATGACTGTTCCTGAGGTGTTTATCTGTCCTGGATTCTGTGTATCGAGAGCTCTTATCTGTACTAATGTACTTATTGCAGTCTAGGTAGAACTGGGTCATAATAGTGGGGAGAGGAAGCATTAAAGAACTAGTACTAGAAGAGTGTTGTGGGTTTTGTCGGCGCTATTCTGCACCCTGGTTGATTTATTCCTTCCTTGTAACCCTTCTGTGAGGGGAGAAAGAGGGAAATATTCACAATGATCAACATTTAACTACCCCCTGCCCCTTCTCCCTAGGGAGACAAACAACAGAAACATTGGTGAAGGGAGACAGCGGATGGTGTAAGATATGAAAATAGCAATTATTTATAATTAATCATGGGTTCACAGGGTTGGAGTGTGGGGGAGGGAGGGAAAAAAAGAGGAGGTGATACCAAGGGCTGAAGTACAAAGAAAGTGTTTTGAAAAATGATGATGGCAACCTATGTGCAGTTGATGTATGGATTTTTATAAGAACCCCCAATAGAATGATTTTAAAAATTAGTACCAGGGGCTAATCAATGACAATTTTAATGAAAGTTCTTTATGCTCCTGGGAGATGATCAATAAGACTCTCTACCATAAATTAACAAGGAGGTCTCTAAAGGGAGCCCAAAGCAGATACAAAACACACACAAAAAACCCATAGATTCAGGAATGGGTTTGGGGCTCAGACTAGCTCCAGTTTAAGAACAATTAGTTCTTACATCATGTCCTGCTTGATATTCGCCCCCAGGAAGGAAACATAGGATATATGGGTACTATATCAAATTGTGGTGAAGAAATTAGATTGTGCCTGGCAATCAGATTAAATAGTGTCTGGGAGTCTTAAAATCTTGTTTCCAAACAAGTAACCATCTAAGTGAGATGTCAACTAAGTCCACATGGAAGAAGCACACCAATATCAGTGACTGAAGGATTGTAAATCACATAATCCACAACCAAAGGAGGGATTAGTATCAGAACCTAAACTGTTGAGATTCTGGTTTACAGAAGGCCATTGGTGACAGTGGGAGCCTAAGATACATTTATGAGAACTACATAGGAACTAAGCCTCTGGTGAGTTTCCTCTATCCATAATAGAGGGATGGGGAGAAACTAGATACAAAGCATTGGAGAGGTAACTAAAAGATCACCATGATATACCTGACTTGAACTGGTACAACCTTGTCAGTTGACCCTACCTCGGATGCAAGTTGGGCCTTATCTTGTTTTCAATATTTTCTGTTTTTGTTTTGTTTTGTTTGCTCTTATTGGGGTTTGTCTCAGATGTATTTTGTCATTGAAGGTGACCCTCTTGAAATTTTGTTATGTGGTTTTCTGTCTTTACTCTGTGAAACCGGGATAGATGAACGTATAAAGTAGAATAAGGGTTTGTGGGTGCTATAATGATGGGGGGGGGGCGGAGAGGGCTGATGTGAAGGAGCTCAAGAAGGAAGAGAATGTTTTGAAACTGATTTTGGTTGCAATTGTTGTGATTGTGATTTGGCTGCTTGTTGCGATTGAACTGTGGAACATTGTGATATCTGCATTTGCTCCCAACAGAATGGTTTTGGGGAAAAAACAAAAAGGTATCTGGGGATTGTATGAAGTGTTTCCAGTCTGGGAGTGTTTTGACAGCAAACTACTGAGGTTTGTCAGCAGTCTGCATTGAGTATGTGAGAGAAAGGTAGAATCAAGGATGCTCTTGGTTTTACTTTCCTACCAGGAAGATTGAAGGAGGAAGTGTTCAAAAGCTAACGTGTAGAAAATTGTAAAGGGAGCACACATGGGGATAAAATATCAATCTGTTAGAGACAATTTTTACAATATACCTAATAAATACCATAATGAAATGTCAAGTTGACAGTTAGACATAGTATTTGAGGCTATAGGGCCATACTTTTAGCCCTAGTATAGGAGAACAATAGGGCTAGAGATTTATAGATTAGGTTGAAGTAATAAACCCAGATGAAATCATGAGGAAGAGGGAAGACAGTATAGAGAAGTAATTACAAATAAACATTCTCCTATGAGGCAAGAGAAACAAAAACTACAGATTAGCCACCTGTTTGTCGTGCGTGAACCTGTTGCCTTCCGGTAGATGCACAGGCACGGTGGTTCTGTGCAGGCACAGTGCATCCTCTCCTCATGCCTTCAAGATTATAATCTTTTGGAAGCACATTTGCAGGAATTTTTACAAAGAGCCTTCTGGCGGGGTTTGAGTGACCCACAATTTGGGTTAGTAGTTTGGTTGAATTTTTGTTATATGGGTTTCTAGTGCTTAATGGTTTGGAGAGACTCCTTATAAAGTGTAGAGAAAAAGAAAGTGTACACCCACCTAAAAGCAAGATAAAATGAAAGAAAACAACAGTTTCAGAAAAAGAAAGAACAAAAACAAGTTTCTCTCAAGTTCATTCCAACCATTTTGCTCTACAAAATTTTCATGGCAAACTTTTCAGGCAGTTTATCATCAGACATTTCTTCTGAGGCAACACTTCTGGGTAGACTTGAACTTACAGCCTTTTATTTATCAGCCAAGAATCCTAATTAGTTACATGAACCAGGGACTCCTTGTAAACTATAAATAATTGGATTTATAAGTTATGAGTCAAAATGAATTCCTATAGAATCATAACATTTTTTATTAGACAACATAGCGAAATGTGAAAGTATTATTTTCTGACATATTTTCCATCTAGAGCTATATATTTATGAAGACAGTGTTTCTCTCTGTCTAACCAATTCTCCAGGGGCCGTGACGGTGTAGTTATTACGTGTTTCAGTTGCAATCTGCATGGTCAGCAGTTCAAATGAACCAGCAGTTCCACATGAGAAAGACTGGGCTTTCTACTCCATAAACAGCTACAGTCTCAGAAACCCACTGTGGGTCACTCTGAGTCAGCATTGACTTGATTGCAGTTAGTTTGGTTTAACCATCCTCGAGAAAATACTAAATTTTTTAATTTGCTCCATGTCAAAATGGCAGTTGTAAATAAAAAGGTAGTTGTAACATCCTTGAGAGACTAAAATCATATTCCTTTGGAATGTTCTTGAGTTTGGGGAGCAAAAACAATTTAGATCAGTACTCATCTACCAATGAGATATAGTTGCCCAACAAAATTCTCATAGAACACCATTATGCCCTTGAAGAATTTGCACCACAAGCTCATGATTGAAAAACAAAAAACAAAAGTGCTAGTTTTCTGTCCTTTTTCTCATAATGTGCATTTCTATTTTCTTTAAAATGTCTCCAGTAAACCCTCATGATTATCCTTTGAAAAACAAGTATTGACTTCCGGGAATATGGCGACGGAGTGACATGTACCAGAGGGACTCCGCAGAATCCAGCCCAGGAGAGCTGCTTAGAAGGAACTTTAACACAACTAGAACACAGGAGGAGGAGCATAAAGAAAAGTAGGCACA
>NW_022103906.1:5308874-5309891 GCF_000313985.2 Echinops telfairi
CCTGTACCACACCCAGCTAGCTGAGCCCCACCCTGTGTATCTAGCCCCACCTTGTGTAGCTAACCCAAGGCTAGGGAAAGCCCTGTTTCCCCTCCAGGGGATACCCCGCCTAACCACTCACCTGGGAATTCCTGCCTGTGTACCTGGGGGCATAAGGCAGCTCAGCCAACACTCATCACCATTCCAAGCTGTTGCAGGAACCTCTCCCCAACCTCCACAACACCAAAACAGACAGCCCACCAGCCTTCTGGGGCACTCCCCTGATAGGGAAGCCACAGGAAGATAAAGGGTAGGTTAATGCCATAGTAATAGTTAGCTGTAGGCAGTTCGAAGAAGCATTCCTACAAGTCTCCTGGAGAGAGCCAGTGCTCTTAGACTCCATGGAAAATGGCACCTGGCTCCTCTAAAACAATGCAACGCAAATAGCCATCAGCCACAACCATCTCAACAAATAAAACAGGAGAAACAAAAGGCAATGGCAGAAGACATCCCAAACATAACAAAATACATAGAAGAAGCAGACATTGAGCTGCCACAGAAAGAAATTTTCAGACTGCTACTTGGAGTCATACTGAAAAAGGATGAAATGATAGAGGAGATAAAGGCCATACACCAAAGATAAATACAGGAGCTTAGGGAGGAGATAGCAAAAACCAATAACAGAAACACAGAGCTTGAGAATCGAATCGACAGGAGGAATCAGAGAAGCGCATCAGTGATTTGGAGGACAGCCAAACAGACTTCAACAAACGTGAATAAGAATCTAATAAGATCATCAGAGAAGCTCAAGAAAATCTAAGAGCTATGTCTGATGCTATGAAGCAGAATAACATTAGAATTATTGGCATACCAGAAGAGGACACAACAAAGAAATCATCTGCAACAATAGTGAGAGAACTCTTGAAGGAAAACTTCCCCAGATTAATGAATGAAAACCAAGCAACCAATCAAGAGGCTGAAAGAACACCAGCTAGACTGAATCCCAAGAAGAAGTCACCAAGACACATAATAGTTAAA
>NW_022103906.1:5316455-5339368 GCF_000313985.2 Echinops telfairi
GGGGTTTAAGTGGAGAGAAAATGTTTTGAGAATGATGTACAAATGCACTTTACACAATTGATGTATGTATGGATTGCGATAACAGTTGTATGAGCCCCTAATAAAATGTTAAATAAAAAAAAAGAAAAACAAGTAGTAAGATTATCTCAGAAGAACCACCCCAAAAAGTTATCATCATAAACTCTTAAGCTAGCTGATCTTTGGACAACTTTTTAAATTTTTATTTTTATTATCCTTTCTTTTGAAAACACAGCTGTCCATTGATCTGAGAGACATGTTTGATTGCATTTTGCTTGGAACAAGCACACACATGCGTGATCTGGATCTCTAGTAGTAATACTTTTTTTAAACTTATCCCAATTATTATAACAAGCAGTGTATATTTAAAAACTCTTCTGCTCCTCTGTTTAGAGTTCAGCAACTTCTTATTCTCTTAAATGGCCCCCAGGCACAAAAGCTTGGTTTCATGTACTCCCGAGGGTCTAGTCACATCTGGTTAGGCTACCTCCACATCTGGCTACTGAAAAAATCTGCTAGCTTTGTTTGCAGGAAGAAATACATAAGACTTGCCTTTTCAGAATCAATCACCCGAGAAATAACCCACTGCATTAAGCACAAGAAACAAAGAAAAGAATTCCCTTTTATTGACTCAATGCTGATTCAGGGCAGAACAGACGTTTCCTATGCTGTAACTCCTTGGGAGTAAAAAGCCTAGTTTTCCTCCTGAGCATTAAGAACAATGACCCCTAAATAGTCAACGGTCTCACATAAACAGAATCTAACATAGATTTTATATTCCAGTTTCCACCAGATCACATTTTTCTTGCTTTTGTGGGTTATTAATAATCAATTCAGAATATATGACCAAACCAATATTTTAACTTTACTTGAATTTTTTTCTGTGAACCATGAATGGCAACAAAGACAAGTCTGTAATATATGACTTACTTTTTCTAAAAATATAGAAAATTAGGAAACAAATGATTTTGTCTAGGTTTCTGTTTGAACTTATGTTTTCAAATCTATGTGGGTTTTTTTTGGGGGGGGGGGGCTGGTTTCAGAGGGAGAGGTGAGTGCTTTACTTTTATCACTTCTACAGCTACACTGCCACCACTTCTATGTCAATTTGTCACACTGGTGGTTTTGTGCTGCTGTGATGCTGGAAGCTTTGTCCCTCATATCTCACATGCCAGCAGGGTCACCCAAAGTGGACAGCTTTCAGTGAAGCTTCCAGACTGGGAACAGACTATGAAGAAGGAATCAGCTGCCCAGTACAGAGAAGCCACAACTGAACACCTTATACATAGTTTCAAACACTGTCAGTTACTGAAGGGCTGGAGAATGGAACAGAACATTGTCAAAGCCAGCGCCTGAAGACTGGACCCTTGTCAGAAGGCCCTGGGAATGCGACAGAGGAGGAGCCCATTTCTGAAGTCAACTACGTTGTTGTGAAGGGATTAAAGCCTGTGGGAGTGGAGCCTTCAGGATCATAACTTGCCGATGAGGAACAAGTCAAACAGAGGGACCAGCTGTGAGAATGTACTAGTAGTTGCAACTTGGATGAAGCACGACCAGAGTTCTCCTTAGAGAGGCAAGAATGGCGAGACTTTTCTTATATATTGTGGACTTGTTGTCGGGAGAAACCAGTCCTTCAGGAGGAGGCTGTGCTGGGTGAAACAGAGGGGCAGTGAGAAAGAGGGAGGCTCTTAACACAGTGGATTGACAAGTGGCTTCAACCATGGGCTCAAGCACAGGAACAATTATGAGGAGGGCGCAGGACTGGGCACTGTTTGGTTCTGGGTACATAGGGAATCCACGGGGCAGAACAGACTCAGTGGCACTTCACAATATGACAACAGCTGTGCTTCCATATGGTTTTGGTCTTGATTAATGGTGCTATATTGAAAGCACAGGCAGAGGGTTTAAAGGGCTCTCATTATTTGACATGCTTTACCTTTTGGAGAAAGAACTGAACGATAAACATTGCAAGCATCTTGATGGCCCTTACTTTTTAACAGACCGTCTAAAATAGTAACAGGTCAGGGGATGTTGCTTTGTTTTGTTCTACAACTTACTTAAGGAAGTAGGTAAGCCACTGTTAATGTGGGTATAATAATTTAAATATTAATACCCACAATTTTAAAAACAAAATCCTAGAAAGGGAAAAGTGTGCCAACATGTAATTATAGAACTATTTAAAGGTGCTTTGAGGTTAAAGTTATAAGAACAGGTTAGCCTATTTTTCAGAATAACCATTTGTCAGACTGTGGCCAGTTGTCACTATAGTTTTATACCAACAGCTGATTCCCATTAACCCCAGTGTGAGTTCAATTAGTATTAATCTAACTAAAGTTGTGTTGTAACATTTTTGCAACAATTTTTGTTATCAAATCTGTTAATTCCTTTGCATCATAAAATTCAACTCACCTTGCATAATCTTCTTCGATGTTTCCATAACTCATGCGCAATAAAATGAAACTGTTTAACGATAGGTTTTCACCTGTTAGGCTTTAAGTTTCTGAGCAAATAAAACTGTATTAATTTATTCTATCCCACTTTGATTCTTATGATGAGAAATTTTCTTTGCAGACACTTCACTTATGAGGCTATTTGCTTGTGGGGGACAGGAAACAACTTCAGAGAAGGTTTTCTATTTACCATGAAAAGATTGTCAGACAATATACAGCCCAGAATTTATTTTTAATGTGGGATTGTTTGCTTTTGTTTCGCTGTACAATATAGATCTAATCCTATGTATTTATAAGATTTGTAAATCTTAGAATAAATGGTTGCTTGGTGCCCCTGTTATTCTTGCTTATTTCCTTACCCACAAAACTTAATTTTTTGCAATATTTCCCATTAAAATACCATATTTTCAATGGCATTCTTAGCAAGAATAACTATTTGACAAGCTCATGACCCTTGAGAGAGACGCAAGTATAAACTACTTTGTGTATATTCTGAAAAAGATTTTCAAATAGATTATGTGTAGGCCTATGCCTCTTGTTCTGTCTCTATTTTCCTACAGGGACAGAAACTTGGTGCCTAGTACCTATCTTGAGACCATAAAAATGAACTCCTTAAGCTAAAGAAGGCAAGGAAGAAAAGGAAAGGGCGGGAAATGCAATATAACTTAAGTGTCTTCTCTTTAGACCTTTAGAAATGCGGATAAAATAAACCCTTCTCTCAACATATAAATGATTGCTATTTGTGTTTTTCTCACATTTAACCATCTGCAATATCAATGGATACAAACATTTATCAATTTATTATTCCTAAGTGTTTGTGGAATACTAAAAGTGAATAAATATACTCATATTAATGATTTAAATAAGCTGATTTGGGGGATGATCCTCTCCTAGACCGATGGATCAGATTTTTGATACTGCTTCTCAATATTTATACTTTTCCTGGGTTCCTTGGGTAATCCAATTGACTCAATTTGGAATTTTGGCCAAAAAGTAAAAACTAAGCTTGGAAATAATAGTGAAAGAAAAATTGAGGTTTATCATCATGATAAACTGGGTCAGTAATGAAAGACTGGGTCAGTCCAGCAGTAATTTTCTGAGTATGGACCAATGAATAAGTTGGAGTGAAGTTGGTGCTAAGAATTCCTTCTTTGCTACTCTACTATCTACTACAGACTAGGGGAAAGGTGGTTCTTTCCTATTATACTAAAAAATTCTATAAACCCTATATACTGGGGTCATAACTATTTCCTTCATAAATTCATATATTTTGCCAAGGAATGGTATAGAAACTATTTGAAAAGCTCTATCTCCACTTGACTACAGAAAACAGGAAAAGGTCCAGATTTGTATAGGAAAGACTAATGAAATTATTGGTTTATCCTGGAGAATACAATGCATTGCAAACTAGAATGTGAGAATAGAAAGGTGGAAAAAAAAAAAACAACCAAATCTACTGCCATTGAATGAATTCCTACTCATACCAAACCATGGGACACAGTAGAACTGCCCAGTATGTTTCTGAGGCTATACAGTTTTAGAGGAGTAGAAATCTCATCTTTCTTCTCCTAAGAAGTTGGTGGTTTCAAACTCCTGACCTGTGACTAGTAACCTGATGCAAGATCTACTGGGCCCCCAGGGCTCCTTTTACTCAGGCATTTGTTCATTAAAAAATGACGTATTGATGCCTGTTCCATCCTAGATATGCTTCCATGCATTAGGATTAGAATGATCAATGAGCTGATGAGATGGAAAATATACATAAAACAACAGGAAACATATTTACAAAATAATTTCAGATTCTGACAGGCTGAAAAAATACTAGAGCTGGGTGTTGTTATTGTTATATGTTGTTGTGTCAGTTCCAACTCATAGTTACCCTGGGCACAACAGAAGGAAACACTGCCCGGTCCTGTGCCATCCTCACCATTGGTCTTATGTTTGAGCCAATGTGCCGCTACTGTGTCAATCCACTTTGTCAAGAGTCTTCCTCTTTCTTACTGACCTTACCAAACATGACATTTTTCTCCAGGGACAAGTCTCTTCTGGCAATCTGTCCACAGTACTTGAGATGAAGCCTCGCTATCACTAAGGAGCATTTGGCTTCACTTCTTCCATGATCAATCTGCTTGTTCTTCTGGAAGTCCATGGTACTCTCAATTTTCTTTGCCAGAACCTTAATTGAAATGCAGTAATGTTCCTTTGGGCTTTCTTCTTCAATTTCCAACTTTCACGTGCAAATAAGACAAAAGGAAATACCATGACTTGGGTCAGGTGTACATTAGTCCTCAAAGTAAAATCCTTGCTTTTCCAATACCTTAAAGAAGTTTTGTGCAGCACTGTAATTGTCATCTTTCTTGCTCATATGGTATCATCTCCAACTCATGGTGACCCCATGCAAAACGAAATGAAATGTGTTGTAGTTACATAATCTCGTGTCAATTTGGGACTTGAGAGGATTAAGAGTGAAAGGGTGGAGTATAGTCTATCAATCAGGTCACAGCCAATGAAGCCTCTGTGTGGGTAGGGACTTCTGAGGATTCTGAGAAATCCTATTTTTTTCCTACTTGAAGGTGGGAGACTCTCTCTCTGCTCACTCCCTGAGAGATGCTCTACTGACAAGAAACATGGCACTACACTGAAAGAGCCCGTGCCCTGGGAACTGGAGGAATCACTTAGAGATCCCTGCCAGTGCTCAGATGCTTACAATGCCACTGGGTTCACAAGACTCTGCACCCACTGGCCTGTGAACTTTCTGAATTCAGCGTCATTGCATGTGCTTTGTGAGTCTGGTATCGGACATATGGGCTAATATCGGACTTATGGGATTGATGTGGACTGGGATGTTTTCTCAATATTCAATTGCTCTTGTATATAAATCTCTTTCTTATACACATATCAGTGTCCAGGAATTTGTTTATCAAGTCTACCCCGACTAACACAAAATGTTCCCTTTCTAATACCATTCTTATGTTCCATCTTGCCCATAAAGCTTTTATTGGCTGATCTTTCATATTAAATCACTCAGCTTTTTTCCTAATCTGCTTTAGTTTGGAGATTCTGCTCAAATCCATTCAGCAACATGACAGCATACAAGTATCCACAGACAAACTAATGGTGGCTACACATGAGTTGTTTTACCAGGGATTGAACTTTGATCACTTGAGCATGTGAGAATTCTACCACTGAACCACCAGAGCCTTTATAAAATGTCATATGGAGTGCAACAACAGCAATGTGTACAGTAAAATGGATGTGTGGGGGGGGGGATTTGAAAGTAGGAGAATACACTGGGGGCTTTGCAAAAGTTAAGGGCAACAAAGGCAATACTATTATATACACATTGGTTCAGTAGGTATCTGTAAGTAGATACATGAATAGACATAGCCTAACAGGCGTGGGAGGAAAGACTGGTTGTATACCATTATATATATATGAATCTGGTGGGGCGCACAGAGAGTTTAGTTATGAAAGCATCTTAGATACATTGATAGATCAACTCCTCAGAAACAGTAATGGGAGGAGAGATACCATGAGGGTAGGGCGAAGGTGGGGGGGAGTATGGAGAGAAAGTAGGAACCAATTGCAATAATTGATGTATAACCACCTCCCACCCCAGGGGGACAAACAATAGAAACGTGGGTGAAGGGAGACATTGGATAGTTTAAGATATGAAAATAATAATGATTTATAATTTATCAAAGGTTTACAAGGGTATTAGAATGGGGCAGGGAAGGAAAAAAGAGGAGCTGATACCAAGGGCTCAAGTAAAAGAACATATTTTGAAAATGATGATGGCAACATGCGTACCAATGTGCTTCATACAGTTGATGAATGGTTTGCTTTAAGAGCTGTAAGAGCCCCCAATAAAATGGTTTGTAAAGAAACAAAGAAAACAAATATTTAGAGGGAATGATTCTCTAGGCTTGAGGACTCAGAACCATTGTCTTGTGGAATATAATCAATTAAAAAATATTGCTTTCAAAGACAAAACTCTACATCCTAACTTGGTGAATAACAAATGGATCTTAAAAGGTCATGAATGGCCTTAAAAGGTCACCAGTGAAGGTGAACCTATTGGTCTCTTCAGATCTATGGGAGGGAAGAGTGAGGAAAAGAGAAAAGCAGATGAAAACAATCAGTCCAATGGACTAATGTACCATACAAACACCAGCGTTCAAAATTCTGAGATCATTTGATCTAGATGGTCCCTAATATCAAATCCAACTGCTCTGAAATGGATTCTATTAGAAGGCCATGGAGAAAAATATGGGACAATACTCAAAACCATAAAAACAACAACAAGACAGGATTAGTCATGAAATAAAGATTGGTGCAAACCTTTTATTCACCATTGAGGTCTGGATCAAAAGGTTAACCTTTACTCAAGGACAAAGTTTGGAAAGATTATGAAAGCCAGGGGAATGGAGAGAGCAAACCTACATAGCAAGTAGGGTAAGTGATGTCACACTTGAGGGCTTCAATCAATGAAATGAAAGAAAATGTGTAAGCATTATTGAATGTAAAACTGAAGCTCCGCTCTTTAAACAATTCACAATGAAAGTTTTAAAAAATTATAAGTGTATGTGGGGATAAAGCTGTTTTCTCCTTAGGTAAATGGGACAGTGCCACCCCCTTCCATGGTTCAAGGCCTGTGGGAAACACTGACTGCTTAGCCATGAGAGCTGATGAAGCAGCGCTGGCCTGTCTCTCCACCCGGGATACACTGATATTGTGCCTCATGATCCCCAGCAAGATTGCAGAAGCAGTAGTCTGCAAACCTCTCACTTCAAGTTCCCAACCTGGTCCTCCCGTCCTGTCTCTGACCTCAAACAATCGTAAACTGTCCCTTTCTGTAAACCTGTCCCGTGTTGCAGACCGCTTGCAGGGACTGTATCTACATCTGCCTCAACTATGGTGCCAAATTCTAAAGGGTTTATGCTGCAGCCCCCACCCCCACCCACTTCACCTCTTGTCTGTTATCTTTCTTTCATCTCTAAGTGTTCTCTCTGCAGATCATGCCCCTCTTGAACCTGTTAGATTTGTAAAGTAAGAGCCAGACTCTATATTAACCTTATGGGTCTGCATGCTTAAATATGAGTACTAACTACCAATGCCAAGTAGGGATAAATGCTTATATTAGGAATCAAAGAATTACACAAAACATATCATGTTCTGTGGATATTTCTTCATGGTATTCAAAATAATTTTAGTTGTTTATAAAATAATGACAAAAGGTTCTTTGAAGATAACTAAATCTTGAGGGACAAAAACCTTAGGTTCTGGAGATCCTTCCTATAATCCTGGACTGCATAAGTCTTCTCAGAACTCTAAATAGTTATCTTTTCAGGAGTTTGAATTTTATTAAAGATCAAGTATTATTTATCTATAATAACGGCATTGATGTTTTGTGATTAGGTGACATCAAGTGGGTCCAGACTCTTAGCAACTCTATGCACACTATCACTAAAAATCAACCTTCTCAGCATTGCTGTTTATGCCCCGTGTTATAGCCACTGTGTAAGTCCATCTAACTGAAAATCGCCCTCTGTTTGCTACCCTCCTACTTGACCAAGCATGATGTTCTTCAGGGACTCTTCCCTCTTAGTAATTTACCAAAAAGGCTTTCGGCAAAATCCCACCATCCTATCTTTTAAGGAGCATTCTGCTGAACGTCTTTCAAAAATCTGCTCATTCTTCTCCAGGCAATGGCATATTTAATATTTTTCGTTAACACCATATTTCAAAAACCTTAACTCTAGTTCCATCATCCTGATTCATTGTCCAGATTTCTTTTGCACATGTATGTGAGGTTACTGAAAATACTGTTTGATTCAAAGACACCTAGTTCTCAAACTGAACTTTTTAACACGTTAAAGAGGTTTTACATGACCATAATGAATTGCTCTGTTTCTCATTTTAACCAATATGAAAAACCTTTATCGGTTAATGGACAGATGGGAACAGATAGAAACAAGTTTTATTTATTAGTTGGAAAAGGAATTCTTTTATTTTACATAATGATTATTTTCAGAACACATTTTATTGACCTTTATGTCTTTGTTCCTTGCAAATATAAAAATTTAATCATTATGGTGTTGGTTATGATACATTTCATTTTCTAAAATTAAGCAATTTTACTTTGTATCTTAAAACTTGATGGGATGGTAATTTCTGTGGCTTTTAGTAGCTCTAAATCAAAATTGTTCAAGTCAATTTAACTGTGATTTAGTAAAATAAAACATTTCCCTGTGGTCTGACAACTTCTATGAATAATGCATCTTTAATAGTTGTCAATTAAGGTAGTATTCAGAGATTTCTGATGATGGAGGTATAAATATCTCAGAAAAGCAATTTACGGGACTCATTCTGACAATTCTTTGGATAAAGCTCCTCTGATGGCATATAAATTACTATATATTCTGGAAAACAATAGAAACCCTTTTGAATGTCTTTATTTGCTGCTTCCTGCTCTTTTTTAATAACCATTTGTCTCCACTCTGCAATTCAAGTATGAGAATCATAGAATTTTTTACGTGAAATGAGTTCAGGAGATCATAAAGTCTAACTTCACACAAACAAAGCAATCAAAGAACATAGGAGCAAACAGTAATCTAACCCTTTCACATAGACATGGACACTTGTAAAGGTCTCAAGTTTTGCCCACTCCTTTTTGATCATCCTACATATGTTAGTGAAACATCAATCTTACTTTGGCCTATTTAAATAAAGTGAACATTGCTGAAATAGCTAGAATTGAACCAGTTTATCAAGCTAATTCTGGCTTCTGTATGACATCCCTGAAAGGTCTTGGGCCTCCTTTTCCTGTATTAATTTTATGGATCCTTGTGTTTCATTTATGAATGTCCAGCCTCTATCCAAAATGATTTTCACTCCATGTCAACCTCCACCATATGCCTAGATTTTTAGTCTAGTGGTGTGATTTTTACTTTGTATCTTGACTTTGGTCTTTAACACATCTAGGGTCTGATACTACTCTCTGGTGACCGAAGTGCAATTCTATGTTAATTGTATACACTTTTAATAACCTTGTTAACAAAAAGAAAGAGATTATAAAATGTTCCTGAACAACACACACACACATCTATGTTGCATCTTCAATTGTCTGTGGATAAAGACATTATTAGTGATATAAACTTTCTTCTCTTATTGACTATTTCATAATCAGACATTTACCATTTATGACAATAGCAATGGGTAAAAGACCAAATCAGGATATGGGCCAGATGATATTCCCTTCTGAGTGTCTGAAAGGAGAAAAGCGTCAATCCACTGCTCTGCCTTCTGTTTGCTTTTGGAGATTCTTCACTTGAACCTGCAATATTGCACGATGCCAGTCCCCTGTCTCTTTGTCTCCCTGTATCCTCACTTTTGAAGAACTCTAATCATATGAAAGAAGAATGGAGGTACTCCAATATAACATAATGTTAAATGAACACTTTTTGGGGGAAGGGGTTTGCCCAAATCCATATCACATTAGAGCTTGTTGCTTAGAATGCTGACAGGTCTGGAACTGTCTGGTTTGTTGTTCTCAGTAGATGCCGTTAAGGCATTTCCGACGCATAGCGACCCTGTGCACAGCAGAATGAAATTCTGCCTGGTTCTGTGCCAGCCTCACAATTATTCCCATGTTCAAGGCCATTGTTGCAGCCACTGTGTCATTCCAACTCGCTGAGGGCCTTCCTCTTTTTCACTGCCCCTTTATTTTAAAAAGCCTGATATTGTTCTCCAGGGCCTCGTCTCTCCTGACATCATGTCCAAAGTATGTAAGGTTTTATTAGCTGGCTGGATTTTCAAAATTTGATTTAAGGGTTGAGAAACTGGTAGATATTAAAATTTTGAGGAATACTAAAGGTTAGAAGCCAGGTGACCAAATTTGGCTGGTGACAAGCAAGGAATTGGAATACTACTGCAAAAAGAAAGGAAATGATTTTTGTCTAGCCATTATTATGTACAAGCGTGTAACCCAAGCTTGATGGACAGAAGTCTGGTTGTCGATAAGGTTTGTGTTTGGAAGAACTATATATCAAGTTATTCTTGCATTAAAATAGTCAGTTCAAATTGTCAAGACTTAAACCCCCAACCAACGCTTTACCTCAAATGTTGTGGACCAACAATTTGGGTTGAATTCACCTATATCACTTTTCTCTCAGTAGGTTTCATGCAAACATCTGCAATCAGCTTCCAGGTTGCCTGGGATTGAGTGGCCATCTATGGATGGCCTCACTTAGAATGGTTTATTTCTGTCCAGGATATCAGAATCATTTCCAAAGAGTCATGTTTAAAATCATGTCTTTGATGATCTTTATAAAGTAGTTTGATTAGTAAAATAGATGTCATTTAAACACAATGAAGATATTTAACTTTTTCATTAAACTTAAAAATTTCAAAGTTGACCCCTCAACTAAACACATAGACAATGTTTCAAAGAAATAAACTACATCTCTTCAAATCATATATTCAAAGAAATGTTTTAGATGACAATTAAATTATAAAACCCATTCTTTAAAATCATTTTATTGGGACTCATATAACTCTTATCACAATCCATACATACATCAATTGTGTAAAGCACACTTACACATTTGTTGCCCTCATCATTCTCAAAACTCGCTTTCTGCTTGGGTTCCTGGAATCAGCTCCTCATTTTCCTTTTCCCCTTCCCCCTCCCTCTCTGCTCCCCCCTCCCTCATGTACCCTTGATAATTTATAAATTATTATTTTATATTATCTTACACTGCCCGGTGTCTCCCTTCACCCACTTTTCTGTTGCCCATGCCCCAGGGAGGAGGTTATATGTAGATCCTTGTGATCAGTTCCCCGTGTCTACCCCCCTTCCCTCCAGGTATCACCACTCTCACCACTGGTGTTGAGGGGTTCATTTGTCCTGGATTCCCTATATTTCCAGTTCCCATCTGTACCGCTGTGCATCCTCTGGTCTAACCAGGTTTGCAAGGTAGAATTGGGATCATGATAGTGGGGGAGGGGAAGCATTTAAAAACTAGAGGAAGGTTGTGAGTTTCATTACTGCTACACTGAACCTTGCGTGACTCATCTCCTCCCCACTACCCCTCTGCAAGGGATGTCCAGTTGCCTACAGATGGGCATTGGGTTCCCATCATGCACTCCCCTCATTGACAATGATATGATTTTCTTCCCCCGCTTTGGTGTTTGAAACCTGGTCCCCTCAGCCCTTCATGATCACACATGTTGGTGTGCTGCTTCCGTGTGGGCTTTGTTGATTCTGGGCTAGATGGCCACTTGTTTACTTTCAAGCCTTTAAGACACCAGACACTATATCTCTCAATATCCAGGCACCAACAGCCTTCCTCACCACACTTACTTATGCACACATTCGTCTTCAGTATTTATGTGGGGAAGGTGATCACACAATGATGGTTTTTGTTCTTTGGTATCTACTACCTGATCCCTTCAACACCTTGTGATCACACAGGTTTGTGTGCTTCTTCTCTGTGGGCTTTGTTGCTTCTGGGCTAGATGGCCACTTGTTTGCCTTCAGGCCTTTAAGACCCCAGATGCTATATCTTTTGATAGCCGGGCACCATCAGCTTTTTTCACCACATTTGCTTATGCACACGTTTGTCTTCAGTGATCATGTCGGGAAGATGGGTATCATAGAATGACAGTTTAGCTGAGCAAGGTGCTCTTGTATTAAGGGAATGCGTGCAAGGAGGCCAATGTCCACCTGCTACCCTACTACTGAACCTATAAATATATGCACATAGGTCTATTTCCACATAATCATAAATATATTTACATATGTACATGTCTGTATTTAGGCCTCTATGTATGCCCTTTGCCTCCTACTCCTTTCCTCTATTTCCTTATGCTTTCCTCCTGTCCCTATACCATGTTTAGCCTTCATTCTGGTTTCGTAATTCCTCTCAGTTACCTAGCCCTTGGTTACTCCCTACCAGTCCTCCCATCCCCTCCCTGCCACTGGTTTGGAACCACTTGTTGTTCCCTTGTCCCTGGGTTGGCCAACACCTCCTCCTTTCCCCTACCTCCCACAGTCTCACGTACCTACGGGACCGTTGGTCGCATTATTTTCTTCTCACATTGTTTGTCCAGCTTATCATATCTAGGTGGACCTGCAGAGATAATAATATGTGCATAAAATTGTGGATGGCTTCGACAGCACCAAACAAAGTGACACATAAGAACATGCCAACAACAGCAGCAACCCCGACTAGCTAACAAACAAAAAAGCCACTGACATACAAAATTTAAAGGAAGAGGAAAAAAAAAGAAAAGCCTGTTAGTTCATGTTCTGTTTGTTGACCTTTAGGAGTGTTTTCCAGACAAGTCTAATGGGGTGCTACATCCTGGCCCCAAAGTCCATCTTTATACTCCCTCGGGACCTCCTTGCTCTGCTTCCTCTGCTGCTCAATTGCATGCCCGCAGTGTTTTGCCTCAGTGTGGTGGGGTAGGCTCAGTCACCCATCCCACATTGTGTCTCCGGTGCTGTCCCGTGTAGGGCCATGGGTCAGTGCAGGATGTCGCATGTTGCAGTGGGGCCGGCCATATGGTCCTCTCTGTATATTGAGCCCTCCGAGCTGGGCTATCATCCTCTGAGCTTGGTGGGCCCAGGTGTGCTCTGCTCCGTTCCTCCTCCTTCCTTTGCTTCAGCTTCCTTCTGGGTGTGGTAGGTCAGTTCCTTTCCCACACCAGACAATCCATTTTCATTTTCTGTGGCACTCCCTTCCATGGTGGGATCAGGCTGACTCTTGTTAGGGCCGGCGTATGGTCCAGTCTTTTTGTGGATTCCGCCATGCATTATGTTACCCTCCTGGTTTGGTATGTCATGGTGGCATCTGTATGCATGTTCCAGTTCTGTGGGGACACAAGCAATACTCTCCCCCTGGGTGGGTTAGTGCCCTGCTACCCCTGTACCATCAACTCAGTTTCTCCCCACCCTGATTCTCCCTCCACCTGCTGTCCTTCCCCTTCTTTATGTTGGACTCTCATGTACCTCCCTAGTTGTGGTCTGCCCTCCCCCCCAACTATCTATGCTTCCACCCGTTTATTGCGAGATAGGTGTTTATGCTTCTATTCCTGCCATGCTGATTGTACTTACCTCAGGGGACTCATGTTATACCTGTCCTTTTGAGTTTGGCTTACCTCGCTTAACATGATTCCTTCCTGTTCTTCCAATGAAATGACATGCTTCATGTAATAATCCGTGCTTTTCAGTGCCGCATAGTACTCCATTGTGTATATTTGCCAGAGTTTACTAATCCATTAATCTATCGATGGAAATTTAGGCTGTTTCCAAGTCTTTGCAATTGTTAATTGTGCCGCAATAAACATTGGAGTGCAGATGCCTGGTTGTGTTTTATTTGTTGCTTCCACTGGGTATATGCCCATCAAAGGGATGTCTGGGTCATAAGGTAGATCAATTTCCATTTTCTTTGAGTATCTCCAGATTGCTTTCCACAGTGGCTGTACAAATCTACACGACCACCAGCAGTGGAGGAGGGTCCCAACTTCACCACAGCCCCTCCAACACTCGGTGCTCTCTGATTGACTTATTTGGGCTAGCCTCCGGGTGGTAGGTGGTATTTCATGGTTGTTTTGATTTGCATTTCTCTTATGGCTAATGACCGGGAACACTTTCTCATATGCTTGTTGGCCATTTGGGTCTCCTCCCTAGTGAAAATTCTTTTCAGTTCTTTTGCCCACTTCCTTAGGGGGTTAACTGTTTTCCTCTTTTTGCAGGTCATGATGGTGTTGTAGATTTTAGTAATGAGCCCTTTGTCCAATGTGTCATTACTAAAAATCCTGTCCCAGTCTGTGGGTTTTCTTGTCACCCTTTTGGTGAAGTCTTTTGAGGTGCACAGGTGATTTATTCTTATTAAATCCCATTTGTTGATTTCTAGTTCACATCTGTGTGTACCCTTCCCTACTGCAGTGAGCCTATGCATTCCCTGGCCCAGTGTTTTGAGGTTAGTCCCTGGGCCAGTGTTCTGAGGTTAGTCCCAATTCCCTCCTTGGTTGTCCTGATGGTTTGGGGTTTAACTTCCAGGTCTGTGATCCACTTTGAGCTTATTCTTGTGCGTGGGGTGAGGTAAACGTCTTGTTTCATCTTTCTACATGTGGATATCTATTGTTTCCAGCACCACTTGTTAAAAAGGGCATCTGCTTCCCTTCCCACTTGATGGTTTTGGGACCTTTATCGAAGATCAGTTGTCTATATGCTGATGGTTTTATTCTTGGACTTTCTATTCTTTTCTACTGGTCTGAGTATCTGTCGTTGTGCCAGTACCATGCTGTTTTGACCACTGTAGCTGTGTAATAGGCATTAAAATAAGGTAAGGCGAGTCCTCCAACTTTGTCCTTCTTCTTGAGGAGTTTTCTGCTAATTCTGGGTTTCTTCCCACTCCATATGAGATTGGTGATCAGCTTTTCCAATTCTTTGAAGAAGGTCGATGGTATTTGAATCAGTATAGCATTGAACTTGTAAAGCGCTTTAGGTAATACTGTCATCTTTACTATGTTAAGCCTTCCAATTCACGAGCAGGGGATGTTTTTCCATTTGTGGAGGTCGCTTTTGGTTTCCTGTGTTAGGGTCTTATAATTTTCCTTGTGTAGGTCTTTAGTTTTTTTTGTTGTTGTTAAATATATTCCTAGGTATTTCAGTTTGTTCTTAGCTACTGTGAAGGGTACTTCCTTCTTAATTCCCTCTTCCATTGTCCTGTCAAATGTGTATAGAAAACCTACCAACTTCTGTTTATTGATCTTGTATCCTGCCACTCTTCCATATTCCTCTATCGCTGTGAGCACTCCTGCTGTGGAGCTTTTGGGGTTTTCAATGTACAAGATCATGTCATCTGTAAATAGCGCTAGTTTCACCTCCTCCTCTCCCATTTGGATCCATGTGATGTCCTTCTGCTGTCTTATGTTGTTAGCCAGAACCTCCAGAATGATATTGAATAGAAGTGGGAACAGGGGGCATCCTTGTCTTGCACCCTTTTTCAGTGGGATTGTTTTTGTCTTTTCTCCATTGACATGATGTTGGCCGTTGGCCTTTCATAGATAGCTTGTATCAGCTTGAGGAACTTACCTTCCAATCCTATCTTCATGAGTGTCTTAATTAGGAATGGGTGTTGGATGTTGTCAAATGCTTTTTCTGCATCTATGGATACTATCATATGATTATAAAACCCATTATTCACTAAATATTTCAGGTGGTGATCTTTTAAAAATATTTGTTAATTTTTCATTTAAGTAATCATACAATTAGAATTAAATTAATATTTATGAATATTCCCTTAAGAAGTTAAACTTAAAAACAAGCCTATAAAAAAACCCAAAATTTTAGCTTCCAATCAATCTAATAAAATTAAAGCATCTAAAAAATGGACCCCATAAGGTAACTGTCAGAGAAACTTGGGGCCAGCCTTAAAAATGATTTTGACAATCATAATTATCACTGTCTTTATTCTTTTCCGCTCTTAGCATTTCTGACACTGAATAACACCTACTGACCCACACTGTTGAGATTAAGCAAATAGCATACTGTCAATGATTCTATAAAGCAAATTATTACTAGCACATACATAGGTGAATTTCATCAATACCTATCGTCTTATGATGTCATGAACATTATACTTGATGTCAGGTACACAGATTACTAAAATGTTATCAACCAAAGTGAAGAAAGATAGACACATAAATGTATGCTTTTCACATGATATTTTCTCAAAATGCTTTCTAATATGCAAACCAGGACGCCATCCAGGAGGGTAAGCTGCCAATCTATTCAATCCATTTGCCACTTCTCTGTAGCACCTTGATGCCCCCACTAAACAGTCTCTAAAGATGAACATAAAGAGATGGGCAAATAAATGAGATCCACTTTCAAGAGTTCAGTAAATGCGAAATAGTTTTTTATTTCAATATCATTAGATGATTGTACCTTTCTTCTTATGTGAAGTATATTATGCATCGAAATATTGGAAAATAAGGAAAAATATGAACCCACTGCCATACTATTCAATGTTATACTTACTTTTATGCCTAGTTAAAAATCTATTGATCAACGTTATAGTGCTGTTGTGTTTTACGCTGTGTTGTCCTGTACCTGCAGCTTGGCTCCTACTTGTAATGACCTCTGTAAACAAGAAGGAGACACTGCCGGGTCCTGTACCATCCTCCGCACTGTTGTTATGTTTGAACTCATTGTGAGGTCACTGTGTCCCTGCATCTTGTTGAAAGTCTTTTTTGTTTTTTTGTCATTACAGCTCTACCAAGCATGATGTCCTTTTTCGGGGGCTGAACTTTCATGGTTACATGGATTAAATTTTGAAGAATGGAAATAACAAAACAATTAATTGCTCTATACACAGGTTTTACATAAGCAAAAGTAACTAAGCAAAACAAAGTTTAACCATCCTCGATTTTAAAGAACATTCTGGCTTTCATATGTCCAAGACAGAGTTGTGTGTTCTTCAGGCAGTCCGTGATATTCTCAGTATTTTTGTTAATTAGATGTCTGGCAATGATGACTCGCTGTCTTTGACTGCCCTTTACCATTTACAAGGGACTACGAGATGATATGCATGAAAATATTCTCTCTGTAAATACCGGAGAGGTACCAATAAACAGGAATCCTGCACTCCCTGGAAGCCAAAAAAGAACATAAAAGGTAAGTACACCAAACCCATTGTGTTTTGTTAATTAGATTATCAGCTCTGATGGCTGCTTTTCTTTGACAACCCTTCACCATTTACAAGGAGCTTGGACAGTTTCAGGGCACTCAGCCACCCTATGTCAGCTGATCATGCTGAGATCCTGTTTCAACTCTCCCAGCCCAACCCTTCACTTACCTGGTCCGTGGGAGCCCACTGTAGATAGCAGACTGTGTAGCAGCTTGGTACAGACCTCCCCACTACCCAAACAAGTTTTTGCCATTATGTTTTTTTTTACTGCCCCTTTCCTTGGCATACCCGCCCCCCATCCATATGTCCCTCCCTCATGAAGTGGACATGTGCACATATCGACCCTGCCAAAGAATAATGAATCCTCAGGCAAATTGCAGGTTTATTTTATTTTATTTTTTACTTTTTAGTTTTTATATTCTTCTTTTATTTTAACTTAGTATATATTCCTTTTGGGCTGTCATGTTTTCTTTCCAAGTACCCTTCCCCACTGAAGATACACGTGCCTCTCAGGCAGACACCCAAATAAGGTTCCTTTTCTTACATGGCCCCTGAGGGCACAGATGGCCCACATTCACATTTCCATAGCAACAGCACCCCAGATCCAAACCCAAGTTCCTATCTATTTCTTTATTGCTTCCATTCTCTGCACATATAAATATGTTCCTATTTTCTACCTTTGGTCTTTCTTCTCTTTTTGCTTTTCACGCCCTCCTTTTGTTTTGTTTTTTTAATCTTTCCTTGTTCTGCTTTAAGTCTACTACTTCTTCTTCTAAATATAAATACATAAATCGTCTTTTTTCTGGTTTGATTACTTGCTTACACTTTTCTCCTACTCAACCCATTACCTCTTTTTCCCTCTCTTAGGAAATGTATTTCCGTACTACCTATTGACTCCTATTATCCCTCTTAAAAAAATTATCCCATTAATTTTACATATATTTTTGTCTATCCAGTCCCTTAGTGGTACTGTTATTTTATTTTATTTTCTCTCTGCCTCCCCCCAACTCCTCCATTTCCCATCTATCTACCTTTTTCTTCATTCCCACACCATATGTGTCTGGCTCCTGTTAGACCTCTCACCATACCTCAAAAGTGCCAACTGCTCCTACACAACACAGCCACCCACACCCTACTAGTATCTGGAAACACAAGGTTACAGACACGGGAACCAACTGGAGTAGATCCCAAAATCAAGGGGGGAACTCCCTTGAGCACTGGAAAACCACCCAACTCAATGGAATTCTCTGAAGATGAGACCTTGTAACTACCCCCCCCCAAAAAAAAAACCCAACAAAACCCCAACAGCAACAACATGGCATTTTGGTCCCTTAAAAAGATAACAGGAATACTTAAGAGAGCAGAATAAATAAAAGCTAAGAAACCCTACACTAAAATTAATTCCAGAGGATACTCAATGAGATAACAGAATTAGGCAATGTGGTAAAAGGGTAAAAGACCTGCGAAAATAAAATGGAAGAAAAGAAAACTTGAATCTGTGAGCTCAAAGACAATAATAACTCTGACTACAACGGATGAGAGAAACAATCAACGAAACAAGCAAAGAATCAAAGAAAGCCCAAGAATGACGTGAACACTATCAAGAGAAACAAAGTGCACCTCATCAGGATCGTGCAGCCAAAAGGAAAAAAAAACATTATATAGAGAAAATATTTGGAGAATTCATGGAAGAAAATTTCCATAACACCACAAAGGAAGAGAAAGGACACCAAATAGCATAGACTCCAAAAGTAAACATTGAAACATAGTGTATTCAGTGTGTTCAATTTCAAGGTGAAGGAGGGAATTCTGGAGTCAACTAGAATGAGAAGAAAAGTCATCTACAAAGGAAAATGTATCAAGATAAGGTCAGACTTTTGAGCAGAAAATATTCAGGGAAGAAGCAATGGAGTAATATGTATAACATTCTGAAAGAAAAAAAAAAACCCTGCCAAACAAGAATCCTAAATTCAGCAAAATTATCCCTCATCTATGTGGAGAAATAAATGTATTTCTATACAAAGAAGAACTAAAGGAATTCATAAACACAAAACCAGGGTTCTAAAAAATATGAATGGGATAGCTATGGGCAGAGAAGTAACAACAGCCGACAAAGTGGAGCGCCTCACATGGGAATATGACTCAGGAGCAAGTGGGATGAAAGCAGCACTCCAAACAGCACAGACTTAGAGGAGGACAGAGACACCAATAGAAGCCGAAAAAATAAAAAAGGAAAGAAAACCAAGTGCAAACACAACAAAATGACAGCAACAAGCTGCATAGATCAATAATGGTACAGTGTCAATGCACTAAATGAACCAATTAAAAGACAAAGATTAGAAAAAAAGACCCATTTATAAGATGCCTACAAGAGACACACCTTAAACTCAAAGACAATAATAGACTAAAAGTTAAAGATGGAAAAAAAATCTACCAAGTCAATGGCAGCCATAAAAAGGCAGGAGTGGTCATTTTAATCTCTAAATAATAATAATAATAATAATAATAATAAAATGCTGACTCCTGCAATTTCTTTGTTCCCACAATCCTTTCCATGGTCTATAAAACTTCTGTTATAAAATCATTTCATACAATTTATAAAGTCACGGAGAAAAGTCTCTGCAGGGTGGATAAGTGATTTGTATATTGAAGAGCATATCAGAGATGCTGAGGAAAGAAGAAGGCACGTCATTGACAGGACTGAGTGTCAGAATTACATGTAGGCATCTATTTTCTCAAATCCATCGATTCTCATGGTTATCTGACACCGTGCTAAATTTTTGTCAACAGAAATCTTGACGATATCTATAGGATATGTGCAAGGGAGAGTTATTCCTATTTTCTTGGTGTTTAACTTGATTATAAAAATCCCACTGCTATGGTTCTATTTTAACTCACAGAAACCTCATATAGGATATCTGAGACTATAACTATGTATGAAAGTAAATCACCTCCTCTTTCTCACTTGGAGTAACTGATGGATTGTAGCATCAAACTTGTGTTTAGCATCCTACATTCTGTCCATAGTGCCACCAGGACCTTTATACTTCATGAGAAGATCACCCAAGGCCATGATCAAAGATTTGATCTATTACTAAGTTAAACTAATTTCCTTTTTAGTATTAATACATTTTTCTCCATATGAACTGAAGACATACAGAGGGTTTTGACAGAAGATTTTTGTGTTTTTTACACAGTCATCTGAATTACTAACTCTTTCTAGACAATGTGTAGTGCTGTTAATACATGAAGTCCTGCTTTGAACACTAACAAGACTATATCTGCTAGCTGCTACTTAAGTTCAAGAGATGAGCTAGGTTTCGTAATTGTTCCTTTTGATTCTGTCAGAAGATACACTTATCTTAACAGAGAGTTATATGTTCTTAACTCTAAGAAGTGTACAATGGATTTCTCATCCATGTGGCAGGATTAGTGTCAAATCATATCCTCCAGGAGGTAAAAGATTTGATTGTTAACCAACCCCTTTAACTGCTGCTGTCTTTACCTTGTCATGAGAGAACCACATTTGACCCATTCCCTAAGGCCCTAACAGAGATGAAAATGCACTCGAATAATTAACACCTTTATGCTTCGTGATCATATATCTTTTTATATAAAGTAGATAACACTTTTGAAAATGCAACATTTGTAGGTGAAATTTCAAACCATCATATAATAAGTACTTCTGATGCTGAGATTTTACCCTTGAAATACCCTTTCTAAACAAATAATAGTTGGGAAAATGCAACTTAGGTTATTTTTTTATGTGGTATAATATTTGACCTACATATAGTGAGGTAAAATAACTGTCCAGCATTTTTGGTAAACTTCATTTTATAACAAAAATCTTTATTTTATAAGAAATGCCTAAAACTGTTAAAATGGAGTGTTATGAAATTCAGGAGAAATTTTCGGCTTTTCTAGCTGGATGGATTCTTTCTAGGATAATCAGAGTTGTTTCATTGGGGAATGTTTGAACTCAGCACCTACTTCGAGTGTTTATTTTTAAAAAAGTAAAATGATAATAATGTCTTTGAAAGAACGGTCAAATTTGAGAGAACTGTCAGATTGCTGAGAAGTGTCCAAAGGAGAAGGAGTTGACACACAATAACTGTGCCATCTGTGGAGTTTAAGCAGAGGAGACAAGTGGGAGTTCATGTATTTGTTATCTTGTCAGATTCCACAATAATATCCTTCCCTCCTTTCTTCCATGATTTCTGAGTCTCTGCCATCTTCCATTTCTCAGTGTTTGCATTGCTTTTGCTGGCTCCTTTCCCCCAACTCAAACACATTTTTATTGGCTGTCTAACTTTGCATGTGCATCTACTGTACATGTGGGCAGTTGTGATCAGTGGGGTCAAAGAGCATGGTCAAAGTTCACTTGGTACTGAGGGTATTCAGCAGCTTAGGGGCTGGCATTGCAAGCACCCAGGATTCTAACTCTATAGTGAAAAGGAAATAAGAGACCCTGGAAGAGTAGCTGGACACAGCAGAATAAGTTTTCCTTGGCTTCTGCTCTGGGATATTCTTATTATGACTCAGATCATGGACTTTAACATTATATTATTTCTCACTGGATAAAAGATTACTTATACCTAGGTCATATAATATTACCCTAGTGGGCCTGAGGTTTCTCATTTGTAATGAAAGAAATATAAGTAGTGGATTTAATAAATGTCTTCCAACTCATAAGGCTAGAATTTAACGTTAAAACTTATAAATTATTTAGAGTTGTATATGAGTAGATTTATGCTTTACCTCTGATTTGCCAGGGAGAACCCGGTGTTAGTAATCTGGTAATTTTGTGAATTAGCAGAATAAGCCATACAATGTTTTATGTGCCATAAGTACGGGCAATGAGTAAGCAGCAAACCATCCCACCTTAAAAAGAAAGTAAAGAAAAAGTATGTAGTTTATAGGTATAGTGATTTATTCTCTATAATTAAAACTGAGAAGTCAATTTCCATGTTGAGTCTCTCTTTTATTTGCACTTACTTATAACATATTGTTTTAAATATTTAAATTTAAAATTGCCTAGTAGATAATATTAATAAGGGACTTACTGAGTTATATAGAAAATTAGTGTCTAAAGAAGTAAGACAAACTAGAACTTTGATTGAACCCTATACACAGCACACATGCTGGGCTAATGTTATAATGAAGTCCTTCTAGTATTAACCAAACCATACTGAATGTGACCCAAGAGCAACCCTCATTATGTCCAGGATCTCACAGTAGGCTGAAAGGCAAGTTCAAAATGCATCACATCTCTTCATTATCTGCCCACATGCTAGAATACATTTTTACAGTGCAAGAGAATTTTCATATATTTTGCTGCAATCTAATTCTGATACTAGACTACATAAAAGTACTGTTCAAATATTTTTCGGTCTACCCATGTCTGTCGTTTTATTTATTAGATTGATTTTAAATACATATTCTGTAGTTTGTAAATAAGCACAGCGAAGTAGACACTGGTGCAAAGGTTCCTACATACACAAGTCAGTGACTCTGATTCCATTTTTCCAGTTGTGAAAGCAACCATTCTCACCCTCCTTTCCTGATTTACTCTCCCCATGTTAGTATTTGTTTCCTTTGTGCTCCCTATGTTTCCTATCTAATCTTTGGAGTTGTTGTCCAATTTATCCACATAGAGAGCTTGAATGAGCATGGTGCTCAAGGCAGACATTACTTACGAGCTAAACTAAACTACCCTTTCGTGTTAACAAGGCTTCCAGGAATA
>NW_022103906.1:5339468-5350907 GCF_000313985.2 Echinops telfairi
GTTAAAGATATTTGGGGCAATAGTTTCAGTGATTTATTGAGCCTCCATGATTCCAGAGAGTCTAGGGTCTATGAGAATTCAAAATTCTGTTTTGCATTTTGCCTATTTTGATTAGGATGTTGCTGTGAAATCTATGAGTACAATGTTCAGTAATGATAACCTGGCAACCAGTTCTTCTGCTCCCATGGGCCAGGCGGCAACTGTTCTTGAAGGCAATTGACAACACTTTTGTTATCTTCCTCCTATTTCTTCCAGCTCCACTTTTTCTTCTGTTGCTAGTGGTGAGAGATCAACAGTACATTGGATCACTTGTTAGAGAATTTTAAGGCTTCAGGCACTACACAAAAACTTAAGTGGTAGAAACTTTAAATGTGTCACTAGGAATTAACCCATGACTTCAAAATCACTGGCATTCCCCCTAATATATGACCCTAAAGCTTTAGATGAAAAAAAACCCCTAAATCCCCTGAATATTTTGGCTGATTTCTAGCAGCTACTATTATGTTAGTGTGTGTACATGTGTGTGTGCATGTGTGATTAATGTAATATATATATCACTCAATTTTTGTCTGTTCAGTTTTTCACAGGTATAAAACATATCGACAGTAATGGCTGGGCAACCTATACTTAGTGATTATAATATTCTAATTTCTCTTCCTTTCCATCCCTGGTGCCCAAACCAATATCACTGCCATTGGGTTGATTCTGGTTCATAGCAAACTTATAGGATAGAATAGAACTGTCCTGTGGGTTTCTGACTGTCTTTGCAAGAGTAGAAAGTCTCCTCTTTTCCCAAAGGTGCAGCTCTCACTTTCAAATGCTGACCTTGCAGGTAGCAGCCAAATCTACCATGCCATTCCTGGATGCCACTAATAAATGGTGGTCTCTATTTGTTTGCCTTTTCTTACATTTTAATGTAAGTGAGAGCTAGCAATATTTGTTTTTGTGGGTGACTTATTTTGCCCAGTATAAGTTCTTCATGTCCTATCCATATTATAGTATGTATAGAGACTTCATTTATCTTACTGGCTGAATAATATTACAGTATAAGTGTCTACCACACTTTGTTTATTCATTTTTTTGTTAATGTACATTTAATTTGTAACTCCACATTGTTGGGCATAGATTTTAACTATATAATTTGATATAATTTTGATATTATATCAAAAGCACATAGGAAATGACAAAATAAATAAATAAATGGGACCTAATAAACATTTAGCACTTTTATTAACCAAAAAATCTTAGGAAAAAAAGTGAAGCAACAAAAGATTGACAAGAAAAATATTTTTGGAAGGCATGTATCTGAAAAGTATTCAATAATCAAAAAGTGCATATGACTTTCATAATCTGACAACAAAAAGACCAAAAAAGTCATAAATTGGACAAAGAGATTGAATAGAATTCACCAAAGGGAGCAAAAAGGGCTGGCAAACACACACAAAGATGTCCAATACCATAGAAACATTGTTTATTTTCCCTTAGAATGGCTAAGACTAAATAAAATAAAACAAATGTAGCACCAAAAACAACAACCAAGAGGAAAGTTATATGTTTCATCGTTGCTACCCTGCACCCTGATTGGCTCGTCTCCTCCCCACAACCCCTCAGTAAGGGGGTGTTCAGTTGCCCACCGATGGGCTTTGAGTCTCCACTCTGCACTCACCCACCTTTACAATAATATGATTTTTTTTTTTCTTGGATGCTTGATACCTGATCCCTTTGACAGTTCTTGGTCACACATGCTGTTGTGCTTCTCCCATGTGGGCTTTGTTGCTTCTGAGCCAGTTGGCCGCTTGTTTATCTTCAAGCCTTTAAGACCCCAGACGCTATATCTTTTGATAGCTGGGCACCTCTAGTTCTTTAATGCTCCCCCCCGCCCCCCACTCTCATGATCCCAATTCTACCTTACAAATCTAGCTGGACCAGAGGATGTACATTGGTACAGATGGCAACTGGAAACACAGGGAATCCAGTATAGATGACTCCTTCAGGACCAGTGGTGAGAGGGGCGATGCCTGGAGGGTGAAGGGAATGTGGAGTAGAAAGAGGGAACCAATTACAAGAATCTAAGTATTGCCTCCTCCTTGGGGGATGGACAGCAGAGAAGAGGGTGGAGGCAAACATCAGACAGGGTAACTTATGACAAAACTATAATAATTTATGATCTATGAAGGGTTCATGAGGGAAGGGGGAGGGGGGAGGGAGGGGAAAATGAGCAACTGATATTAGGGGCTAGAGTGGGAGACAAATGTTTTGAGAATGATGAGGGCAGCAAATGTGCATATGTGCTTGACACAATGGATGTACATATGGATTGCGATGAGAATTGTATGAGCCCCCAATAAAATAATTTAAAACAAACAAAAAAATAACCAAGAAAGCAAAACAGAAAAATAATAAATATTGGTGAGAATGTGAGAAAATTTTAGCCTATACTTACTGTTGTAGGAACAATGGGTAAGAATTCCAATTTTGTGGTGGTTCTTTAGAAGATATAAAATTCCCAACCTTTTGTACCTACAAGACTTGAAAGAAGATACTCCTACAAAGACTGGTACATCAATGTGCATTTCAGTCCTATTCACAAAGTTAGACATGGATTTTAGCTAAAATAAAGCTATGATACTATGGTACATAAAACAGGACTTCCATTTCTATTAAAGAAAGAAAATAACTCCATTGAATTAATTCTGATTCACAGAAAATATATGACAGAGTAGAACTGAGCCCTAAGGTTTTTAAGGCGATAAAGGTTTATGGGAAGAGATAGCCTTGTCTTTCTTTAGCAGAGAAGCTGGTGGAGACAAACTTCTGACCTTGACGTTAGCAGTGCAACACATAACCCACTACACCACCCAGGCTAGCCTCCTATTCTATAGTGATGTGTTATTGATGGATTTTGGCACGTAGTATCAATGGTGAATTTTACCTGAACTCTCTGATGCTGAAAATGTTCCAAATGTGTTTTGAAAAAAAAAAAAAGGCTTTCTATAAAGAACCCCTTTTCCCATATTATTTATATTAGAGTAAAGGTGTCCCATTATTTATGAATGAGAAATCCAGACACTTAAAAACAAAACAAAAACGTATGGCCATTAAGTTGATTCTGATGCATAAAATTCTATCCTTCGCTTCAGAATTGATTAGCTGAATTGCTTGTCTTCACTGGTCAATTAGACTAAAATGATTGTTAATAAAAACCATGGTTAAGTTATTTTCAGTTTGAGTCCACCTCTCTTAAGGAGCTGCAACATAAAGCATACAAATATATTTTATTTACTATCTGATCATGCTACCATTTTCATCTCATTTCCCCAGACCCAGGTTTCTCTAGCCTTTTTACTCTCATCTTTATACAAGGAAAATCTCTTAATGTAGCTGTTAAGACACTTCTCCCTACTCCTATTAACACTCTGAAAATAATCTTTTTGAATAAAGCATTTCATTTTTTGTTTGTTATTTTTTTTAAATTCGAAATAAGAAAAGACTCATTCAAGTGATATACTACCTTCCTTCCTCCCCCACGCTCCTCTACATATCAGGTGTTCCTGGTCTTGAAATAGCCCAGTGGGAGCAGGTGGGAAGCAACACTAGAGAGGAGAGTGGGTAGCTCCACTTCACGTTAGCAACAGTCACTTGTGTGGCTCAAAATGGAAATTGTTTGCAATGCAAGCTGGCTGCCTTGATGGTCTCAAGCTGATCTGGCAGGTGTTACTTCACTTTAGGAGTCAAAAGGCTGTTCTCTGACAAGTTGACAGAAATAGAGAGTTCTTGGGTACGGAATTAGAATTTAAATCAGGGGAAACAATGTTGTCCTGGTAACCATGCTGCTTTATGAATGTTCAAGGAAGACATTCATATTTTCATAAACTGATTTTATCTCACTGTATTGTCCAACATTAGGGATAGCCTTTCAAGGAGATAAAACTCATATGTTATGAGAAAAAGAAACAAGTTCAATAGTGTTGCTTTGTAACTAGTGGTTGTGGTTTCTGTGCTGGACTGTCCACAGAGTAATAGATCTGTTCTCTCTTGGGAAGAGCCTCTGGGATACTTTGTTTTTATTTTTCTATAAATTATGGGCTTAATTGAAGGAAAACATGCTAACCCACCCTTTTTCAGAGGAATGGACAATTATGAAATGTAATTAGTAAAATTTCAGTTTGTGTTAACTAAATTACTAACAGTAAAGCAAAGCTCCAAATTATGGAGAATTTCTGCACAGGATTGAGATATCTCTGGTGATAACATGATGGAAGTGGTCCAAAAGAATCCCTTTATCACAATCCTTCCTTCCCTCCCACATTATTTAATGTAATAAATATTTATCAGGTGATAACTGTAAGCAAGAGAATCTCTGGTTTATTGCTATATTCCCAGCACTAGAAACACTGACTGCCTGGTTTAAAAGTAATAAAATGAAATTGGGAATCTCTACATAATGCAAATAATCAATCTATGATCTACTAGGCAAAAAGAACTTCAAACCCACCCGGAGATCCCTGTGAATATAAACCTGATGATATGCTTCCAAAAGATCATAGACCTGAAAAGTTCCAGAAAGTTCTACTCTGGACACGTTGGTCACTCTGAGTTGGAATCAACAGGAACTAAAAACAGCACCAGGGAGACAGACACATAAATCAAAACTTATATTTCAACAAATATTATGCTTTAAATAGGGCATGATAACACAATATTTTCCACTTTCCAAGAAAAATTAACATCTGTATGTAAAATGCACTGTGGGAAGTAAGAGAGCAAGATGAAAGACCTGTGAGTGTGTTTATAAACACTCAAGGTAAATTCAAGGGAAAAAAAACCAAAAATGTATGCTCGTTATAAGGTTAAATAAATGTATCCAGAATTACGTAGTTCTGAAAGGTAAATGCTGGATCCTGTCCCTTACCTGCTCATTACGTTGGTGTGTGGGTAACAGAATACTAATGCATGACTGAATTCATAGCTACCTATAATTATTTCATACAAAGGAGCATGCACTGCTTGTAACTCCACAAGCAGTAGCTTTACATTTAAATTTTATGCAGAATATTCAGTTTCCTGCATATTTCTGTATTGAATTATCATTTATTTCTCTAATTTTCCTGAGTAAGGAGGATTTTTCAGATTAGCCCCATTAAAACAAAAACATAATACATAAAACTCACAAGGCATCAAGTATATCTAGTTTTGTTCAAAAAGTTTGTAAGATGGATGTTAATCACATCTCATTTATAGTTTAAAATATCTATTTTATATCACTAAAGCATATGGAAATCCTTCAGCTATTGCCCATGTGAAAGCTCACTCACTGCCATTGAGCTGATTGTGACTCAGTTGACATTTTATATATACCAGCATTTATGTATTCGCCCTGATAAATATAGGACTGAGATGCAGGATCCAAATAGAATTTTTTGGATCCCTCTGTATCCAAATAGAATTTTATTTTGCTAAGGCAAAAAATTTCATTAAAATTTAAAGTTCAAAATAAATAGTTCTAAAATCTTCTTAGCAAGAATCTCTAAAAGAAAAATTTCTTATGCATTATTTGAGTAATGGGTTGGGCTACATATTAATATTCACAGAAAAATTGAGAACAAAGGCTGTTCAATTTTACATTCTTTCAGAAAGTAGTTCTCTAAACTGAATAAAATGTACTAAATAGTAGAAAATCCATCAGTTGATATAACTTGTGGCTAAATTTCAGAAGGAAAGTATTTTGTTAAATATCTTAAGATTTAACAAATATTGACATTTAGAGTTGTTCTATTTCATTTTTGTCTTTATCTATTTTATTTAATTATATTTTTTCTGCTGCCCTTTTAAATTTCTTTTAAAAGTCAGTGACAGGGATTAAAATAAAGAGGAAATAGTCTTAAAGACTATGACACATTGGTTGTGCTAAGCCACCCAATCGAGCACACAAATCAAGGAAACAAAGGTCATATTTAAAGAGGCAGATTTGGGTTGAGTGAATGGCCCAGGAGAGGTATAGGGAATGAAGAGAAAATTGATGGCTAGTGTAGAGACTTGACAGTGAAGAGGAGAAAATGCCCAGGTGAGGTGGGATCTCACAGGGAAGTAATAAAGGGATTAGAAGGTTAGAGGGTAGAAGGAAAGGTTAATTTTGTAGCAACATTTTGAGGAGATTTAACAGAAGAGAAATTGTGAAGAAGGCCAAATGAGGGCATGTTGAAGAGTCATGTTAGATAAAATCATAATGTGTAAAGAAGGGGAAAATATAAAAATTGTTCCTGCAGTAATAGTAGTGGATATGGATTTTTGGAAAAATTACCTGTACCATTCAAAAAATGAATTTAAAATTATGTTCAATAAACTATCCAAGATTTATAGATCTTATAAAGCAGATCTGAGATTTGAATACACTTCTCTTGATTGAAAAATCTTATCAGAGTATCCTACTCAGCTTTGTGTGCCATTCCCAACATTACTGTCAATAATAATTATTCAAATTCAGAATGTACAGAAACATTAGGATTATTTATAAAAACCATATTTTTTGAGCTTCAAGTGACTCCCAAAACACAATTAACTAAAGAAAAAATTAAAATGGTTATTTTTTCATTTAGTACAATGATATCAGGAGTATTGTAAATTTAAAGTCTTTTCTCTAGATTGACTTGCTTAGTATAATGAACAAAAAACCCCAAAGATTCCCAGCAATTCCATTGTTAACATGATATCTAGTGGGAAAATATATATTCCTTTTTATTTACATATTAATTATTTAATTAATTCTACTTTTGCTGTATTTTGTTTTTACTAGAATTGACATGATCTTGAACTATTTTAAAATATTATCAAATAATTAAACTTGCTCCTCTAATGATATGTTTTGTCATATTATTGACCTTATTTGCCCCTGCATATTGTACATGGTCTGAAGTAGAGGGAGATTTACTCTTCTTTCTGGCTTTTTCAAAGAATAACGGTGCTTAGTTGAATTCTGTTTGCAGTTTACCAGAAGCCAGTTAATTTTTCTGCTAGCTTGATAATTTTTTCTTTATAGGCATAAAACATAAAGCCTTTGAGGCTTTCCTATCATGAAGATATGCAACACTCTTTTCAGCTGATAATGTTATGTTTAAATTTTTGACTACAATTTATTTTATAAAAGATAATTTACACAAGTACTTTATTGTTGTCTAATATGGATTATATTTCATCTTAAAATATTTCTCATAATTATTTTAATTAGTTATATATTAGACATTATATTTGAGAAGCTATATCATTAGAATTTAGAGACCATATAAATTCATGAGCATGCTAAGGTATTTCATACACCCAAGTTCATCTTGGAAAAACAATATAGCCACCTGTAATGTAGACTGTGGATATGTTCATAAGAATCATCCAATTAATAAATAAAAGGCTTAGATTTATCAGCTACATTATTTCTTTCACATTTTCCTTTCGTTCAAAATCACTAGAGGAAATGGAGAACAAAGATATTAGAAAAAATGAAAACAGAGTTAGATGGTGTGGCTTATACCCAAGAGGATCTGATATATAGAAGGTGTCATATTACTTCAGGTTTGATTAGGACTTACATGTCTATAACTCGTTGAACTCCAGATAAACAAACTGGTGAACAATTCTATCTCACTAGGCATGGATGGACATTTTATTCCTTAGAGTCAAACGAAGATTTGTCAGACAATGGATTTTCTGATGTTTTAGTCATTGTTTATAGAGACCCTTACCACTAACCTTTAGTTTCTTAGTCAATGGAATCGTTGTTAGTACAATAGACAAGTTCCAAATGATCTCGATGTTTGATGCAGCTGTCGCTATTCTAATATTTATCATACATTGCTCATATTTTCCTTTGCCCCAAATCCTACCTCTTATTTCATACTACAAGCATTAACATATTTGCATTTTCTTGTTATCTGTGCCTGTACTTATTATTTTTATATCTGAGCATTGTTCCAGTGCAAGCTTTAATTAAAGCAGAGAAAGAGGAAGCATGAATACATTCTAGAGATTATTATCAAAGTAATCAAATACTTATCAAGGTGAACTGACAAAGTGCTAAGAGTTGGCCAAACAATAATTTCCTCACAGTTATTAACTATGACATCAATGCTTTCACATTGCTTATATTAAAATGCATGAGTCCAAACGCTGGTTGGAGATTCATCTTTTTCAAATTGTATACTAATGGAAATTTTTGAAATTACTTTGCGTTTGAACCAAAATGTAGAAAAAATATTGGAGACAACCAGAAATTAACAGATTATCCTAATTAACTGTTTACAAATATTTAATTTGAAGAGACAGATATATATTTACAATGCTCCTTGGCTCTGAATATAAGCACTATTTAATTTTATTTATTGAATTCTGAGCTATAAAAATATATTTCTTAACTTCTATTTTTCATTTATGTGACCCACCATTCATTATTTTTCTTTACACTAAAATGGAACTTTGCTTATAACATACATATATACAATAGATATGCAAATTTATTTTCTAAGACCTAAGTAAAAGGACCACCACTCATCATCTGTCAGTGTGTTGTAATGTGGTGACTTGCATGTTGTTGGGTTGTTGAAAGCTATGCCACCAGTATTTTAAATATCAGCAGATTCACCCATCATGTACAGGGTTCAAAATGCTTCCAGAAAAGAGTATAGATTTGGAAGAAGGAATTGGCAGATCTCTTCTGAGGGATTAGCCACTGAAAATGTTATGGATAGTAGTGATTACCTGATAAGAGTGACAAGAAATGAATCCTTCAGGCTGAAAAACATTGAAATATGATTGAGTTGCCTCCTCAAAGAAGAGAAATAAAAACCCAAAAAGCTATAATCAAACCCACTGCCAATCAAGTCAATTCCAACCCATGGCAACCCTATATAGGGTGTCTGAGCCTTTGTAAAACTTTATTGAGGCAGAAAACCTCATGTTTCTCCAGCAAAGCGGTTGATGTATTTGAACCATGGGACTTATAGTTAGCTGACCAAAGCTTACCTAACATTGCCCAAAATAAAGTGAACCTTAGTGTCGTTGCTGGAGAAAGATTTGGGAGACATTTATTTGCTGCTAGGGAACAACTCAAAATTACAAGAAACAGCTGTAAACATCCATGAGTGACGAGAATATGAAATGTATCAAGTACACATCTAGGAAAGTTGGGATTCTTCAGAAATAAAATGAAATACACAAAGATTTATTAGTAAGTTGAAATGGACTGGTATCCGGTAATTTGGATCAGATAATCATATGATTTAACATACTGGGAAGGACATGTTCAAGAGGAATGGCATAGCATTTATCATTTGAAAGAATATTTTAAGATCTTTCCTGATGTACAGTACTATCTGTGATAAACAATATCTATATACCCATAAGGAAGACCATTTAATACAACTATTACTAAAATTTATTCATCAACTCTAAAAATTATTGATGAAGAAATTGAGGAATTTTATCAACTTTTCTGTTTTAACTGATTAAACATGCAATCAAGGTACATTGATAATATGCAATGGAAAATGCATTACAATTGATAATGGATAGTGCTTAATGCAAATTTATTGAACATGCAATCAGGATGTACTGATATTGTACTAGTGACTGGAGTGTGAAAGGTGGAAGCAACAAAGAAGAATTAGTAGCTTGAAAATATGGTCTTTGTGATAGAAATGGTAGAATTTTGAAAGAACAATGACTTCATTGTGAATACTGGGTTTTTTCCCCAAATAACATAAACAGCAGTTATGCATGTGAACTTGGCCAGCTAGAACCCAATCAGCTTGACTCCATCTGTGGGAAAAGACTACACTAAAGCCAATATCATCAGTGAGAACAAGACCATGGACAACTATGAAGCAGACTCCCAATTACTCATATGGAAGCTCAAGTTGAAGCTGAGAAAAAATTAAAACAAGACCACCAGAGTCAAAATACAACCATGAGTATATCCCATTTGAATTTGGACTCTATCTGAAGACCAGGTATGCCCCATTGAACACTGATGGCAGAAATCATATCAAATTGCGGGATAATTTCAACACCATATAAGCAGAAAACAGAAAGCAATTAAAAGGCAGAGAATAAAGAAAAAAACTAAATGGATTTAAAAATAGACTTTGAAACTTGCTATTGAATATAGATTAGCTGAAGTAAATGGGAGACATATTGAAGTAAAAGAGCTGAACTGAAAATTTCAAAGTGCCCACATAAGATGAAGTAAAACAAAACAAAGTATATAAAAACCTGGAGCTAGAAAGCAAAAAGGGAATGTCCATGTATGGAAACCATATCTCAGTCACTGTGCTAAAAATAACTAGTTAGATTCAACCATTTCAAGAGCTGGCTTATGATAAAAAACCAATGTGGTTAACAATAGAAGTCTAAGTATTGAACTGAAAGTGTTAATAAAAAGCAAGAGCTCCAGGAATTGATGGACTACCAACTGAAATGTTTCAACAAGAATGATGGAAGCACTGGAAGCACTGGATGCACTCATTCATCTACACTAGGACATTTGGAATTCAGCTATGTGGCCAACTGATGGGAAGAGGTCCATATTTTTACCCATTCCAAAGAATGCTCAAATTATGGAACAATATCATTAATATCACATGCATGAAAATTTTTGCTGAAAGTCATCCAGGAATCGTTCCAGTAGTACTTTGACAGGAAACTGTCGGAATTTCAGAACTGATGCAGAAGAGGACATGGAACAAGGAATAACATTGCTGAGGTCAGATGGATATTGGCTGAAAGCAGAGAATACAAGTGAGATGTTTAATTGTGTTTTATCAACTATAAAAAGGCATTGCAATCTGAGGATCATAACAAATTATGGATAGCCTTGAGAAGAATAGGAATTCCAGAACCCTAAATGGTGCCTTGCAGAACCTATACATGAAGCTAGAGGCAGTTATACAAACAGATCAAGGAGATAATTCATGGTTTAAAATCCAGAAAGGTGTGCACCGAGGATATGTCTTACCATACTTCTTCAATCTGTATGCTGGAAAAATAATCAGAGGCAGAATTATATGAAGAAGAAAGCAGCATCAGGTTTGGAGGAAGTCTTCTTAACAATCTGTGATGTGCAGATTATACAATCTTGCTTGATGAAAATGAAGAGGGATTGAAACACTTGCCAATTAAGTTCAAGATTTGTGGTCTTGGAAGAAGCACACCAACTCCTGTGATCATGAGGTGTCAACTGGATCAGGTATCAGGCATCAGAAGACCCAAACATACAACCATTTTGATGTGAACAATGGGGGTTGGAATGGAGGCCCAAAGGCCATCTGTAGACAATTGGACATCCCTTCACAGAAGGGTCACAAGAAAGGGAAGAGCCAGCCAGGGTGCAGGATAGCACTGCTGAAGCACAATACTACTCTAGTTCTTTGAGGCTTCCTCACCCCCCCCCCCCCC
>NW_022103906.1:5351007-5424216 GCF_000313985.2 Echinops telfairi
CCCCAGTCCTGCCTTTAAGTTCCTACTAGACTGGAGCCAGGTGCACTGGTACAGATAAGAGCTCTTGACACATGGAATCCAGGACAAATAACCCCCTCAGGAACAATAATGGGAGTAGCAATACCATGAGGGTAGGGTGGATGGGGGCGAGAAGGAAGAGAAATTGGAAACCGATCTCAATGACTGATGTATAACCAACCCTCATTTTAGGGAGACAAACAAGAGAAATGTGGGTGAAGGGAGACAGCTGATGGTGTTACATATGAAAATAAAAATAATGTATAAAGTATCAAGGATTCATGGGGGTTAGGGGTGGGGGAAGGAAGGGAAAAAAGAGGAGCTTATGCCAAGGGCTCAAGTAGAAAGAAAGGGTTTTGAAAATGATGATGACAATATATGTACAAATGTGCTTGATACAATTGGTGTATGGGATGTTATAAGAGCTGTAAGAGTTCCCAATAAAGTGATCTATTACAATTAAAAATAAAATTTGCAGTCTTAAGTATGGGTTACAACTCAATGTAAAAAAAAAAAAGTCCCTCCAGCAAGACCAGTAGATAACATCACAATAAATGGAGAAAAGACTGAATTTATAAAGGATGTCATCTTGCTTAGATTGACAATCAATGCTCTTGAAAGCAGTAGTCATGAAATCAAAGGACGCATTGTGTTGATTAAGTATGCTGCACAAGATTTCTTAAAAGTGTTGAAACACAAGGATGTTACCTTGAGGACTAAGGTGTGACTGATACAAGCCCTTGCATTTCAATTGTCTCGAGGTGATGCATGCCAAGGTTGGACATTGACAAAAGAAGACTGAAGAAGATTGGATGTGTTTGCATTAAGGTGTTGGTGAAACATAGTAAAGGCACCATGGAGTGAAAAAAGAATAAAGAAAATTGTCTTGGAAGAAATATAGCCAGAGAGCATTTAGAAGCAAGGGTGGCGAGATGTCATCTTAAGTACTCTGGACATGTTGTCAAGTGAGACCATTCCCTTGGAGATCTCAAGTATGATGGAGAAGGGCATCATACTTGGTAAAGTAAAGGGACATTGACAAAGAGCAATACCCTCACAAGATGGATTGACACAATATTTGTAACAAGAGAGGTCAAACATAAGAACAATTATGACAATGGTACAGATGGGGCACCGTTTTCCTTCTCTTTTACCTAGGGTCTCTATGAGTCAGAACAACAACATTGAAAAAATATTGAGAGATGCAGAAAGCATCAAAAGAAATTGGAAAGAATACATAGAAAGATTTTATCTAAAAGAAATGCTTGATATTCAACCATGTTAATAGGGAGTATCTGATCAGTATAAGAATCCTTGGTATTGAAGGAGAAACTCCACGGTTCACTAAAGGCCTTGGTTCTAGGAATTGATGAGATACCCATTTAAATGCTCCAACAAACTGATGCAGAGATGGACATATTAGTTAATGCAAGAAAATTAGAAGACAGCAACCTTTTCAACTGATTGGAAGACATCTATATTTGTGCTCATTTAAGAGAAAAGTGATCCAACTGTTAGCAGAAATTAACAATGAATACCATTAGTGTAATATGCAAGTTATTTTTATTCTGAAGATAACTAAAATGGCTGCTGTAGTATATTGAGAGGAGCTGTCAGATTTTCAACTGAGTTCAGAAGAAAATATGGAACAAAATCCATATTTACTGACATCAGATGGACTTTGGCTGAAAGCAGAGAATACCAGAAAGATGTTGTGGTAGTTGTATAATCTCCTGTCAACTTAAGTGAAGGGGGTAGCCTACCCTGTCAATCAAGTCACAGTCAATGATGTCTCTGTGTAGACATGGCCTTCTGAGGATTCTGGGAACTTCTGCCTTCCTCCCTGGAGGCAGGACACACACCTCTGCTTAGTCTTCCTGCTGACAAGGCATATGGAGCCACGCTGATCCCAGTCAGAGCATTGGAGCTGGAGGAGCCACATAGAGTCCCACACCAATGCTGAGATGCTTCCACCTCCACTGAATCCACAAGACTTTCCACCCACAAGCCTGTGATCTTCCTGCATTTTGCATCATTGCATGTGTTGCGTGAGTCTGAAGGGCTATTTATAGACTGGTATTGAACATATGAGCTAATATCGAACTTATGGACTTGATCTGGACTGTGCTGGGATGTTTCCTTAATATACAATTACTCTTTGATATAAAGCTTTCACATACACATATGAGTGTCTCTGGATTTGTTTTCCTGTGCAACTCAAACTAACACAGATGTGTTTTATTGAGTTCTCAAAGGAATGTACTGTGTGAATCATAACAAATTATAGATAACATTTTGAATAATAGGAATTCCAAAACATTTAATTATGCTCATACAGAACCTGCACATAAACTAAGACACAGTTGTTCAGAAGAATAAAGATATACCTAGTGGTTTAAAATAAGTTGTACATCTAGATTTTTATCATTTGATCACATTAATTTAATCAATGTACTGAGCAAATATTCTGAGAGACTTGGATTATATGAAGAATGAAGATTCAGAATCACAGAAGGCTAATTTACATGCAGTAAAAGGCACATAAGACAACCTTACTGGATGAAATTAAAGGTAATTTGAAATATTTACTGATTAAGATCCAAGACTATAGCTTTCAAGATGGATTACAACTCTATGTAAAGAAAACAGAAATTTTCTTAATTGAACCTGTAGACATCATCATGATAAATAGAGAAATGATTGAAGTTGTCAAGGATTCATTTTACTTAGAGTCACAGTCAACACTCATGGCAGAAGTAAAGAAATCAAATGACGTATTTGATTGGGCAAATCTACTGTATAAGACCTCTTTAAATGGATTTGCCTAATGCAATATGTCATTTGATCTCTTGACTGCTGCTTCAATGAGCATTGATTGTAGATTAAAGCAAGACAAAACCCTTGAAACGTCAATCTTTTCTCCATTTATCATGAGTTTACCTACTTGTCCAGTTCAGAAGATTTTGGTTTTCTTTATATAGTGTTGTAATCTATACTTAATACTTCAATGCTTGATCTTCATCAACAAGTGCTACAAGTCTCCCTCATTTTCAGCAAGCCAAGCTAGGATCACAGATTGTTAATAGGTCTTCTTCCAATCCTAATGCCATGTTCCTCATCATAAAATCCACTTTCTCTGATTTTTCCCCCAGCATACATATTGAATAACTATGTACATTGAATATAGATATTGCAAAAGGACACTGGATAAGGAAGACCCTAAGAAGAATCAAAGTGATTGAATCATGATGCTGCAGAAGAATATTGCAAGTTTCATGGACTGCCAAAAGGATAAACAGATTTGTCTTGCAAAAAATATGATCAAATTGCTCCTTTGAGGTAATGGTGGTTCAATTTTCTCTTACATACTTTGGACATGTCAGGAGACAAAAGCTTCTGAAGATGATACCATGCTTGATAAAGTAGAAGGGCAGTGAGATAGTTAACGTTTATTGTGCCAACATGGCCAATAAACACCTGTGGGATTAATTGAAGGGCGGAGAGAAAAATGGCTCGGCGAGCCTTGCCTGTCTTGTCTCTTGCTCTTTGATGATTGCATCAGTGTGTGGCCGCCTTGCTTGTTCTGTGCCTCAATTTGCAAGCTAGATTACCTGGGGGACACCTAACCCAGGGACTGTGTCACTGTAATTTGAAGTTCCTTCAAGACTTGCTTCGCCACACCATTGCAATTTATATCTCTTGAGCTGGGGACTGTCGGACCCTGTCATCTGGTTGACTGTTGGTGACCTGCCTTGCTGTTTGCTGCCTGAGCCCTGGTAGCCTGAATTGCTCTACGGAGGATGACCTGGTGGCCCTCAAGACTTGAAGGATTGTCAGTGTCTCACAACTGTCTCACGGGAGTGAGTTGCACCAAACCATTTGTACTGCTTTGCAATTTAATTAACTGTTTATTTCTTATGTTATACATCTATCTATCTGTATAAACATATATAAAATTAGCGTTCTGGTTTGGTTTCTCTAGGCAGCAAAACAAGTGGGAAACCTTTAAAGAAATGGATTGATGGAGTGACTGTAACAGTGAGCCCAAGCAGAGGCCCTTCAGTGTGGCTAACAGAGGGTCAGGCCATGTTTCGTTCTGTTGTGTATAGGGTCATGAGGGGTCAGAGCTGTACGGACGGCACCGATCAACAACAATCAATTACGATTACCATTTGCCAATTTAGTTAACAAAGTATAAATTAAGGAAAATGGAAAAGAAATGTTTCAAAAAAGGGTTTACATTTATTTATTTTCTACCTCTCTTAATTGCACTTTCTGGAAATAAAAATAAGAAAGAAAAAAAAGTAATTTACCATCCTGACACTGTGAGATAATCATTTAAAAATTTACTTGCATGTAATATTGATGAAAGTAGTCGATAATTTTCACATTTTGTGGGCTATCATTTCTTTGGGATGGTACACAATATTCTTCAGAATGGACACAAATATGGATGAGTGTCCTTAAAAATGTTTATTTATCTCTTGGTTTCAAGGAGTATGTTCTCAGAACATTGTATCAATTTGTTGATAAATATTCATCAATATTTGATACATTCCCCTAGCTTTTTAAAGAAAAATCAATGCTTTCAGTACAGCTTGAGAGTTTTCTTGAATACATAATATGATACGTCCTGAAATGGTTGAATTTTGACTATTTTTGAAGTGGCAATTTTATATATTGCTTTCCTCTTTTGATATTTTCAATGTAGTTGTATTCTTTGCCCATGGAATCCTTCATATTTCAGGTTGTTTGACTTTTTTCTGCAGCCCTTTCAATTTAAGAAACACTGAGCATATTCTTTCCATTTGCTTCTCTAACTCCAGGTCTTCACACATGTCATTTTAATAGTTTACTTTACCTTCTCAAGCCCCCTTTAAAATCTTCTATTCTCCCCTACATCATTTCTTCCCTACAGTTTAGTTTTTCCACATTCTAAAGTGTCCAATTTCTTCTGACAGGCATCTAAATCTTCTGTTTCTTGTTGATGACTTTTTGGTTTCTTCTCACATAATGTGCTTGATGGTATCCCACAAGTCATCTGGTGTTCAGCCATTAGCATTCCAGACTTTAAATCTGTTGCTGAGATGGTCTCTAAATACAATGCTATCGACTCAAGATTGTGCTTCGGCTCTTGTGGACTTGTTTTAATTTTCTTCAACTTCATCCTGATCTGAGTAATTGATGGTTTGTTGCATAAAAGGTCCTAGCTGAAATTTGTCAAATTCTGCACATGTAGTTGCTTTGATTTCTTTGAATTACATCTGGAAAGATTACATGTATCGTTTCCATTTATGTTGTTGATAAAAGGTATTTCTAATAAATAGATCATTGTTGTTGCAAAATTCAATTATGAAATCTGTGCTGTCATTTCTCTATCGCCACATTTTCCCACTATTGAGCTCTCTTCTTTGTTTACATCTTTTTCATTTCAGTCACCAGTAATTATCAATGCATCTTAATTACCATATGAACAATTAAATGTGATTGGAAGAGATTGCTAAAAGTTCCGTTTCTTAAATTTTCCCATTAGTGTTGTGGTTTCAATTGTATTAATAGTTGCATTAGCTGGTCTTTCTTTTAGGCTTATGAATATTATCCTGCCCCTGACAGTAATATACTAGAGGATATATCTTGAAATGCTCTTTTTGACAATGAATATTATTCCATTCCTCTTCTATTTGTCATTCCTGGCACGATGGATTATCCAGTACAGAATGGTCAATTTGAATCTCTTTCAGCATAGTTATGCATAAGATATTAATATTCAAATGTAACATTTTATTTTTGGCCACTTCAATTTTCTTAGATTCATAATTTCTAAATTACATATTCTTGTTATTAATAAGTGTTTGAAGCTATTTCCTATCATTTTGATTTATGCCCCATCAGCAAATGAAGGTACAAAAACTTGACTCCACCCATGCCATTAAGGTTGACTCTACTCTGATGGGCATCTCTTTCTCCACCATATTTTGAGTGTCTTCCAATGAGGTGCTTATATCCCAGCACAATATCAGACAGTGTTTTGTGATACTCATAAAATTCCCAATGGTCAATTTTTCAGAAATATACTGCCAGATCCATCTTCTTAGTATGTCTTCGTCTACAAGTTATTTAGAAACTACCATCACAGTTGATCCTGATTATATTTAAGTATTGGTAGCATAGCTTTTATTATTAATGGAACATTTTAGCTTCTGACAAACTTACAGACTTGTGGTTAATGTTATTATAATATTAAATATGTTAATGACTGAAGCTTTAGGTACCTCACATGGGTATAATAATGATTGATGTCTTTTTATCAATATATGATTATAATATGATTTTAATTCCTTTGATGAAAAATTTTGATTACATGTCTAATAAAGACTGGAATAATAAGAAAGAAGCCAGGTGGCAATAAAAATTAAAATGCAACAAGGAAATTCATCCTTTATGTAAAATCTAAGTGCAACAAACAGCTATCTGAAATGTAAACCCTTACCTGAGTTATATATATATATAAAAAATACCTGATTTGGGAACGTACATTTGTATTAAAAAGTTATGTGTCTCTAGTGCTTATCCAAATACTAGGCAAGGTTAGTTTACTTTATTCCAAGTTTAAAGGAAAATTACAGCAGACAAAATATACAGTATAGCCCTGTTTAAAGTACATAAGGTCATCATTTTAATTATGTCTTGTGTAATAAAATTGATTATACCCCTTGAAAAGACAGAAATTATTTACTCAAGTGCCATGCTTAGAATATAAGAAATGTATGAATTTGTATAAATAAAATACTTCTTGTAGTTATTTGATAGCCCCAAAACTATTCCCAGAATAATTAGATTTCATAGTACTTTACCTCAGCCTCCTCTACTTATTGAAATAAGACTCTTCTCTGCTAGACTTCCCTTGAGCCTGAGTCAGTAATTCTGCACTCGATAACTCCCTGTGTGCACCAAGTTATTAATTCTTTGCTGGTTGATTTCCATAAAGATTTGGCTGACTCAGCCATTATAAACAAAGACCGGACAGTGAAGAAATTCAGGAGGAAAAATGGCACTTGAAAAATGCAGACCTATGCAAAACGGAAAGGGAAAAAAGAAGAAAAAAACCATAACACAAAAACCTGGCAGCAAGTATAATAGATACAGAGGACAAAAGACATAAAAGAAACATTTTATCACAAAAATGAGTAAAAGAGATGTTAAAATTGAGCAATATGGAACAAAGGAAAGACAACATAGGAAATGAAATGGGACTACTTGTGCAAGAAGGACACCAGAAAAGCAACATCTATATGTAATATAAAAAGGTATAATTTCAGGATTAGTGAATTATGAAGAGTCAAACAAAACATATTATGAAGTATCTGATTCAGATCTGAGCCAGTGCAAATTACATGGAAGCCACAGCCTGTTTTGAGAGGCAATTCAAACGTCTTGGTGATAACCATTATGCTTAGACACCTGGAAATGTCAACGGTCATCTCTTGCTGTGGCAAGTAGGGCCAGCTGTGCTTTCAGGAGGATTCCAGACAATGAAATATGGAGTAAGTCCTTGCTTGTCAGAGTACCTTACACTGCCAATTATCTGTGATCTTTGAAAATTGCCGAACAGGTGCTAGAATTATTATCAACTATTGATTCCAAATATAGCTCTCATTTTAACCTCTCCTACAGCATTCACTATAATGGAGGATGTAAAAAACTTTTATTAGAAATATTTAATTTTATCATTCATTATTTGATATAATAATTGATGAAACTACGAAGTTATAAAATTGCATTTTTCCTACAGTTTGCCATTGTTCCAGGTCAAAAAGCTATTCATGTATAAATATGGCCATGTTGCTTTTCTTACGGAAAAACTAAAGTAAATTAAAATATCATTGAATTGTTTTAAACAACTAGGCAAGTCTTTTTAAAAGATAGTAATATTCTTAAATGTATATTCACTGAAGTAATAAAAAAGCTTCGGAAACATTTCTTTGAGGACATAAATTTATTTATTAAACAGTAAATAGTTCTATGCATGTGTCTCTTTCCCTCACTGATCCTTTACCCCACCACTAACCCAGACACACAAATGCTCATTCACCGTTTGAGTCTGGAAGCCAGCCATGATCCTCACAGTCAAGAAAGACATTTACACTAGAGCCCTAATAAAAGGATACCAGGGAAACAAACTTCATTTAGAAAATGGGGTAATTAATTTGTAATTACCCTTTTATACCAAATATCTCTCTGCTTTAAACGCATCTAATATATTCATGGTAATAAACAGAACCATGCCTTTTGTAACCTTTATGGCAATATAAAAATTATATCATGAGGTCAATCTACTTAATAGATGAATTGTGGAAGAAAGCTAATCTTCAAGATCAGGGACTGATAGTAAGCAGTTTGCTAAGTGATTCACTTTGGAAGTACTTGCAGCATTGGTTACTTTGTGCTGGAGCTGATTGTCCAAGAGAGGTGAACTGACATAGATCATTCCTTTCCTCCTCCCTGTAGAAACCACAAGGCTTTAGGGATTGGGCCTTATTTCTAGCAGTTGTCAGTGCCTTCATTGTTCTTGTTTGATTGTTTTTTAGGAAGAAAAAAGATCTTAGAAAAAGTACAAATACACAAAGAGATTTTTTCTTATCTGCAATTTGAATTAATCATATTCTTCATTTCCTGGTCGGCTCTTTTTATTCATTTAGACAAAGCCCTTCTCACATATAATGAATTTCATGTTTTCTTTCCATACCCTTTTCCTTTTTTTTTTAAGTCAGAGAAATTCTACAGATGATTCTCCCTGGGCTTTGTTTGGAGGGCATAGGCATGTAGGGCTGCCATGAGTTGGAATAGAGTTGATGGCAGTGAGTCTGGTTTTGAGGATCCCTGAATATTCAGAGAGATACACTAAGGAGATATTGATAATTGAAGTGGGTCCTAGGTAGTCCTGGGGAAAATTAGAAATTCAGATACAGCAAGATGATTGTGGGGATTCTAAGATGGTTAGATGTATACCTAGCTTATATATTGAATTCCATAGGTGTCACACTAGGCTAAGGGCCTAACTGTTATATTGGTCTATTTAGTTTCATCTCTCTGTCCTTCAGTCTCCTCATCTCCTAAGATCATGTGTGTGCATGTGTGTGTGTTATTGAAATAAGATATTTTATAAATCACTTAGCACATGTCATCAAATATAACATGACAATGCCCCTGTGGAGGGCATTACCTTGCTGTGCCTTGACCTCTAGTTCTCCAGAGTCAGCCAAGAGACATTCCACTACAACACTGTGTAGTGGAAGGAAGATCAAGAATGACAGTGACTGAAGCCTCATTCCCATTTCTCTGGATTGCAGGGTCTGAAGGCCCAGAATAATCAATGAGGTGCAGGGTAGGGAGAGAATGATAATGAAATTTGACTGATGTTGATTTATTGCTGACCTTGGTGTGGTGGTCTTAGAGCCAAATCGATTTGATTTAGGTAAACTAAACAGAAAGTGGCATAATTTCCTCATCCAAAAATGAGAAATTCATTTCTGTAATGTTAATTATCTAGTATATTTTCATTTTCATCTTTTCTATTGCTGAAATAATGACTTTTTATGTTATGGGTTACTGTTGGGTATTTAGAACGTAAAGTAGCAATCTCTGCTTTGTACCTGTTTGTTAATTTGAGGCATTATTATTATATTTTTAGTGAATACTGCCCAGAATCATTGGAAAATAAAAATCAATATATAAACCTAGAAATACGGCATAACAAGAATAATATAAACTTTGAATTGTTTCAACTTTTTCTGAGGGAACAATTATTGACTTCCAGAAATATGCCTGATAAAATATATTCACAGTAGTAAATGTGTTGGGATGCTAAATGAAAGGTCAGCAGTTTGGTTTGAGCCCACCAACCATTCCACAAGAGAAAGAAGTAGTCTGATTTCATAATGATTTCAAGTTTAGGAAACCCTATCCATCAGGTCTACTTTACCCAATAGGGTTACAATGAGAGAGAATCAGCATAAGGGATTGGGTTTTTCACAATTCAATGGGTTGATGGCAACAATGGCTAAGAAAATGTATTCAAACGAAGCAACAGTAGTTGAGTATGGGCTATGACAGGCTAGCATCTTTTTCTGTTGTTATACATAAAGTTAAACATAAAACTGGAAACAATTTTTTGCCACCTAATAAAAACAAACAACCTAATGTAGTAGCTAATTGTGTTAGACTGGGGTGACTAGAGAAACAACTTCATTGACACTCATATATGTGTACGGGAGAACTTTCTCTCAAGAAGTAATTATGCATCAATAAAATATCCCAGCCCAGTCAAAATCAAGTCCATATGTTTGATATGAGCCCATAAATCCAATATTAGCCCATGAATTCCTCTTTAGACTCAAGCAGCACATGCAATGATGCCAAATGCTGGAAGATCACAGGCCAGTGGGTTGAAAGTCTGTGGCTCCAGTAGCGGTGGAAGCATCTCCAGAAGCAACTCTGGCTGCCATCATTGTGGCTCCATGTGGCTTGTCAGCAGGAAGGTGAAGCAGAGAGTGTGTCCCACCTCCAGGGAGAAAAAGAGGGAGTTTCAAGGATCTTCACGATTAGGCCATGCCCACAAGGAGACATCTTCAAGCATAGACCTCACTGACAGGCTAGACTCCACCTCTTCATTCTTTTTTTCAAGTTTACACGACATTGTGTTACCATAACACAATTGGTAACTACTTTACAGATTAGATATTGAGGTTTTGAATTTTTTATATAACATAATTAGTAACCATTCAAACCCACCAGCCACTCCACAGCAGAAATATAAGACTGCACCTTTACAAATCTACAACCTCAGCAATCCTATGTATGGTTGTTATGAATCAGAATTACCTCAACGACAGTAGTGTTGTAATCATTAGCAAGTAATAGTAGCATTGTACACACTTTCTGGCATTCTAGTCTATTGGATATTTTCCCCAACCAGCATCAGGACTTCTTCTGCCTCAACACTGGAACTTACTCACAAACTTTAGAGTTGAATAGAAATTTATAAATTATTACATTGAAGAGGAGATCAGTCTAGGAAAGACTCTTTCAGGGTTCTTCACTGCCTCTAACAAAAAATAACACTGTAGCTCCATTGTAACTTTAAATTGATGACTAGACATTCTAAATGATGAGTAGGTTGCCACTTTTTAAAAAATATTTTTATTGGGGGCTCTTACATCTCTTATCACAATCCATACATTCATCCAGTGCGTCAAGCCCATTTGCACATATGCTGCCATCATCCTTTTCAAAGCATTCTCTTCTCACTTGATCCCCTGAGATCGGCCCCATTTCTTCCCCTTCCCTCCCCCGCTCTCTCACAAACCCTTGATAAATTATAGATTATTATTTCCATATTTGGTGCTTCCTTCTCCCTACTATCATGACCTCAATTCTACTTTATAAATCAGATTAGACCAGAACATGCACACAGAGACAGATGAGAGCCTGCCACTTCTGTCGTCACTGTAGTTACAGTCCAATTGGACTGTACAAATTTACATGTGTTACTCTACTAAACATAGAGTTCTACTCATTTTTTAATAAGAAAACACAGCTAAGAAACCAATTTAACTTTGGATTGTGTAGTAAGTCTAAGTAGCTGATAATTTGCTGATACCATGGTGAGATAGAATACTATAAAGTTATAATAGACATGGTGATGATTTTATGAGAAAGTTGAGGTGGGGAGTCAAAAGTACAGAGGAAGAATGTGTGTCCAAGTATATTAGTTGCTGAGACTGGATAATATGTAGACTCAACCATAATGCTATTGGGAGAATACTTTAGGAAATAAAATGATTTTGTATGATTTTATGTAAGTATTAATTCAACTTTCAAATAGTCATCTCTTACTATATACCAGGCAGAATTCTAGAAAAATATACTGCAAGCTCTAAGAAATTTAGAGTTATAACATTGGAGGCTGGGACCAGCTGTGATATAGAATGAATGTCAATGGAATTTCACTGGAGAAGGAGGGAATTGGTTTGGGGCACCTACAAGGCAGAGGTAAGGAGAAGATAGAGAAAACTTGGAAATAAATCACTCATGCACTTTTAGATGTATGTTGGGGTAAAAGGTTCCCTGAACTCAGTCTTTCCTTTGCATCTACCCTGTTTCCCCCAAAATAAGACAGTGTCATATTAATTTTTGCTCCCAAAGATGCGCTAGGTCTTATTTTCAAGGGATCTCTTATTTTTCCATGAAGAAGAATATGGTACACATTTATTGTTGAACAACTAAAAAAGGAAATTTATTAGCTATATATGGTATGGTAGTAGTTGTCATCACAAGCCAGCATAACCAGACAAACTGTGAATCCCACAGTATCAAGAATTTCATTACTACCATTATTTCAATGTACAACAATCTATGGTACATATACTCATTCATTCAATGACAGTCATGTCATCATCTTCTGGAACATCATCATAACAATCCAAACCCTTATTTTGGGGGAGATTTTATTTTCGGGGGGATGCCTTATATTTCAGCGAGAGGCAAAACTATAAGTAGGTCTTATTTTCGGGGGATGTCTTACTTTTGGGGAAACAGGGTACATAGTTAGCTGTTATTTAAGTGATTGTATAAAGTCACTATCCCAATGTCAGGGCATCTCCCCCCAGAAATAATACATTGTATTATTTTTTTAAAGTACTTTTGTTGGGGACGCTTACATCTCTTTTCACAATCCATACATTCCTCCAATGTGTTAAGCACATTTGGACATATGTGGTCATTATCATTTTCGAAACATTCTCTTTCCACTTGAACCCCTGATATCAGCTCCACATTTCTTCCCTCTCCCTCCCCCACCCGCCCTCCCTCACGAAATCTTGATAAGTCATAGATTATTTTTTCCATATCTTACATCATCCTCCATCGCCCCTCACCCACTTTTCCATTATTTGTCCCCCTGGGAGGGGGTTTCTAGATTGGTCCTTGTGATCAATTCCCCCTTTCTTCCCCCACCCTCCCCTAATCCTCTACTCTCCTTGTTGGCCCTGAGGGGTTTATCTATCCTGGATTCCCCGTGTTGAGGGCTCTTATCTGTAGCAGTGTGCATGCTCTGGTCTAATCTGATTTGTAAGGTAGAATTGAGGTCATGATAGTGGGGTGAAGAAAGCACCAAAGACCTAGAGGAAAATTGGGTGTTTCATTGGTGCTATATTGCACCCTGACTGGCTCATCTCTTCTCCATGACCCCACTGTGAGGGGATGTCCAATTGTCTACAGATGGGCATTGGGTCTCTCTGCTCCATGCCCCACCCCCATCCCATTCACCTTGGGTATGGTTGTATTCTGGGTCTTAGATGCCTGATACCTGATCCCATCGACACCTCATGATCACACAGGCTGGTAGGCTTCTTCCATGTGGGCTTTGTTGCTTCTGAGCTAAATGGCCACTTATTTACATTCAAGCCTTTAAAACCCCAGATGCTATATCTTTTGATAGCTGGTCATCATAAGCTTTCTTCACCACATTTGCTTATGCACCCATTTGTGTATAGCTGGTCATCATAAGCTTTCTTCACCACATTTGCTTATGCACCCATTTGTGTATAGCTGGTCATCATAAGCTTTCTTCACCACATTTGCTTATGCACCCATTTGTATATATATATATATATATATATATACACATGCCTATACTTAGACCTCTATAAATGTCCTTTGCCTCCTGGCTCTTTCCTCTATTTCTTGTTTACTTCCCTCTTGTCCCACAATCATGTTTAGCATTCATTCGAGTTTAGTAATTCCTTGTTGCTACAATGCCCTTGATTGAGAACTACCAGGCATCCTACCACCTTCCTTCTATTGATTTCAGTTCACGTGTTGTTCTCTTGTCCCTGGATTGGTTCCCGCCCACCCTCCCTTTCTCCCACCTTCCCTTCTCCCATATGCCCCAGGAACCATTGGTCCCATTCTTTTCATGTCTAATGCAGATACATTAATAAACACAAAAACCAGGCAAAGCCAAATAAAACAACAAAGGAAGTCAAAACCAACAAAACAATAACAACAGCAACAGAAAGCAAGAACAAAATAACAATAACAAAAAGAAAGTCATTGACAAAAATGGAAAAGCCTATAAATAGTTCAAGGTCTGTTTGTTGGCCTTTATGAGTGTTCTGCAGTCGAGTCTGAGGGGGTGCTATACTCTGTCTCTCAAGTCTATTTTTGGTATTACCCGGAGGTTTCATCACTCTGCTCCTCCTGCTGCTCTGCTGCATGCCCTCAGTGCCTCACCCAGAGATAATACATTTTCAAGAGAAGCTGGATTGCATGTATTTCATGAAGAATATTAACTGAAAGTTACCACAGCAATACAAGAGAACATGATTGACACTGAATTGGTAGGGATTTTTTGTTGCTGATATTTTACTCTCCATGAAGTGATTATTAGCAGAAGGGATGCTGCAAATTGAATGAGTCTGTAAGATCTGACAGTTTCTCTTAACTTGGGAAATGCCTTTCAGGAGGAACTAAAATTAATCCTATAGTGATATGTAATTAAAACCATTTCATCTTAATGAGAGAGATACAGATTTATTTTCTACTCCTAGCTAGAAAAAGAATGCATGTGATTAGTGTAGGAATAAGGTAATTATATCACTGAGGAAGTAAATACCTAAGAGAATATTTAGAAACAAAGTCAATAACTCACAGGGTAAGGAACTTACTTTGGAAGAATCAGTTAAAAATGATTGTGAAAAGTTATTCCTCTCCTATTTTTTATATTTTATGTTGTTATTTTAAACTTTTAATTATGATTTGGGTGTAGATTTACACGGAAAATCAGTTCTCCAACAACTCACACGCATTTTATTTTACATTTTATGTCATTTATTGCAATTTCTACAACTTAACATCACTCATTCTACTTCAGCCCTGAGTTTTGTATTTTTGTTTCTCCTCATTAACTTTCCCTCCCTGCCTTGTGAACTTTGTCCTGGGTCAAGTAGTACACTGTAATCTCTAATAGTAAATGTATGTCTCCATAATGTTATTGCTTATATTATATATGTTTACTATTTGACTAAAAGTTGAACCATGGTATTGAACATTTCAATTTTAAGTGAATAGCTTATCCATATGAGATCCAAACTTCTGTAGCTTTCTCATCAATGGAAATACTTCAGTCTTTTTCTACTGATTTGTAAACATCAGCCATAGCTTCTTCATTTATCAGGCTGGGTAGTCTTCCTTTTTAGAGCTCATCTTTGTGGTAATCTTTAAACCATTTTATCTATCTAAAAACTGTTACTTTATTTAAGACAGTATTTTTACAAACGTGTAACAAAGCTACAGGGATTTAATTGACTTTAATTTTAATTTTGTTAAAAATTAATTTTTTTTTCTAAACTTAAATTTTGAGTTAATTTTCTTACTGAGAAAAATTGTCTGCAGCCACTCACTAATTGCAGGGACACATGTATGCACATTTATTTAAAATAAATATTTGCATGGATAAACTGGAATTGTAGTAGCAAAATATCTTGGTTCATGATCATATATAAAATGTCAAATTATCCACTTCCCCAAATCATCCAGCTAAAACCTATATCACAATAGTCTTATCTGAAACTTATCATGGGAATGGTGCAGGCCTAGGCAGCATTTTATTCTGTGTGCACAGGCTCACCACGCATCAGGAGCCAAAAGGAAAGCAGCTAACACCACAAAGTAGATGCATGTACATCTTTATCTCTATCTTTTTTGTCTCTATATATCTATAGACACAGATTCATAATTTACCCATTTTCTTATCATCTAACATTTAACAATTAGAATAAATGAAGAAAAGGATATCTATTAGTGACCCTAATGACCCATGGCCCATATGGGACATTAGTCAATCCCGAGTTCCCTCTGTGGGTCACACAGAACTATTGGATGCTCCTGTGATAAGTGGGCCACATGAGGGATAATCACCAAACATCTGATGGATGCCTTCTCCCATTTGTCCTCAATGTCTCAGCTAGAACAAGGAGGGAACAGGTGACAGGAAGTCACAAGTGAGCAAGCGAAAGTCGGGAGAGGGCCTTGAGATGACAGGGAGAACATGGGGAGAGGTTGAATGAAATGGAAAGGAGAGGGGGCCATGAGGAACTTCAGGTCTGTGGCATATGGAGAATGAATAACTTGGCTGCCTAGAATACCCGCCAGAGGCGGGAGGCAACACCCAGCAATCACCACCATGACTTTCAGCTCCCATGGGCTCCACTGTCCGACAAGAATCCTGAGGTGTGTTAAGAGCACCTGAACGGTGTCAAGGCACTGAATAAGAGAAACCACTGTCAAAGGTGCCACTGACTCTCAGTTATTGTCAATTTGGCAAAAGCACTTGGTCTTTGGGACATAACCCTATTGGTAAGTAACACAAATTGCAGTATATGCATTAAAGAGGGTATTAGTGTGAAGTTTGCAAGGGAATTCAGAAAAATTTTAGTCTCTGACCACATATCTATAAAGATAGGTAAGATAGAAAAAAAAATGACATCCTAGAAAAGACAAGCTCTGTTAATAGTTCAGGAAAACAACTCTCAACTTCAAAGATAGGGTTTTTGACTAAGATTCAGCTGAGTGATGTGCATCGCCTTTGAAATAAATCAGCAGTAACAATATAGTGATCTTGGAAATTTATGTAATTAATGTGATTTTCAGTGCTTATCAAGTGCCATATTCTGCCTAGCACTTAGCAACATTATCCCATTAGTTATAAATCTTTGATTAATTAAATTGTTCATGATATTAAGGGGTTATGAAAAATGCCCTTTGGACTATCTCAAAATTTTCCTACCTGATTTTATGCACTTCCAATTCCTAGTCACTTCTCTTACTCTATTTATAATTTTATGTTAGCTGATCTTAACAAAAGCTATTTTACAATAAGAATATAATTAAAGCCATGCACTAAAACCATATTCAACTAATATTCATAGCTGAGTTATATCTTTGTTGTATAACCTCAAATTTAATATAATATATTGCTAAATATGAAAGTGAGTTCTAATACCTTAAGATGAATAAGAGAAAATTGGATAATTTCTCAAACTATTCCTCTCTCCTTGGTAATCTGAAATTCAGGATTTTTTTCCCACCCTTAATAACTACTTAGTAGAAAAAAAAACAAACTTTTGTTCTCAGTTAACTTGATATTGTTGAAGACAGTACCTAGGGATGCCAGATAATGGTTTAATTCTGTGATGTTTAAGATGTGGTTAATCTAAGCCCTCCTCACTTCCATGCATTAATTATCTCAGAAAGCGTCCAGTGGATTACCTAATTTCCTCTGTATCCCTCCCCCTTGCCTTTATTCACTGTTTCGCAGTTTTTCTGACTCCTAGTGGCCGCATGGAAGAGAAGGACTGCTCCGTGGGTTTCCGACTTGATAAATCTTTGCCGAAGCAGACTCTGACTTCTCTTCTACAGCTCCACCTTTCTATTAGCAACAAAACACTTAACCCTCTGTACCAGTGGCCTCTCTATTTACCCTGTTAATCCATTCAGCAAACTATTTTCAATTAATTGTCAGCAGTAAAATCATGGCTTGCCCAAGAACATGGTTGTTGGTATTAATCAAACAAATCTGGATTGTAGTTCAATTTTTATGACTATTCATTTTTATTACTGACTGTGATAGGTAGTATTATTGTGCCAACCTGGCCAATGCACACATGTGGGATTAATAAGGTTGCAGTTTAATTGAAGGGCAAAGAGATAAATGGCTTGGCGAGCCTCGCCTTTCTGTCTCTTGCTCTCTGATGATCGGACCAGTGTGTGGCTACTTTAGCTAGTTCTCTGCCTCAACTTGCGAGTTGAGTGACACCCAACTCGTGGACGGATAGTTTGAGGATCTTTCAAGACCTGCTTCACCACGCTGCTGGTGTATACATCACTTGAGCTGGGGACTGTTGAACCCTGTTATCTGGCTGACTGCTGGTGACCTGCCCTGTTGCTTGCTGCCTGTGGCTGGACTTCCCATATTGCTCAACAGACTCAGCTGTCTGCTTCCTTGACTTGCACCCAGCAGCCCTCATGAGTTGAAGGACTACCAGTGTATTAACTGTCTCATGGAAGTGAGTTGAACTGAACCATTTGTACTGCTTTGTGGACTAATTATGTATTTCTTATGTCCTATCTATCTATCTATCTACATATAAAATCATAAGTGTCCTAGTTTTGGTTCTCTAGAGAACCCTAACACAAGCACCAACAGCACATCCAAACGAGGGATATATCTTCAAATCCAAAGAAGCCCCTCAGTCATATAGGCATACTTTTATTTTGGGGAGGTATCAGATGCACTCACTTACTTTTGATGTTAGAATGAATATTTTGATGTATCTACATCACTAGACCACCTAGAAATTTTACTGAGGTGGAAGGTGCCTGAATTTTTGTCATATTAATTTCTCACCTTCTATCATGCATATGTCTTACCATTTTTACTAGAACCATTGATATGTTTTCCTTACTAAATAGATGACCATATCTCCATCAATATAATGATTCTGTATCATATCCCATGGAAGCAAAAGGCAAACAAGTTTCCTGTGGACTAAATGATGGCGTAATACTGGACAGATGCCCACGCCAGGTGAAAATTTTGAAGAACAAAACAATTTCAAAATTGACCATACTTGCATCCTTCAAGTCTTTGAGGATGGCGATAATCTCCGCAACTTTCCCAGGAATGCGCTATTGCTTTCGTTTCACCATTTTCCCTAATAGAGGTGGTTTTAATTGATTTCATACAATTTTGGTCATTAGTACATATATCAGGTATGTCATGTGGAAATTCTGTCTTACTATTTCTATTAGAATTATGCATATTTTAAAAACCATCATTGGTCTGTATGAGTTTGGGGCATGCTGGACCCACTGTGGAATGACCCTGAGTCAGGAGTCCATTAATGACTTTTACATGACCCTGTTCTGACTGGTGGGCTACAAAGACATTTTGGGTTTCTGGAATTAGTGTCAATTCAGAGTCAGTGTCCAATAATCTCCAAAAAGTTTGATTATTTTCTTTTTCTGAATAAAAAAAATATTTTTGTATGAAGCTGTATATTCCTTTTGAAAAGGCTGGAAGAAAAAATAGTAGTATTTATTTTTGGTGGTTTCTTAGGGCCCTTTCTCAAAGGGACCCAACCTCTACTTCATTCAAAGAGTTGTGGTTCAAAGAGTATACTGGCTCAAGTCTGAAAATTGATTGACGGGGTGATGCCTCTCTATTCTATTTGCTCACATTAGATTAATATTCCCTTCACTTGGCATAATTCTACTCTTGCAGATCAAGTAAATATTTAATAGGCTTCCCATTGATTTCACTCCTACAGACACTCTATGTAGCCAATGCCATAAATCCATGAACCAGATTATTCTAATTAGTTCTTTGACTCTACTGTGAATTGCATTACCTAAATCGACCTTGTCTTTGTTGATTAAGTGCTACCACTTGGCCTTTACCACCACAGGGCCCAATCAGCCTCATTGTAGTTAGGTGTCTTAATTCAATAAAGACAGTTCCCTCTGTCAAATCTTACTTACATGAAATAGCAAGCAAAGCAAGCTTCAAGGATGCTAAGGGTTCTTTCTCAAATGTGTGACTCACTGTTTTGTGAAGGGTGTGTCCTCTTGATACTTCATGCACGGTTATATGAATTTAACCTGGCAAATTACTCTAATATACCACATTCCCCATAGTCTTTCTGTTCTCTTTTCCACCTGATCCTGGAATTGACTGTCCTATATGTTTTTCCTGGTCTATCATACTGCAGACTTCAGAGTCTTCAGAAGTGCACATTAGATGAATATGAAGACTGTATTTGAGCAATAGCTGGAATTTTTTTTTAGAATTTACACAGGTTTTAACACAGAATTTGACAATCAAATATTATGTGTATTTAATTTGATTAGACATTGAACTGAAAAACAAAAACTAATTACAAGGCATTTTATAAACAGAAATAGAAAAACTTACCATAACTTTTTCAATAGTCAGTATGCTCACTATTTTCAAAACACAAACTCACTGCTGGAGGGTAGATTTTGACTTACAGCTTTCCAGAAGACCCCCTTATTGGTGGTTTGATAAACATTTTACCATCTAAACTTGAGTACTTATGATTGCGCTTTCTGGACTATATCTACATAAATTACTGAAGCACAATTGAAAGTAAAATTAAAGTAAACTTTCACTACCATTTACTTCTAAAATTTAGACAATAGCCAAGTAAATGACCCAATGAAATATATATCAATACTTAACAAAAACTTTTTGCTAAATCTACCAACCAAGTGTCAACTCTTGTATATGTAAACATAGGACAGTAAAACATGCTTCAGAAGATTTCTTAATAAACAATTTTGATGAAAAAATCTTGTGTGATTCCTTATTCGTTATCTCTATCTGTGGTATTGGAACTCTGAAAATGCTCAAATACCCAAACATTTACTGAAATATTAAGGAAAGATTAAGTCTGAAAGACCTATGTTCTGTTTTAAATCTATGAGTTTCTAAATATGTATCTTGAGGTAAGTTCCTATCTTTTCTGAGTCTTTTTTCCTATCTACTAAAATGAGGGACAAATAATTCCCTCTTTGGCTGATAAACATACAGATGTATTCTCTAGTGACATACAGTGATGTTTGAAATTAGTGATGATTCAGTATCTGAAAACATATCTGTGATTTGATAGATAATAATATACACTGCTATCATCTCAATTGAATGCATCCAGGGCTTTAATTTAATATCACAAGCTAAGCAATGACTCAGGAGCATAGATCTAAAATACTGTTCTCAAAAACCCCAAATAAAGTCATTTCAGATGTATGGAATGTCTCAGATGAGGTCTTTGGGAGACACATCTATGCATCACTAAATCTGTGTTCTCTTATTCCTGAGCACAAAGCTAGACTATATTTTCAAGCTTACTTTGGCTCTGAGGTGTGACCATGCTTTTGCCAAGGTATCAATTGAAATTTGTTATACGATGTGTTAACCAATCCAGGTCTAGTCCATAAAATACCCTGCATTATACTCCACTTTATTGTTTCCTTAAGGTGTTAGGATGGATTCCTTAGACAAGCAAAACCGGTAAAGCTTGTGTGTGTGTGTTTGTGTGTATGCGTATGTGTGTGTGTGTGTAGAGAGAGGCAGGCATGGGGGCGGGGGGGAGAGAGAGAAGAGATTAGAAGGTGGCAAGTTCCAAGTATGTAGGCAATATTGTCAGGCTGGAGGCATCTCTTGACTCACATAGCTATAGTGGCTGTTGAACCCAAGATTGGCAGGTTAAGTGGCAGGCTGATGATGACTTCTAGGATTGGCAGCACTATGACAGACTACTAGCTCAAGTCCAAAGTTTATATGAAGAGTCAGGTGCAAAATCCAGATTCAAGAACAACAACAAAACTAGTGATACTTGGCAGAGTATCCACATATATTGGAAATAGATGACATCCTGAAGAACTTATCTTTAATTAATTGACTTCTCATAGCCACTCTCTTCATAGAAGTGATTGCTTTATATCAATCTCATCATAAGGGATGACTGCATCATAGCTCAAAACCACTGAGTCTTGTGTGGCCCTGCCAAGTTAACCCACAGCCTTAACCATCACACCCAATTGGCTGGCTGGATACTGATGCCTAGGACCATCTTCTAAACAGGGATGAAGACAGATATCCTTTATCAACCTACATCATTGAATAAATGAAGATAACAGCTATCCAAACCATCTGAGTTAAGATTTGAGAAATTTCTACTATTAAAAAATAATTTTAACAATGTTAGAGAGTAAAAATTCTAATTAATTAATATAATAAATAGTGAGTTATAACTCAATATTTTTTGTAAGTAGCTTTGTATTTGTGCTGAAGCTGGAAGTACTCGAAGCAGACTGTTAAAAGGAATACGGGACGTAAAACAGGAGAAAGTGAAGAAAAAATGGAGCAAATAAGAAGAGTTGAAGCCTAATGCAGAGACTAGAACCCAGGATTGTCTTTCACTCGTTGTAGCTTCATTGATGCGTTTAACAGGAAGGTGACATCCTTCATTAAGGACAGCAGCAAGCATTGGGATTAGGCATTGAGGAAGGAGAAGCAGCACCTAGCAACATTTTAGGAGCTTTGAGACCAGCTGCAACACCTTGCTTAATGAGTGAGATAAACAACAGTTTACATGAACTAACCATCCCTGGCGACCCAATTCATTCCATAAAGTTAAGCTATAAGAATTTTGCTTATTCATGTTCAGTTGCTCTTTCATGTTCATGTATACTGTATCTTTTGTTCCATACTGAGAACCAACCAATAATGTTAATTCTGAAAACTGTAGCTTTGAAAGTTTAAATTAGTTTTCAATGTTTGTATAAGCATATAATATATAATGTAGTTTTGAATACATAAAACCTTAAAGTAACACTTAAAATACACTAAAATATCTTCCACTGTTTATATGTCAGTTTGTTGTACTATGGTGACTTGCATATTTATGTGGTATTGGGAACTAAACCACAGATGTTTAAAATAACAGCTGAGCCACTCAGTTACCAGGTGTCAGCACAATTTCCAAATAAATAGTAGACTGGGATGGAGGAATAGGTTGATGTCTTCTGAGGGATTAACAATTGAAAATTTTATGAATATTGTCAGCTATAATGCCGGATGATGAGCCTCTTAGTAATAACTCAACATATAACTTGGGAAAGGCTGCCTTCTCAAAGTGCAGTTGACATTACTGAAGGGGATGGAATCTAAAATTTTCAGGCCCTTCCATTGCTAGTTGAACACAACTCAATGAGAAGAAATAATTTCAAATATCCATTAATAATTGAAATGCTGACTGCATATAGCATGTATATAGGAAAATTTGAAATTACCAAAAATGAAATGGAAAGCATAAAGACTGATATCTTAGGTATTAGTAAGCTGAAATTGACAGTTATTGACCATTTTGAGTCCAACAGTCATGATATACTCTTTTAGGAATGACAGATTCAACAGGACTTACGTCACACCTAGTGGTAAAAAGAAAATGTTAAAATCTATCATGAACCACACTGCTGTCAGTAATAGGAAAATATTTAAACTATGCCTTTGTTGTAAGATTACCAGGACACCTCTCAAAAAACTAAAAGAAAAAAAATATTGCCAGTTGACTCACAGAAACCCTAGGAGTAGAACAGGGTGGACTTGCACCAGTGTGTTTTTGAGATTGTAACTCTTTTTTTTAATACTTTTATTGTGGGCTCTTCTATCTCTTATCACAATCCACATCACAATCCATACATTCATCCAATGTGTCAAGCACATTTGCACATATGGCACCATCATCATTTTCAAAGCATTCTCTTCCCACTTGAGTCCCGGATATCAGCTCCTCATTTCTTCCCCTGCCCTCCCCTGCCCACCCTCCTGCACAAACTCTTGATAAGTTATAGTTTATTTTTTCCATATTTTACATCATCCTCCGTCACACCTCATCCACTTTTCCGTTATTCGTCTCCCTGGTGTGTGACCTCCTCCCTGGGGGACAGACAACCGAAAAGTGGATGAAGGGAGACGTCGGACAGGGCAAGATATGACAAAATACCCATTTATAAACTATCAAGGGCTCATGCGGGAGGGGGGAGTGGGGAGGGAGGGAAAAAATGAGGACCTAATGTCGGGGGTTTAAATGGAGAGAAAATGTTTTGAGAAACGATGTACAAATGCGCTTTACACAATTGATGTGTTTATGGATTGGGATAACAGTTGTATGAGCCCCTAATAAAATGTTAAAAAAAAAAAGGGGGTTCTAGTTGATCCTTTTGATCAATTCCCCCTTTCTTCCCCCACCCTCCCCTAATCCTCCTGGTATCTCTACTCTCATAGTTGGCCCTGAGGGGGTTATCTATCCTGGATTCCATTTGTTGTGGGCTCTTATCTGTCACAGCATGCATGTTCTGGTCTAATCCGATTTGTAAGGTAGAATTGAGGTCATGATAGTGGGGGGAAGGAAGCACCAAAGAACTAGAGGAAAGTTGTGTGTTTCATTGGTGCTATACTGTACCCAGACTCTTCTCTGTAACCCCTCTGTGAGGGGATGACTAATTGTCTATAGATGGGCATTGGGTCTCCACTCCATGCCTCCCAACAGCCACTCACCTTGGGTATGGTTTTGTTCTGGGTCTTAGATGCTTGCTACCTGATTGCATTGACACCTCATGATCACACAGGCTGGTGTGCTTCTTCCACACGGGTTTTGTTGCTTCTGAGCTAGATAGCCGCTTGTTTACCTTCAAGCCTTTAAGACCCCAAATGCTGTATTTTTTGATAGGCAGGCAGGCACCATCAGCTTTCTTCACCACATTTGCTTATGCACCCATTTGTCTTCAGCGATTGTGTTGGGAAGGTGAGCATCACAGAATGCTGGATTGTTAGAACAAAGTGATCTTGTGTTAAGGGAGTACTTGAGTAGAGACCCAATTGTCCATCTGCAACCTTAATTTGTAACATATAGATATGAGTATATAGTTCTATTCCCCTCTTGTTTATATATATATATATTTACATTTGTACATGCCTGTATTTATGCCTCTATAAATTCCCTTTGTCTCCTGGTTCTTTCCTCTATTTCCTTTTACATTCCTCTTGTCCCACCATCATGTTCAGCCTTCATTCGGGTTTAGTAATTCCTTGCTGCTACATTGTCCTTGATTTAGCCCAACTAGGCATGCTACCACCCTCCTTCCATTAATTTTAGTTCACTTGTTGTTCCCTTGTCCCTGGGTTGGTTCTACCCACCTTCCCTTCTCCCGTATCCCCCCCAGAACCATTGGTCCTGTTCTTTTCATCTCCGAATTATTTGTACCACCTATTTTATCTACGTAGACATACAGATACATTTATAAGTGCAAAAACCAGGCAAAGTCAAATAAAACCACAAAGGAATTTAAAACCAACAAAACAATACCAACAACAACAAAAAATAAATTAAATAACAATGACAAAAAGAAAGCCAGTGGCAAAAATAGAAAAGCACATAAATAGTTCAAGGTCTGTTTGTTGGCCTTTACAAGTGTTTTCCAGTCAAGTCTGATGGGGTGCCACACTCTGCCTCCCAAGTCTATTTTTGGTATTCCCTGGGGATTTCATCACTCTGCCCCCCCTGCTGCTCTACTGCATGCCCTCAGTGCCTTGCCCAAGCGTGATGGGGCCAAATGGTGCATTCTTCCCGCACTTTGTCTCTCGTGCTGTCCCCTGAAGTGCCATGGTTCAATAAGGGATGCCGTGTCCCATGGTGGGGTCAGCCCTACAGTCCTACCCGTGTGTTGTCTGCTCTGAGCAGGAACATTGTCTTTGGGGCTTGGTGAGCCAGATATCCTCTCCTGCCTCTCCATCCCTTTGCTGTTCTCCCATGTGCTCTAATCCAATGCGCCCCTCTCCCCAAGCTGTAGCCCCAGTGCTGTCTTCTGACGTGCATTCTTCTGAAAGGGGCAGGGTTGTCCACATAGTCCGGATTGGGGTCGGCCCCACAGACTTCTCTATTGGTTCCCTGTACATGCTGGTATGTTGTATTCACGTCTTTGTGAATCAGACTGAAGCCTGGTCTCTCTGTCCCTCTCCTGTGGAGATATAAACAATACCTTCCTCTTGGTTGGATTAATGCCCTGCTCCCCCACTACCCATGGCTTTTCCCCCCTCTTTCTTTCCCCCTCTTATATAGTTGGCAGCTCTATGTATCCCTGAAATGGGCTTGGCCTCTGCCATATTTGCTGGACCTCACACCAGTGATGTATGTATACAGTAGCTTTTTCCCTATGCCCCGTTTTTTTTTAAGCTTACCTCAGTGGACTCATATTTTACTTGTCCTTTTGTGCTTGACTTACTTCACTTAGCATTGTTTCCTCCAGTTCTTCCTATGTGGAAGTGTGTTTCATTCCTTCATCAATGCTTTTTAGGGATGCATAGTACTTCATTGTATGTATATACCACAGTTTTTGGATCCATACATCTGTTGATGGAAATTTGGATTGTTTACAACTCCTTGCAATTGTGACCTGTGCTGCGATGAACATGGGAGGACAGATGTCTGACCGTGCTTTGTTTCTTGCCTCATCTGGGTATATGTCCAGAAGGGGGATTGCTGGGTCATGGGAGCTCAAACTCCATCAGTTTTAAATATTGCCAAATCAATTTCCACAATGGCTATACATACCTACAGGTCCACCAGCAGTGGATAAGTGCCTTCCCCTTGGTTGGGTTAATGCCCTGCTCTATCTTGCCACAGCCCTTCCAACACTTGTTCCTTTCTGATTTTTTGAATTGGGCTATCTTTGAGGGTGTTAAGTCGTATCTAATAGTTATTTTAATTTGCATTTCTCTTATGGCTAATGATCAGGAACATTTTCACATATGTTTATTGGCCATTTAGATTTTTGCCCCTGTGAAACTTCTGTTCAGGTCCTTTGCCCACCTCCACAGTGGGCAATTAGCTTTTTTCTTATTGTAAGTTTGCAAAGTATTGTAGATTTTAGTAATAAGGCCGTTGTCTGATGTGTCATTGCTAAAGATGTTTTCTGAGTCTGTGGGCTCTCTTATTACTCTTTTGGTGAATTATTTCAATGCACACAGGTGATTTATCTTCAGTATATCCCACTTGTCAATTTATGACTCCTCTGTATTTGGATCCTTCCCTATTTCTGATAGCCTATGTATTCCCTGTACTAAGGTTCTCAGGTTTGTCCCAATTTCCTCTTTAATGGCCCTAAGAGTTTGGGGTTTTACCTCAAGGTCTGTGATTCACCTTGAATTTATTCTTGTGTATGGAGTGAGGTAAGGGACTTGCTTCATTTTCCTGTAGGTAGACATTCATTTTTTTCGAGCAACACTTATTGAACAGGGCATTAGCTTCCCATTTGATATTTTTTGGCCCTTATCAAAGATCAGTTGTCTGTATGCTGATGGTTTTATTTCTCCATTTTCAGCTCTTTTCCATTGGTCTGAATATCTGTCATTATACTAGTACCACACTGTTTTGACCACTGTGGCCGTATAATACCTGCTAAAGTCAGGTAGAGCAAGCCTTCCCACTTTGTCCTTCTTGAGGAGTTCTCTGCTAATTCTGGGCTTCTTTCCTCTCCATCTGAAGTTGGTAATCAATTTTTCCAATTCTTTGAAGAAGGATAATGGTATTTTTATCTGGATAGCATTAAACTTATATAGTTCCTTGGGAAGAACTGACATCTTTAATATATTGAGTCTTCCAGTCCATGAGTATGGGATATTCTTCCATTTGTTGAGGTCACTCTTGGTTTATTGTGATAGTGTTAAGTAGTTTTCCTTGTACAAACCTTTGTTTTTTTAGTCAGGTATATCTCTAGCTATTTCAATTCAGCCTTGGCTATTGTAAAGGGCACTACATTTTTAATTGCCTCATTTGTGATCTTGTCTGATGTGTATAGCAGTCCAGTAGACTTGTTTGTTGATATTCTATCCTGCCACTCTGCTATATTCTTCCAATCCTTCCAACACTTCATTTGTGGAGTTTTGGGGATTTTGAGATATAAAATCATATCATCTGTGAATAATGATAGTTTCACCTCTTCCTTCCCCAGACAAATACTTTTGATGTCTTTTCTTTGTCTTATGTTGTTACCTAGGACCTCTACTACGATGTTAAATAGGAATGGGGACAATGGGCATCCTTGTCTGGTCCCCTTTTTCAGTGGAATTATTTTTGTCTTTTCTCCATTGATTATCAAGTTGGCCGTTCGTTTTTCATATATAATTTGTATAATATTGAGGAATTTTCTTTCTATTCCTTTGCTCTTGAGTGTCTTACACAGGAGTGAGTGTTGGATGTTGTTGAATGGTTTTTCTTCATTTATTGATATTATCATGTGGTTCTTAAAATTTTTCCTTTCAATTTGGCAAATTACACTAATGGTCTTTAGTATTTTGAACCATCCTTGCATCCCTGGTATGAATCCCACTTGGTCATGGTCAATTTTTTTTATATGCTTTTGTATTCTATTGGCCAGTATTTTGTTAAGGATTTTTGCATTGCTGTTCATTAACGATATTGGTTTGTAGTTCTCAATTCTTGTGGGATCTTTGCCTGCTTTAGGTTTCAGAGTTATACTAGGTTCGTAGAAAGAGTTAGGGAGTTTTCTGTCTTTTTCTATGTTCTGGAAGAGTTTGTGAAGAATTGGTATCAGTTCCTCCCTGAATGCTTGGTAGAATTCTCCTGTGAAGCCATCTGACCCAGGGGATTTTTTTGTTGGTAATCCCTTGATACTCTTGTCTGTTTCTTCTATTGCTATGAGTCTGTTGAGGTTCTTGATGTCCATTGGGGAGAGTCTAAGGAGGGTTTGTTTTTCCAAGTATTTGTCTATGTTTTCCAAGTTATTGAATCCATTAGAGTATTGGCCTTCATAGTATTGTGTTATTATCTTTATTTCATTAGGGTCGTTTATAATGTTCCCTGGTTCATTCCTTTTCCTTGCAATTGAAATTTATACCTTCCTTTCTTTGTTTAGGTTTGCCAGTGGTTTATCAATTCTGTTAATCCTTTCAAAGGACCAACTTTTAGCTGCATTAATTTTTTCAATAGTTTTCTTGTATGAAAATTCCTATATCCTATATCTGAGCCGTAATTTTTATTATTTCTTTCCTTTTGCCATTAGTAGGATTGTTCTGTTGACTCTTCTCTAATTGGTGTAAGTTTTGTGTCAGCATATCACCCATAAGTCTCTCCATTTAACATGTGTGCATGTATTGCTATCAGCCTTTCAGTGTAAATACCTTTGCTGGGTCCCGGAGGTTTTGTTATGTCATATTTTCATTCTCAGATGAATCACCCTGATTTAATCCCTGATCTGGGTCAATGCCCACTCCTTTTACAATAGAGAGTTATTCAACCTCCAGTTGTTTCCCTTGTTTTCTTCATCATCCTTTTGTTGATTTCCAGCCTTACTGCCATAATTGGTCAGAAATAGAAGTCTGTATAATCTCTATGTGCATGGAGAGTTTGTTTGACAAATTTGCAGGTCTTTGGTTGGGCTCATATATATTTATTATGCTCACTGGTTCTTGGTCTACTGTTCCCTTGAGCATTATATAGTGCCCCTCTTGTCTATTGTTTGGCTTATACCTTAAGAGCAATTTTGTCAGAGATTAAGATTGTTACCCCTGCTTTTTTGCATTGCCATTTGCTTGGTATATTTTTCTCCATCCTTTAATTTCAACCTGTTTTTTTCTGCAAGCTTGAGGTGTGTCTCCTGTAGGCAGTAGGTTTATGGGTCATTTTATCTGAGCCAGTCTATTAGCTTCTGACTTTTATGCCTGAGTTCAATCCACTGATATTCATTGTTATATCCATCTGTGGACTTTGTGATGTCATCTTGTATCTTTTGTGTTGGTTGTTTTTCTACCTACCTATCTTATCAGTTTTTGTTCTGTATGTGTGTGGTTCATTCTTGCCTTCTTTCCATTTTTGAGCTAATGCTATCTTGGGGGTCATTTTCTCTTTATTACCCTCTGGGTGGAGTTGTTCTATGTGATGGTCTCTTCTTTGCCCTTGGTAGATGTTGATCTGCCCATACTGGGTAAACAAGGATCTTTTGTAAGACTGGGTTTCTTTTTATGTATTCTTTAAGATTTTAATAGTCTGGGAAGACTCTTATTTCTCCATCTATATAAATAGATAATTTGGCTGAGTAGAGTATTCTTGGGTTGGTGTTATTTTCCTTCAATTTTTGGAATGTTTCTCTACTCCCTCCTCTTCCTCATTGTGTCTGCTGATAGTCTGGACATATTCTTTTTGGGTACCTTTATAAGTGATTAACTACTCTTATGATATTCTCCTTTTCCTCATAGTAGCATAAATTAACTATTATGTGTCTTGGTGACCTCTTCTTGAGATTCAGTCTGGCTGGTTTTCTTTCAGCCTCCTGAATGGTTGCCTGGTTTTCATTTATTAAGGTGGGGAAGTTTTCCGCTAAGAATTCCCTCGGTATTTTCACTGTTGATTTTTGTGTTGAGTCCAATTATTCTAATATTGTTCCTATTCATAGCATCAGACATGGCTCTCAGGTTTTCATCATCTTCTCTTATTGCCTTATTTGACTGCTTTTCCCACTTGTTGAGATCTGTTTTGTTATCCTCTAGATCATTAGCGATTCTCTTCCTCTTCAAGTCTGTTGGAAAAATCTGTTAATTTGCTACTTGATTTTAAAATTTAATTTCTTAGGTCTTGTATTTCTCTTTGGTGCATTGCCTTTATCTCCTCTATTATTTCTTCCCTCAGATCCTGTCTGACTCAAACCAGCATTCTGAAAATTTCTTTATGTGGCAGGTTAATGTCTGCTTTTTCTATGCATGTTGTTAGGTTCATGACTTTTTCTGGCATTTTCTGTTGTTTCTCCTGCTTTTTTGTTGAGGCTGTTAGGTCTGGTTGCTGTTTACATGTTGTTTTGAGGAGCCCGGCGCCATCTTCCAGATTCAAAGATCACTGGGCTCTCTCTTGGCGTACACGTATGTGTGCTTCCTCGAACGACCTTCAGGAACTGCACTAGGGGGTCAGGCTGCCACTGTATCATCCTGTGTTTTCACTTTTACCTTTGCCAACCAGTATTCCGTTGTTTGGTATGTGAGTTGGATAGACCTGTCACGGGACTCTGGTTGGCTGGTTGTGGGCCCATGAGGGTGGCATTTCACTGGCTTATCTCTCAGTAGGCCATAGTAGTGTGTCTCATGGAGATTGGAGCACCTTGGGTGGCGTGTGGTGTTTCCCTCTTTAACTGGAGTGCCATGGAGGATATGTGCATGGACCCTCCTTGGTGTAGAGCACCATAGATGGCAGGCAGAATTACCTTAGTTGGAGAGATCTCCATGGAGGTTGGACTGATGTTCCCTTAGCAGCATGGTGCACCAGAGATTTTGGGCAGGAGTTCCCCCAGTTACTTGTAGGTTATTGGGGGTAGGCTGGAGTTCCCATCGCTATTTGAATGAGAGATACCCCAGATGCCTGGGGTGTGGTAGGTGACAGGTGTGATTTCCCCAGCTGTGTGTAAAGCCAACAAGTGCAGGTGGGAACTCCCCCAACTGGGCCATCCGAGTTGCTGTAGGCAGTGGGGAGTGACCTGGAGCCTGGTAGTGGCTTGTGAAAGAAACAGAGGGAGAAGAGAAGAAAAAGAGAGAAAGGAGAAAACAAAGAAAAGAGCTAAAATGAAAAACAAACTGACACACACCCAAATGCAAAGACAAAAGAAAAGCAAAAACAAAGAGTGAAATAAAGGAAATGACAAAAAAGAAAAACTGAATTTGCTGAGACTGTGGTAGGAAAGAGAGAAGAGATAGAAGAAGAAAAATGAAGATGAAACGAAAAAAATAGATAAAGAAATAGCTGAGCCCCATGCCATTCTGTGTATAGCACTTCCTCATAACATGTGTAGCACTGTCACAGGGGGTAGGCTGGAGCCCTCCCCAGTTGGTGTGCGGAGTTGTCCTAGGCAGAGGGTAGGGGCCTGGAAACCAGCAGTGGCATGTGAAAGGAAAGAGAGGGGGAGGAGCAAAACAGAACAGAAGAAAGAAGAGAGAAGAAAGAAAGAAAGAGAAAGAAGGGGAAAAACACAACTATGCTCGTTAAGATTGTGGTGGGAAAAAGAGAAGACAGAGTGAAATAAAAAATAAAGATTAAAGTGATAGCTGATCCCTGATTGCCCGTAGGTGTGGCTGGAGGGCTTTAAACCCTGCCCCAAGGTGACATATTGCTGTGCCCTTTTAGTGCTGGGTCCCACCGGTGCTGGGAGGAATTTCCCTAGTTGGCAAGATCACCGTAGAGGCCAGACTGAACTTTTCTCAGCACTGTGGACTGTCACAGCTGTCTTGTATGGTGTGCAACACTTCCACATAGGGCATGCTGGAGTTCCCCCTGGTGTTTGGGTCGAGTTGCCCTAGGTGGAGGGTAGTTGCTGGGAAGCCAGCAGTGGCGTATGGAAGGAAAGAGTGGGAGAGAAGAGGAAAAAAAGAGAGAAAAAGAAGAGAAAAGAAAGAAAAAGAGAACAAAACAAAACTGGGCTTGTTGAGACCGCTTTCAGTGGGAAAGATAGAAGGGAGTGTGAATAAATATAGAAGAAAAGGACTAGGAAGTAAGAAGATAACTGAGGCTTGATCACCTGACTGTGGGGCTGGAGGACTTCCTACCCTGCTTCAAGTTAGCGGGGTGGTGTGCCCGCTTGGTGTAGGGTCCCACAGATGTTAGGTGGAATTAACCTCGAAGGCAAGATCACAGCAGAGGCCAGGCAGTGGTTCCCACAGCGGTGTTGAGTGCTGGAGATCACTGGTATAGCTACCTTGTGCTGTATGCAGCACTGCAGTGGGTGGTGGGAGAGGGGGAAGGGGGGATGTTTCCTCAGCCCCATGTAGGGCCACAAGACAGGTAAGGGGTATCCCAGTTACACAAAGGACAGGCAGGACCTCCTCAGCTGCGTATAGGATCACTGAGGGCAGACAGTAGTTTCCCCCGTTAGGCTTGTGGAGTTGTTCTAGCTTGTGCCAAGACTGCTAATACCCTAATAGCTAAGAGGTTGGTTTATATATATATATATATATATATTGTGTTCTTTTCCCTGTCCAGCTGGAATTGAATTAAGTTATTCTGAAACTGAGGCATGCTCCAGGGGGTCTCTTTTATGTTGAAAGCCTCTGACCTTGTAGATAACTTCTGGCATGCTTTAGCATGGACTTCCTTATTACGCTAATGTAGGTTAAAAAACTCCTTCTACCAGTTGTCTTGGAGTTAAACAATGGGCCTGGGATTTGCAGTTTCTACCAAGAAAATACTTTTTTCTCTATTTTTATATTGGGTTTCTGGGCTACCCTGATTTGGGGGCTGTCACGCTGACCTCCAGAGGAGGAGATCCAGCTTATCAGTGAGATTGTTTTCTTCTTGGCCAACTGGAACTGAATTCACCCCCTGGACTATGAATATCCGCTTATTTTCTGCAACATTGCGACCTGACTAAGGCACATTTCCTTACCTCTTTTCAATTGCTCCAAATCTCTTACTACCTGTGACCCTATCCCGAGACTGTGAGCTCAATGCAGCTAACAGCATGGGGAGCTCTGGTGTGGGGTTCTGTGACTAGTTTTCATAGGATCTCCTCCTGTCTGAGATTATGTGCCCTTTAGAACATCAGCTTGAAGAAGATGCTACTTGCTGCCAAACTAGGTCACTAGTAGCTGTTTGTCCAGGGCCCATCAGTTCAGCACACCGAACCTAGAGCAATTTAGTGTGTTCTTGGATCGCTTTGTGAGTGGAAATTTTCAAAAAGCAGGGTTCAGGACAGACCCTAGTACCCTAATTCTAACTTCAGGACTCCGCCTCCCAGTCTCCATCACCTTACCTCCCAATTTTCTGGTCTGGCAGCAGGAGATCCAGGTAGATAAATCTAACTGGAAGCCATCTTCTTATATCTCCCCGAGATCATAACTCTTTATGAGAGTTAAAAAGCCCTGTCTTTTCCTTTAGGAGTGGTTAGTAATTTTGTCTTGCTGATCTTTTGGATCAAAGCCCAGAGTATAATAACTATGCTATCAGGGCTCCTCTAGGAACCCAAGTTATACAAATATTATTAAAATTTACACACCAACTATTAAAGCTTTTAAAGAAATCGACAAATTATGTGAATTTCAGCATGAAATTGACCAAACAAATAATCAAGATCACTGGAAATTGAATTGTGAAACCTGGGAAGAGAGACAAAAGACCAGTTGTTGGGAAATATGGCCCTGGTGATAGAAATTACTCTGAAGATGGGATGATAGAATTTAGCAAAATATTTTTTTCCTTTCCTGCAAATACCTTTCAAAAACATAAAGAGCAACCACCCACAAGGATCTTGCCAGTTGAATTACACAGGAGTCAGGTTGACTATATCTTTGGGAAGGGACAATGATAAAGCTCAATGTCAGAACAAAAACAAGGTTAGAGGTCTTCTGTAGAATAGACTGTTCATTTAAATAAAGATAAATTAAAGGAAATGGAAATAAGTCCTTGAGAGTCTAAATAGGACCTCCTTAACTTAGAGATTAACTCACAACACAGGTATGACTCATCAAACATTAATGTCTAAAGACCTGAAAAGATGTGGGATGCCATCAAGATAATCCTACATGAAGAAAGCAAAGGGTCATTAAAAAGACAAGAAAGAAAGAAAAGGCTGAAGTGTATGCCATAAGAGACTCTGAATATTACACCTGAATGTAGAGTAGTTAAATGAGTTAAAGAAGTGATAAGGTAAAAGAGCTGAGCTTAAATTTTCAAAAGTTTGTTTCAAAATAAAAATAAAGTATTATAAATGAATACCACCACTTTTCTCTCAGTTTTTCTTATTGTAGTGGCATGGGTGTTGCTGTGATGCTGGAGGATATATCACTAGTATTTCAAATACCAACAGGATCACCCAAAATGCAGGTTTCAGCAGAGCCGTATTAAGAAGTTTTATGAAAAGAATAGTCTGTCAACCTATGAGGAATAAGACACTGAAAATTTTATGGACAGACTTGAAATATTGTAGAATACTAAAAATCTTATGAAAAAAAGGAGATCATGTCAAAGACAGTGGCAGAAGCAGAGCCCCTCAGATCCAAATTTATTCAAAACATGACAGATAAAGAGCTAACTTATCAAATTAGAATCTAGCATTGTGATATGAATGGTAAGGCCAGTAGAGTGTGCTAGGTGGGTTGGCTAGAGAAACAAATCCAGAGAGAATCATATATGTGTGTGAGAGAGTTTTATATTAAGAAGTAATTTTATACCAAGAAAACATCCCAACCCAGATCAAGTCAATGCATCCCATGCTAGTCCATAAGTCTGATACTAGTCCATAAGTCTGATACTAGTCCACAAGCCCCTCTTCAGACTCACACAGGAACATCACCTGCTGGTGGGTGCAAAGTCTTGTGAATCAAATGGTGGTGAAAGCATCACAGGGTGCTTGCACTCCAGCATGGCTCTGGCAGCTCTCAAGGAGACTCAGCAGCAGGAAGGTGAAAGCAGAAAGAGAGGGGGAGGTTCCCAGAACCCTCCTTATGAGGAGGTCATGTCCATAAGGAGGCACCATCAGGCTGCGACCAGTCAAGCTAGACTCCACCCCTACATTTCACTTGATGTGAAATTATGTAACTACAGCAAAGAGTAAAGCCTTTGGGACTTCATTTGCTGATGGGGCATAAATCAAGATGAGAAGAAATAGTTGCAAACATCAGTTAATTATCAGAAATTTGAATGTATGAAGTATGAATCTAGGAATATTTGTAAAAAATGAAGTGGAATGCATAAAAATGAACGTCTTAGGGATTTCTGAGCTGAAATGCACTGGTATTGGCCATTTTAAAACAATGAATCATATGTTTTATTGTGCCCAGGAAAGATACAATCAAGAAGAATGGTGTGGCATTCATAGTCCTAAAGTGCATTTCAAAATCTTTTCTGAAGTACAATGCCCTGTGATAGGATGGAATCTCTTTGCCTTCAAGGAAATAAAATCGATACAACTATTAATCAAATTTATTCTACAACCACCATAGATAATGATGAAGAAATTGAAGAATTTGACGAATGTCTTCAGTATGACAGTGATCAAACATGCAACTAAGACACATTTATAAATATTTGTGATTGGAATGCAAAAGTTGGGGACAAAGAGGAAGGAACTCTAGTTGGAAGATATTGTCTTGGAGATAGAAAAGAGGCTTTAGATCCCATGATAGAATTTTGTAAGACTAGTGATGTGTTCATAGCAAATATCTTTTTACCACAACACAAAAGTGAACTATACATGAAGATTTCCCCAGGTGGAATAGACAGAAATCAAATTGACTACATCTGTGGAAAGACACTATATGGGGAACTCAGCATCCTCAGATAAAATGAGGCCAGAGGTTGACTATGGAACAGACCATCAATTATTAATATGGAAGTTCAAATTGATGCTGAATAAAATTAAAACAAGTCCAAGAGAGCCAAAATATGACTTTCTGTTATTCCACCTGACTTTTGAAGAAGGAATGAATTTTAATCATAATGCTGACATAGATTAAGTAAAGTATCATGGACTGCCATAACTGTTCTTGGAAGAAGCATAGGCAAAATTATTCTTAGAGGGAAGAATGGCATAACTTCATCTCAGGTACTGTGGCCATGTTTTCAGGAGAGAGTGGTCCCTAGACCAGGAGGCTTGGTAAAGTAACATAGTGTGGAAGAAAAAAAAAGAGGAAGACCTTTGACAAGATGAATTGGCACAATACTTGTATTTATGGGCTCAAACATAAGAACAATCGTGAGGATGTCACAGGACTGGGCGGTGTACTCTTCTGTTGTGCCTAGGACTGCTTGTGATACATTGGAACTGACTCAATGTCACCTAATGACAGCAATAATGGAATGTGAAAAGCCCTGAAATTAGCCAAAACCAAAGAACCAATTCAGTTTTTCTAAGAGGAAAAAGTGAGGAAAAATTGGTTGCAAAGTTGAAGAATTCTGTGAGCAAAATATTGAAAGATTTAAGGAACACACAGGATCACTGTACCAAAAATAATTGGTCAGTAACCAATAGTACTGAAGGAAAATTGCTGGCTGCACTGAAGACATCAGAATAGAACAAGATTCCAAGTATTTATAGAATACAAACTGAAATGTTTGGGCATAATCATGCAGTGCTTGAAGCACTCAATAGTCTATGCCAAGATATTTGGAGGATACTTACCTAGCCAAATCACGGATTTATATGTGCCCATTCTAAAGAAAGGAGATCCACTATAATAAAAACAGTATTGAACAATATCATTAATATCACATGCACAATAATTCAAAAGGCGGTTATTGTAGTACATTCACAACAAGAAATTTGAGCTGGATTCAAAAGAGATCATCGGAAGAGAAATGTATTTGCTGACGTCAGAATAAATTTGATTAATAGCAATTAATACGAAATATGTTTAAATGTGTTTTATTGACTATACAACAGCATTTGACTATGAGTATAATAACAAATTATGGACACTGTTGAGAAGAATGGGTATTCCAGTACATTTCCTTGTGATCATTCTGAGCTTTGACAGAGAACAATAGACAATTATTCAAATAGAATGTGGAAGTACTTAAAATTTTAAAGAAGTGTGTCAATGTTGTTTTCACCATGCTGATTCAACCTACATGAAGAAAACTAATTCAAGAAACTGGACTATATGAACAATAATGCTGCATCATAACTGGGGGAAGTCTCATAAACAACCTGAAGTTCTGAGATGACCCAACCTTGATTGCTGAATTTGAGGAGGGGTTGAGGCACTTGCTGATAAAGATAAAAAACTACTTACTCTAAATGGATTTCAACTCACTGTAAAAAATATCCAAATCCTCATAAATTGAATGTGACAGTGTTTTGCTTTATTCAACTTGACTGAGCTAGGATTGTCAGAGGTTTGGCAATTAAGACTTAGTAATAGCCCTTTGTCAAATGCTTTGATTGAGTGGACAATAAACAAACTCCATTCTTGGCAAAGTGGAGGTACAGTGGAAAAGATGAAGACTCTAGTTCTGTTGCTCATGAGATTGCTATGAAGTTGAATTGATATGATGACATCTACCCTGTGCTGAGATCTAACATGATGTAATAACTTTGATGTTGAGCTCCACAATGACTAGTTAGTAAAGTGAAAACAAGTCTTCATAGCAGTGTGGCCCACTTGCAATGTAAATGGATCCTGTGAAAAAGTTTGCTTGTTCTTTTCTGAGTCTGGATCCTGTACTTTGCTTGTTATCCAACCTACAGTGTGGTAGACTTGAGCAAATGACCTGCCATATTTCCTGTCTATCCTGGGAGTCATCAGAAGCCTGCCACATTATTCGCCATCCTAACATTCATTCCCCACCAGAGGGCTGCTTTCTCCCTTTGGGTCTTGGGTTCATCAGCACCTGTAGCTGGGCAAGGCAAGAAAGGGCCTCAGCCCGACATATGACACATATACTGAGAACTTGCCTTCCTCTACAACTGTGTGAGTCATTTTCTTAAAATAAGCTTCCCCTTTTCATATATATTTCCCTGTTTTTTCTTCTCTAGAGAACCAAGACTAAATAATGGACTTATAGACATCATAAGTGAAGAAAATGTTGCAGTTGTCCAGGATTTCATTGTATTTAGATCCATAACAGTAATGGAAGCATCAGTCAAGACATAAAAGCATGTTTTACACTTGGAAAATACATCACATAAGACCTCTTTAATGTGCTAAAAACCAATGATGTCTCTTTGTGGGCTCAGGTGTACCTGATTCAAGCCATATACATTTGATTGCTTCTTATGTACTCTTTGTTATGTTGGGTTGACTCGAGAAATAAATCCAGTGACACTCATATATGTGTGAGAATAGCTTTATAAAATTATAAATCATTTTATTGGGGGCTCGTACAACTCTTATCACAATCCATACATCCATCCATTGTGTCAAGCACATTTGTACATCTATTGCCGTCATCATTTCCAAAGCATTTTCTTTCTACTTGAGCCCTTGGTATCAGCTCCTTATTTTTCCCCTCCCTCCCCCTCCCTCCATCCTTCCCTCCCTCTGAACGCTTGATAATTTATAAATTATTATTTTTTATGTCTTGTATTGTCCGATTTCTCCTTTTACCCCCTTGTCTGTTGTCTATCGCCCTGGTAGGGAGTTATCGGTAGGTCATTGTGATTGATTCCTCATTGCTCCCCACTACCTTCCCCTTACCCTCCTGGTATGACTTATCTCAATATTGGTCCCAAGGAGTTTATCTGTCCTCTATCCCCTGGGTTTCCAGCTCTTATCTGGACCCATGTACATGCTCTGGTCTAGCCAGATTTATAAGGTAGAATTAGGATAATGGTAGTGTTGGGGTGGGGGGAGGGAAGCATTAAAGAACCAGAGGATAGCTGTATGTTTCATCGGTGCTATACTGCACCTTGACTGGCCCAACTTCTCCCCATTCCCCTTCTGTAAGAGGATGTCCAATTGCTTACAGATTGGCTTTGGGCTTTCACTTCACACTCCCGATCTCTTTCACATTATGATTTTTTGCTCTGGGTCTTTGATGCCTGATACCTGATCCCATTGACACCTGATGATCACACAGGCTGCTTGCTGTGCTTCTACCATGTGGGCTTTGTTGCTTCTCAACTATCTGGATGCTTGTTTCTCTTCAAGCCTTTAAACCCCAGACACTATATCTTTTGATAGCCGCACACCATCAGCTTTCTTCACCACATTTGCTTATGCACCCACTTTGTTTTCAGCAATCATGTCGGGAAGGTGAGCATCTCAGAATGCTGGATTATTAGAACAACGTGTTCTTGTGTTGAGGGAGTACTTGAGTAGAAGCCCAATGTTTATCTGCTTCCTTAAAATTAAACCTATAAATATGTGTATATAGATCTATTTCCCTATAGTCATATATAAATATTTTGCATATGTACGTGCCTGTATTTAGATCTCTATAGATGCCCTTTGCCTCCTAGTTCTTTCCTCTATTTTCTTTTAATTTCCTCTATTTTCTTTTACTTTCCTCTTGTCCAAGAAATATCTTTATATCAAGAAGTAATTATAAATAGCCAAAACATCCCATCCCAGTCTAAACAAGTCCACAAGTCTGATATTAGTCCTTAAGTCCCTCTTCAGACTCACACAGTCACTGTGAATATCTCTAGTTGATGGACAAAAATCCTTGTGGACCTAATGGTGTTGACTGTGTCTTTGGGACTCTGGGGGGTGTCAGAGTGGCTTTCCAGCAGGAAGATGAAAGGAGAGAGAGAGAGAGAGAGAGAGAGAGAGAGAGAGAGAGAGAGAGTTCAACCCCCATGGAACCATTTATCTGTCACACCTCCAAAGAAGGCCATCAAGCTGTGGCCTGATTGACAGGCTAAACTCCGCCTATAGCTTCTTACAGGTACCTTGTTGGCACAAAAAACCTTTCACTTATGTGAAAGTTGGACAATGAATAAGAAAGATTGGGGAAAAATAGATGCATATGAATTACGGTATTGGCAAAGAACATTGAAAGTAATATGTACTGCTAGAAGAACAAACACATTTGTCATGGGAGTTGTATAACTAGAATACTCCTTAAAACAAGGTTGATCAAACTTTGTGTATTTTGGGACATGTTATCAGGAGAACCCATTACCTGCAAAAGGACATTATGTTTAGTGAAGTAGAAGTTCAGCGAAATAGAGGAAGAAAATAAAGGAGATATATTGCACAGTTGCTACAAAAATGAGATAAAATATAGCAACAGCTGTGAGAATTGTGCAGATCTGGCACCAAATAACTACAACTACAATATTTTCTAAACAGTCAAGGGGGGTTGCATCTAATGGATTAGTTTCATTTTGTCTCTTCACCCTCCCCCATATATTCCAAAATGCTTGTCAATATGAGGGTAAGTAAAATATGATAGCCATACAATAGTAGAAACCATTATTTAAAAATATGAAGCCCTGGTTTCTAGGTATATCCTTCCTCAAAAAATTGCATGCTCTTTGACATATACCACCCTCAAGGAACCCACATCGTGTTTTAGTTCAGGGTGAGAAAAGAAGTCTTAAAGGCCATATCAGGCCTCTAGGGCAGATAAAATAAGGTTTAACAAAAAATTATCTTGTTACCGTGGAAAAATGGGCAGGTGCATTATCATTGGAAAAAAAATCCTTGGTATGATTTTCCTGGCCTTTTTCTCATCAATGTAGTTCTAAATTTTCTTCAAGTTATGCCATAATAATTCTCCACAATTATCTTATGTCCTTCATGAACATTTATTTTTAGGAGTCCTTTAGAATCCTTCACAAAACAGTCACTATAACCTTCTATATTGACCTCTCAGCCTTAAGTTTAACTAGGCAGGCAATTCTCTCAGAAGTCAATGTTTTGATAATCTTTTTCTATTTTTGGTAAGTGTCTCTCTCTAGTTTAAGATAGCAAGATGCTTTACAAGTGTATTTTCTGAAGCCATCCACTATTCTTAGAGAATGTTGAAACACCTTTTTTAAAAATAAACCTGTGCATATATGAATAGGGACCCTAGTTGCAATGCTTTTTCACTTTCCCTTTTACTTGTTTTTTTTTAGTTGTCAATGAATTGACTTCAACTCATGATGAACATATTTAAAACAGAATAAAATTTTTCCCAGTCTTACACCATCTACACAATTATTTATATTTCCACATCTATTGTCACCACCACACAATAATTTCAGTGTCTTCCACCATGAAGGGCTCATCCTCCAATGTTTCATCAAACAGTATTCTGCTGTGATCTATATGTTTTCATTGGTGGATTTCCAGAAGTGAGTCAGTAGATTTACACCCCTACTGTGTCTTAATGCTGAAGCCCTGAGAGACCCTCTTCAGCAAAGTGGCACTGATGACATTTGAAAAATCAACGGAACCATTTCCAGTATTGTAGCAATACGCAAGCACCCAGAGTATGAAAAACTAAGATATGTAAGGGAATATGTGCCCGTGTTTGAGAATTATCTGGAACTCTCTCAACAATTCGCATTTTTTAAAATGACAGTTAAAACACACACACACACAACACAGAATATTTTAAACTGGGGAGTAATGGAAAGCCGTTGGGTTCCCTCAGTCATTACAGAGCCATAGGAGCCCTGCATACAATAGAAGCAAATACTCTCCCATTGTGTATCATCGTAATCATTTCTTTGAGTCCACTATTAAAGCCACAGTGTTAATCCTACACATTGAAAGTCTTCATTTTTTTACTGTCCATCTGTTTTACTAAACATGACGTCCTTTGCCCGAGATTGGTTTCTCATGAGAATTGTGTTCAAAGTACGTGAGAGGTTGGCTTCTATTGATAATATGTCTAACGTACTTGTAACAATATCTTGCCATCCTTGCTTTTAAGGAGCATTCTGGCTGTACATCTTCCAGGTCAAGTTTGCTTGCTCTTTAGGTAGTACACAGTATTTTCAATATTTTTTTCCAGCACAGTATCTTGAATACACCATTTCTTCTTTAATCTTCCTCATTCAGTGTCCAACTTTCACATGCACATGATACAAATGAAAATACCATGTCTTTGTTCTGGCACACCTAGGTCCTCCAAGTGACATCTTTGTTTTCCACACATTAAAGGAGATTTACCCAGTGCAACCGATTCACACAGTGCAAGCCACCGTTGATTTCTCTTTGTTGTTGGCTTGTTTGTTATTATTCAACAAAGAAGCAAATGGTTAATTCCACAAGCACTAATCGTGGATCTAAGTAAGATGAAATCTTTGACAACTTCATTTCTGTTGTGAGGTTTTCAGTTTTTCTTCTTCTTTTTTAATTTACTTTCTTACATTTGGCTTCTTTCCATATTGAAGGCTGCAATCCTTGATCTTCATCAGCCGTGTTTAGTCCTCTTCACTTTAAGCAAGCAAGTTTGCTCCATTAACCTATTGAAGGTTGTTAATAAGGGTTCCTCTAGTTACTGTGATGCATTCTTCCTCTTATACTTTAGCTTCTCTGATTATTTGTTCAGCATAGAGATTAAACAAGTATGGGGAAATTAGACTGCTGCACATCTTTCCTGATTTTGAAAACAGAGACTTATCCCCTTGTTTTGTTTGAGTGAGTGTTGTACAGGTTCTGCTTGAGCACAAAGAAATGTTCTGGAATTTCTATTTTTTCCCAATGCTATATGTAGTTTGGTGGGATCCACATAGCTGATTGCTTTTTCATATTCAATAAAACACAAGTAAACATCTCTCTGATACTCTTCACTTTCAACCAAGATCCATATGATGTCAGTAATAAAAACCATTTTCCTAAGTCCTCTTCTGAATCAAACTTGAATTTCTTGTTGCTCCCTGTCAATATAATAATAGATGAATATTATTCAATGATTTTTGCATTCCATCAGGTCACTTTTGTTTGGAATGGGTACAAAAATGCATCTCTTCCAATAGGTTGACCAGGGTTCTGTCTTCCAGATCTCTTGGTATAGGTGAGAGCGTCTGGTGCTCAATCAACATTTTAATAGGTCAGTTACTGGTTTGGTTTTGGCTATGTTTTCCACACAGCTTGGATTCTTACTTTAGTACCATTGGTTAGCAATCATATACTACCGCTTGAAATGCTTGTCTACTAGTTTTGTTTGTCTTTGTTTTTGACTACAGTTCTCTGTATATTCTTTCCAACTTCTGTTGATGCTTCTTGCATCAATCAATCTTCGACCCACAAGCAAATAGCAACAACAACAAAAACCCTCACTGCTAGTGAGTTGATTTTGTGATTTTCACTAATAATGATCCTATAGGAAAGGTTATAACTGCCTCTGTGGGTTTCCAAACCACTGTAACTTTTCATAAAAGTAGAGCTTTCATCTTATTTTCTTGTGCAGACTGTTTAGTGTTTCTAACTGCTGACCTTGTGATGAGCAACCCAATGCTTACATTACTTCACCACCAGGGGTCCTACCTTTGCCCACAGATTTTTAAATATTTCAACTCAAGAAAAATTCAACATTCCTTGAATTTTTAATCCTTTCATTTTAAGACATACTGGGTGTGTTCTTCCTTTTTGGTTTTCTAGTTCCTGGCATTAGCCTACTTCATTATGACACTTTGTCTTTGGGGCTGCTCTTGGAAAATTTATGTATAATTTTTTAATGTTATTTTTTTAAATTTTGCTTCAGCTACTCTATGATCAATATATATGCTGAGCAAATAATCAGAGAAGCTGGATTGTATGAAGAAGAATGTGGTATCAGGGTTGGAGGAAGGCTTATTAACAACCTGCAATATGCAGAGGACACAACCTTGCTTGATGAAAGTGAGAAGGACTTGAGGCACTTGCTGATGGAGATCAAAGATTACAGCCTTCAATATGGATTATGATTCAATATGAAGTAGACCAAGATCCTCACAACTGGATCAAATAGGTCACATCATGATAAATGAAGAGAAGGCTGAATTTATCAAATATTTTCTCTTGCTTGGTTCTATAATTAATGCTCATGAAAAACAGCATCCAAGAGATCATACAAGGAATTGAATTAAGTAAAGCTGATGCACAAAACCTCTTTAGAGTATTGAGAAGCAGAGATGTGACTTTGAGGACTAAGATGTCCCTGACCCACGCCATGATATTTCCAATTGCCTCATATGCATGTGCAATTTGGGAACTGAATAAAGATTACAGAAGAATCAATGACTTTAATTGTAGTGCTGGGGAAGAATATTGAAAATACCATGGACTGCTAAAAGGACAAACTCAGATCTGTCTTTGAAGAAGTACTGACAGAGTTCTCCTGAGACCCAAGGATGGTGAGACTTAATCTTAGATATTTGGACATATTGTCAGGAGAGAACAGCTTCTGGAGAATGACATCATGTTTGGTAAAGTAGCGGGGGCAGCAAAGAGGAGGAAGGCCCTCACAGAGATGGATTGACACCACAGCTACAGCAATAGACATTGGCATAGGAACAGTGGTGAAGAGGGTGAAGGCCCAGACATTGCTTCATTCTATTGTGCACAAGGGTGATATGTGTTGGAACTGACTCGAGGGCACCTAACAACATCAACAGAAACAACTCTAGGATCCACAGCAAGTTTCAGATGCTCCTCTGACATCAACCTTGATCTTTTCTTTGTTTTCTGTCTTTTGAATGACCCTTTGTTTTCTTCATGTTTGATGTTCTTGATGGCATCCCACAGCTTAGCAGGTCTCCGTACTGTTCAAGGAGTCAAGTGTATTCTTGAGATGTTCTCAAGTTCGGGTGCGAAAGACTCCAAGTCATATTTTGGATCTTGTCAGTTTGCTTTCATTTCTTCAATTTCAACTTATATATGGACAATCGATGGTATGCTCCCCTCATCAGATTCTAGCCAAAGTCAAATACCAAAAGTCTTCCAATATGAGAGGCTCATCTTTTGGCACTATATCTGACACCATTCTGCTGCTGTTCATGAAGTCTTCAGCATCTGTTCATGTTCTGCTGGTACTCATACACTTTTCAGGTACTAATTCCTTCCAAGTGAACAACCTATTCCTTCTTTGTAGCCTGTTGTTATCCTGGAAAGCCTGCTGAAGCTTTGAGTACCGTGTAAGTATTTGAAATATCAGTGGCATAGATGCCAGTGGCATAGAAGCACACAAGCTACTTCAGAATGACAAATTGGCAGGCAAGTAATGGAATGTTGTGGAGAAAAACTGTTTACTCCTTAGGTAAATGGGATGGGACCACCACCTTCTGCAGTTCATGGCCTGTGGGAGAATCCTGATGTTGCTTCCATGGGAGTTCATGAAGGAATGGCTGGCCTGTCTGTTTGAGATAAATGGACACTTGCCTCCTGTTCCCTGACTAACGCTGCCTTCTGTAGCTTTATCAGTTACTTCATATTCTCAGACTCATCCTCCACTCCATCTATGAATAACTTGGCTCATCTGTTCAAGGTTCTTTGTAAATCTTCAAATCATAACTGTCCCTTTGTGTATAAACCTGTAATGTGTTGCAGACTGTATGCAGGGGCAATATTTAACCCTGACTCTAATAAAGCTGTGGATCCTGGAGTGTATATACTGCAGGGACCCCTGCACCCTAACTTTTGTCTGTGTCTTTTATATATAAGTTTTCTCAGATTGTACCCTCTCGAATCCACTCAATTTGTAAGATAAGAGCCTGTCTCTACATTATCTCACAGAATGAAAAATAATAATTAATTTTGTTTCCTAGAATGCTTATGTATAAAAATAATAATTAATTTTCTTTCCTAGAATGCTTATGTAGCAAAGATAGAACACATTACTAGATTAATGATAGACACATAAAAATTTTGGGTATAACCTAGCTCGGACTTCATAAAACAAATTTGACACAAGAAGTGGTTAACAATTTTTAATAATATTTTGTGTTTGGGTAAAGTTTAAAGGGAGGATTATATTCCTGACAATTCCTAAAAAATGTGTTTAGTAGCAATGGTTATATTTTTCCCAATTTTAATATTCTTTTGGTGTTTTGCTTGTCCCATTTATGTTGTTGTTAGGTGCCATCAAACCAGTTCCAATCCAATACAGACCCTGTGGACAACAGAACTAAACAGACTGCCCTGTCTGGATCCATTTTCCTAACTGTTCTGTGCTTTAGCCCATTGTTGCTGACACTGTGTCAATTCATCTCCATGAGGACCTTCCTCTTCTTTGCTGCCAACCCCACTTTAACAAGCATGGTCCTTCTCCAGGGACTGCTCTCTGCTGACAACATTCCCTAAGTATGTTATATGAAGTCTTATTATTCTTTCTTCTAAGGAGCACTCTGTACTTCTAAGACAGATCTGGGTTTGTCTTTTTAGCAGTCCATGGTATTTTCAATATTCTTCTCCAGCACTACAATTCAAATGCATTGATTCTTCTTAAATTTTCTTTATTAACTGTCCAATTTTCACATATATATATATGAGGCAATTGAAAATATCATGGCTTGGATCAGGAGCATCTTAGTCCTCAAAGTGACATCCTTGCTTGCCAGTACTCTAAAATAAATCTTGTGCGGGAGATTTACCTAATGCAATTTGTCTTACAATCTCTTGACTGCTCTTTCCATGAACATTGATTGTAGATCCAAGCAAGATTAAATCCTTGACAACTTCAACTTTCTTCTCCATTTATCATGATGTTACCTTTTAGTTGAGTTGTGAGGATATTTTTCTTCTTTACATTGAGTTGTAATCCATACTGAAAGCTCTGATCCTTGCTCTTCATCAGCAAATGCTCCAAGTCCTCCTTGCTTTCAGCAGAAAGATTGTGAGATCTGCATATTGCAGGTTAATAAAACCTTCTTCCAAGCCTTATGCCACACTCTTCTTCACATAATCCAGCTGCTCTGATTCGTTTCTCAGCATAGAGATTGAATAAGTATGGTGATAGGATACAACCCTGATGCACACAGTTCTTGATCTTAAACCAGGCAGTGTTCCCTTATTCTGTTCACACAACTTTCTCTTGATCCATGTACAAGTTGGGCATCAACACAATGAAGTTTTTGTGGAATTACCATTCTTATCAAGGTTACAAAGAAACTAATACCTTCATATAATCAATAAAACATAGGTAATAATCTTTCTGTTTTTTTGTGTGTTTTATACCAAAATCCGTGTGATGTTCGCAATGACATATCTTGTATATCTTCTATTCAATGTGGCATGAACCTCTGGAAGTTACCTCTCAATATACTCGTGCATTCTTTGTTGGATGATCTTCAGCAACTTTTTATTGGCTTGTGATGTTAATGATATTGTTCTATAATATGAGCCTTCTATTGGCTCACCTTTTTTCTTTTAGATCTTCCTTATTCAATGTCCATCTTTCACACATATACAAGGCCATTGAAAATACCATGGCTTGGGTTGTCTCATTACCTATTCTCCAGTTTCCCTTTCCCTTTATTTTTCATTTTAGAATGAATGATACATTTTGGACTCATAGAGATTTTTTTTAATCTAAAAAACTGTTCTCATGGTAATACCCTTTAGTTTGTGTCCTGCTATGCTATTTTGCTTAAAGGTGATCTCAGAGGATGGTTTTAGCTCAGTGTTGAAAATGCATATAAGGGCAGTGGCTTCAGGGAGTCTCTGATCTCTACTGGTCTAGGGTTTTAAAAAATTAAGTCTGTTCTATCTTATGCCCATTCTATCCAGAACCACTGATTGTGATAGCAGTCAGAGTGCTAATGGTAATAAGCAGGCACCAACTACTTTTCAAAGTAGATGTGGTGTGGGTTGAGCATATTAGCTTTAAGGATTAATTCATTTCTTCTCTGAGATTTTAAATACCTTCTTACTCCTTTGCTTCTGAAAAGTAGAGACCAATAATTGTATCTTATCTAGTCACTCCAGTCCCTACTCAATTCACTAGGATGAAGAACTTGAACTTTGTGAACTATAGTATGCCAATTGACTGAGTTGTCATGTAAGACTTTGTTCCTAACCTTCAAACTCAGAAACTATATCAGAAATGTTTGGTTATATCTGAGGAGTATCTGTAGTTGTGACTTCAATTAATATATGTGCCTGTACACACGTCTCTTATTTACATATGAATCTGAATTATTCTTATAGTTCTAATATACATATATATTTCAGTCAGTATCATGAACGAATAGTCTTATTCCCTGTGTTGGTCTGGATAGACTAGAGAAACAAATTCATAGACACTCATGTGTATAAGAAAGAGTTTTATATATAAGAGCAATAGAATATTAAGAAAACATCCAGCCCAATCCAGATAAAGTCCATAAGTCCTATATTAGCTCATATGTGGATACTAGTGCATAAATTGCAGATCAAGTCCATAAGTCTGATATAACCCCACATGTTGATACTAGTCCATAAAGTCCTCTTTAAACTCATGCAGCCATTCAATGACACTGAAAACAGGAAGATCATGGTCCAGTGGGTGGAAAGTCATGTGGATCCAATGGTGATAGAAGCATCTTAATGCTGGTGTGTCTCCACATGGCTTCTCCAGCTTCAAGGCTCTGGCTGCCAGCAGCCTATCTCCATGTGGTTTGTCAACTGGACTGTCTCCCAGGGAGTGTATCTGTGTACCATCTCCAGCTAGCTATTTATCTTCTTAGTGCCTCCAAATGAGATCATCAAGCTGTGACCTGATTGACAAGCTAAACTCCACCCCATCAATCTTAAGTCTCAAATTGACAACAGATTTTGTAACTACCACACTCACCATTTCAATGCCCATGGTAAATAAGGAATGCTTATCTTGGGCATTGTTCATGATTGTGTACTTAAAATATTTCTTATCAAGGTTTAGGCAACCTCCTAGTAGATAGAAATTACATTAGGGATGAAGAATATGCTTTTAGATTCTAAGTCATTTGAAGGATTCAAATTCAAAAGTAAATTGTCATTTGAGAAATTCAAATTATCAATGAAATTTCTTTATTTTAACAACTTGTTCAATATTATCAGTATGCTGTTTGGAAACACCTTCTGAGTTGCTTAAGTGATAATTGTATGGTGGCGGTATCCCAAAAATGTATATTGCAATGTGTCCAACCTATAGGACACAAGTAAGATATGTTCCTGATAGCCGCTTCTCTGTTGGTCTGATTTGGTTTGGTGGTATCTATGAGTATATCTATAATACTATATTTTAAAATTTATCTTTTTGGTAATTCTTCCAATATTTTTCTTCCCAAAGTAATAAATATTGTGTGGAAGAGGTCTCAGAAATTTTCCATCACAAATATCTGGAGTGAAATTATGCTGTATTTTTCACTGTGCACAGAATTTCATGCTTAATGAAAAATCAAATCAAGCTGTCAGTAGGGTTAACATTCTTTTACGGAATACAAGAAGCCTAAAAAAGTCAACTGAAAGCATAAATGAGTAGAGAGAATGTCTGATAAGGCAAGGATGTCCTTTATAACTTTTATCTTTGTATACACACTACTACAAGAAAAATAGACCTGTAAGTACCTACAAATCTATCCTGTAAACATGATTCAAAATTTACCCATTTTTCTTCTCTTGAGAGATGACTCCAGGCTGAAAAAATATAAATATCAGTTAAGAATCTTAGAAAATCTAAATTGTTTAAGGTAAAAAATCTAAGTTGGTAAAATTAACAAAATTTAGGTAATATGAGAAGATAAAATAGCTTGTTATATGCTATTTTTACTTTAAAACTAATTTTTAATTTATTCTGAGACTATGTAAAGCAATAGAATCAATTTTAAGTAACCAATTTATAGATATGTCCTCTAGAAATTGATATGTAGCATGGTGTTTAATAAGCCAGATCACTCATTCATCAATAAATTATATTAGTAAGATATGAATCAATATTTATTTGATGTTATCAGAACGTAGAATATCCAAAAGTAGTAGATATTTAAGAAAATGAGTACTAAAAATATGTGTAAAATCACAGACCCATTTTACCTCACTATATATTTTTTACCTATTTCATTTGGTAGTAATACACACAAATATACATTATTCATAATCTCCATATATGATTTTTTATTACATTGGCCATAAATTTCACAAGATTACACCGTTCTCAATATCATTACCCATATTGTTGTTGATCAGTACCACAAAGTCCATTATAATTCATGATACCTTAAACACAACAAAAGCAGAAACTCCCTGGTCATGTGATATCTTCACAATCCTTACTAACTTTGAGCTAAGTGTCACAATCAATTTATCTAATTTTATTCTGACTCTCTACTTATCAATCATGATTCCTTACATGATCAATTTACATGAGACAAAGCAAAGTCTCACCACCCATGCATACAACCAATTCTAACTCACAAAAACACTACAGAACAGAGTAGAATTGCAGATCGGCTTCATGAGTTTCCCAAGGTTACAAATATTTACTGAAATACAATGCCCAATTTAATACCCAAGGATTCTCTAGAGCAGTGGTTCTCAACCTTCCTAATGCCGCAACCCTTTAATAAAATTCCTCATGTTGTGCTGACCACCAAACATAAAATAATTTTCATTGCTACTTCATCACTGTAATTTTGCTACTGTTATGAATCGGGCGACCCCTGTGAAAGGGTCGTTCGACCCCCAAAGGGGTCGCGACCCACAGGTTGAGAACCGCTGGTCTAGAGAATTTACACCACTGAACTTCTTGTTAGTAGTCCAGTATTTTACCCTCTGCATGACTAGGGCTTTTGTTTTTTTTTTAATTAGTTTTAAAATTTTTATTTATTTTAAATAATTTTATTGGTGGCTCTTGCAGTCCTTGTAACAATCCACACATTAATTGTATCAAGCACATTTGTATATATGTTTGAGAACATTTTCTAAACGTTTTCTTTCTGTTTGACCCCTTTTTACCCTCCTCCCCCCACCCTCCCACCCTCATGAGCCTTGATAAATTATAAAGCATTATTATTTGCTCATCTTACACTGACTGCTGTCTCCCTTCACCCACGTTTGTGTTGTTCTTTCCCTTTGGGGTGGGGGAATATACATCAATTACTTGTGATCGGTTTCCCCCACTCTTCTCCCCCCACCTTCTCCATAACCTCTTTATATTGCTGCTTCCATTTCTGTTCCTGAAGAGATTATCTGTACTGGATTCCTTGTATCAAGAGCTTTTGTCTGTACCAGTCTAGCTCCGGTCTAGCTGAACTTGAAAGGTAGAACTAGGGTCATGATATTGGAGGTGAGGACTCCTCAAGGAAACAGAAAATATTGTGTGTTTTGTCGGTGCTGTATTGAACCCTAGCTGACTTGTCCCTTCATTGTAACCCTTCTGTGAGATAATATCCAAATGTCTACAGATGGATTTTGGGTCTCCACTCCACTTCCCTCTTTCTCAACAATATGATTATTTGTTTTGGGTTTTCTGATTCCTGTTATCTCATCCCGTCAACACCTTGTGATCAAATATGCTGGCATGCTTCCTCGATGTGGGCTTGTAACTTCTCTGCTAGATGGAAACTAGTTTAACTTCGAGCCTTTAGAACCCCAGATACTACATCTTTTAATAGCCAGACACCATCAGCTTTCATCACCCATTTTGTCTTCAGCAAGCATGTTGGGAGAGCGAACATCACAGAATGCCTGGTTCATCGAACAAAGCGTTCTCGCATTGAGGAAGGGATTGAGTAGAGGCTCAAAGTCTGTCCACTTCCTCAAAGTATTGCCATATAAATATTTGTACATAGGCTAAGATCTCTATTTTTTATGAATTTCTATATTTGCATATGTGCACAACTATGGTTCTACCCTATCATTGGTTTTGTTTCCTAGAGATTTTCTCCATTTCCTTTTACCATCCTCCTGCCCCTCTCACTAACCTTTCATTTTCCTCTCAGGAATTCCTCTCGGCTAGATTACTGTTGCTCCAACACCACCATGGTCCCTCCATCCCCCTAACTATTGATTTCAGTTCCCCAGTTGTCCCCCTGTCCATGCCATTGTTTGCTCACAACTCCCTTCCCCTCCCTCCTCCTTCCCCAAGACACCCAGGAACCATTGTTGGTCCAGTTGCTTTCTCCTCGGGTTTGTTTCTAATGGCTATCTTACACAGGCAGACAGAACAGCAAGAATGAAGAGTAAACAAAAAGAAACAAAAGATCTAAGGGAAGACATAAAAAAGAGGAGAGAGAGAGAGATCCATAAATCCATACAACACTACAGGTCTGTCTGCTGACCTTTGTGCCTTTATGACTATCTTCCCACAGATCCTGGGGAGCTCCAGGTACTTCCCCTCCTAACCTGAAGTCTGTTTTGGGGACTCCTCAGGGGCTTCGTGGCTTTGTTCTTGTTGCTGATCTGTATGCTCCCTTCTAGGTTCACTCCACTGTGGGTGGGTCAGACCAGGATATCCTCCACACAGTGTCCCCTGTATTGTCTGCTGTAGCAGTAGTTCCAGGGAGGGGATATCCTACAACCATCTCTGTGCTTCAGCAGTTCCGTGCAGGGACATCGCCCACAGGGCGTGGTGTGCCAGAATGGGATCTAGTCCCACCCTTTCTCTTTTTCCTTCTTGGTTTGTTCCACGTAGTTGAGTCTGGCCGGTCCCTCTTCCCACCTTGTAGGTTCAGTGTTGTCCTCTGAGGCCCATACTTCTAGGGAGGGGGTCAATATAACTAGAATTGGGCCAAACTCGTAGTATTCTCTGTTCGTGAATCGCTCCATGAGGTTAAGTTGCCCTCAAGGTTTGGCATGCCATGGGCTTTTTGTAGTCTGGTAGTTCAAGGCATAAAATCAATATCACTATCATGAAATTGATGCTGACTCATAGCAACCCTATAGGACAGGGTTGAACTGTTGCAGTGAGTTTCCCTGACTGTAATTCTTTAGTGGAGTAAAAAGCCATCTTTCTCCACCTTTCTCCCATGGAGTTGCTGATAGCTTTTAACTGTGGCTTTGGGCTTTACAGCCCAATGTATAGCCATTATGCACTAGAGCTCATTTGTTAAAGATATAGTCACTATTATTTTCCAATAACATAATTCAAAAGTATTAATTCTTCTTTGGTCTTACTTATTTATTTTTTGCTGGGTGGCTGCTTGTTTAACTTCAAAACTTTAAGATACCAGACACTGTATGTATCTTTTGATACCTGGGCCATCTGCTCTCTTCACCAGATTTGCTTATGCACCTATTTTGTCTTCTGCAATCCTGTCAGGAGGTGAGTCACAAAGAATATCAGGTTATTAGAATGAAGTGTTCTTGTGTTAAGGGAGACCTTGAGTAGAGGCCCAAAGTCCGTCTGCTATCTTAGTACTTAACATATAAATATGTGTACATTGGTCTCTATCACCTTCATTATAAATTAGTATATTTACATATGTACATGCCTATAGCTACACCTCTATAAATAGCTTTTGACTCCTATTTCTTTCCTCTATTTCCTTTTTCCTTCCGCCTATCCCACTATCATGCTCTCTCTCCATTTGGCTCTCAGGAATTCCTCTTGCATACATTTGAATTTGATCAAACCCCACCTCACCATCAATTTTAGATCATTTGTTGTTCCCTTATCCGTGAGTTTGTTGGCTTCCCACTCCCCGTCCCCACACCGATAGTCCCCGGGAACCGATAGTCCTGTTGTTTTCTCCTCCAGATTGTTAGTCCTGCCTATCTTATATAGATAGACATAGGGCAAAAGAAAAACAAAAACAAAATCAAACAAATAAAATAAAACAAGAAAAAAACCAGTGGATAGTTCCAGATCTGTCTGCTGACCCATATGTATGTTTTTCTGATCAAGTTTGATGAGGTGCTAAGCCCTACTCCCCAAGTCAGAAGTCTATTTTCAGGATTCCTCGGGGACATGGTTACACTGTTCCTCTTGCTGCCCGGCTGCACGCCCTTTGCATTTCACTCCACTTTGCATGGGGCAGACCAGGCACACTTTCCACACTGTGTCTCCAGTGCTGCCCCTTAGAGTGCTATGGGTGAGTGAGGGCATGTTTTGTCTCTTGGTGGGGCCTGCCCTCTGGTCCTCTCTGTGCCTTGGCTGCTCTGAGCAGGGAGGTTGTCCTGAGGGCTTGGTGGGCCATGATGAGGTTCTCTCTCTCTGTCCCTTAGTTCTCTCCAATAGTTTATTCCAATAAAACTATTAAAAACAACCACACAGTGGTCTTTAAAGGGATCTGCTGAGACAAGTAAAGTTCAAGGTAGAGAGAGCACATGAGAGAAGGTTATGGTGACTCACTTTCAGTATTGTAAATGGACAATCTAGATAATACTTTCAAAATATACAGGATCATCATGGGGGATTATGATAAAGACGTTTTAAGAAAATTGGATACTGCCTTGGTGAGAAAAAGGTCAGGAAAGTTACACTGAATATTTTTTCTCCAGTCATTACACGGTACTCGATCACTACTGGATAGGTGCAAGAATAGTTCTGTAAAATATTTGCAGGGGAAATATACTTCATTCATTCCACAGCCCTGACCTTTCCTCTTTAGAGTCCTTTATGTTCATAAAACTCAGGGAAAATTGTTGAGCAATATGGTGTACCGTCCTCAAGAATGCTAAAGCTGCCATTTTGTCACGGTGTAAACTGAGTTGTTCGGAATTCTTAGGGAAAGGATGAGAGAAATACAAGCACCTATCCCCAAACTGTATAGAACAAGGTAGAAGATATGTTGAAAATCACTATTTTCACAGGCATTTTTGCTTATGCAGCAATATTTTTTGACTGATCCTTATTTACCTCAATGTGGCTTGCTGGATGATTGATAATTGCATGCATTTTGAAGAACCCGCCAAACTGTTTTCCATGGTGGATTCATCATGTAGCAGTCCTACTACAAAGAATTCTGTTTGCTAGCACTCTCATCCATGCCAGTACCTATTGCTTTCAGTTATGTTTCTAATTTTAAGTCATACTCATAGTAGTGATGTGAAATACAATCTCATGGTGGTTTTGATATGCATTAATTTTCCTAGTGGCTAAGGATATTTATCATCTCTTTATTTTGTCCATTTATATCTATTTTTATAGAATGATGTCTGTAAAACTCCTCTGTTCATTTCCTTTGATTCATTTTTTATCATCAAATTGCAAGATTTCTTAATTTATTCTGAATATTATGCCTTTACTTGATATATAACTCCAAGTTTTCCTTCTAATCTGTAACTGGTCTCTTCACATTTTTGATGAAGCCCTTTGATGAATAAATGGATTACTTTTGATGAGAGTCCAGATATCTGTTAGTTCTTGGTGAGTTGTGTTTTTTATGGCACATGTAAGAATCCATTGTTAAAACTAAGTGCTGGACAATTATTCTTAAGTTTTATTCTAAGGATTTTATGGTTTTAAATTTTACATCAAGATATTTGATCTCTTTTGAATTATTTTTAATATATATGATGTGGGGTATACTTTCATCTTTTTGCTGGTAGAAGTTCAATTTCTTTCTGGCACCATTCTCGACTCTGGCGGTATTGTCAGCTAATTAGGTAGGTGGTTCAAATCCACGTCTGAAAAAAGATTCTGCTGCTTGCTACTGTGAAGATTTACAAAGCTTTGGAAACACTGTAGAAGGCCACTATGAGTCAATAACAACTGGATTGTTTTAGGCAATGGGGGAATTTCTTCATTTGACATTCTCCCCCACATCCAATGTAAAAAATAAACTGTCCATTAATATACAGGCTTATTTCTGGATTGTCATTTGTATTATTAATCTGTTTTCCTATTATTATACCAATACGAGACTACTTTCATTATTTAAAGCTTTAAAGTATAGTGAAATTGGGAAATGTTATTACTTCTACTTGTTTTTCTTTTCAGTATAGCCTTGGCTATTCAGTTACATTTACATTCAAGCCTTTTTTATTCCTATTAATAAAACAATTAATTTTTGTAGGTACTACATTGAACGTATAAATTGCTTTATATAGTATTGTCATCATAAGAATGCTGTCTTATAACTGTTATCTGTGGCATATGTACATTTATTTAGATAATCTTTAGGTTTTTAGTAATGTCTTAGACTTTAAGGGCAGAAGTCTTTTACTCCTTCAGTTAAACTTATTTCTAGTTGTATTATTTTTCAAATACATTGTAATGTGATTATTTTCTTAATATGTTGACATATAAATCCGAACTAAGTTTTTATTTATTGACCTAGTTTCCTGCCATTTTGCTGATTTTTTTATGTGTCTAAGTACCTCTCTTGCCAATTTGTTGTGATTTTCTAGATAGAGGATAAATCCAACTACAAATAATTGATCGTTTCAGCTCTTGCCTCATAATTTGGATACATTGTATAGCCTTTTCTTCCCTAATTGCTATTACTGTAACTTCCAGGACAGTATTAAATAACAGTGATGAAATGGGCATTGTTTCTTGTTTCTGACCTAAAGGAGGATACAGAGTCATTCTCCACTGAGTATATCAACTATGGATTATTGTGAGAATTCTTTAAAGCATCAAAAATTCATGGAAAAGGTAATTAAAAGATCATCCCCAAACTTCTTGAATGTCCCTCATAATGTTATCCCCAAACTTCTTGAATGCCCCTCGTAATGTTTTTGCAATATTCTAGGCTATACATTTTTCAGGATGACAGAAAAACAATACATTTTCACCAGCTCTTTCTTTTCACTAGGTCATTCATTTAGTTTCTTCTTTATGTTTTGTTGTTTTTTATTGAATCCAGAACATTAGAATACAACAATGCATGTGACTTTTTCAACCGCCCCTCATACACAGTGATTTTAAAAGTGCTAAAGTCTATCCTAACTTCTCATGCAGTCCCAGCCTTTCATTTTGCTTGCTGCTCTCTCCCCCACCCTGTGTGAGCTCTGATTCAGGTCCGACCCAGTCATCAGTTCTTCAGGCAACTCCCAGAGAGATCAGAACAGACCTGCTGAGTTGTCTGCAAGTAAACTCCAGATCCAAAGATGAGGATTGAACCATGGTCTGGCCACACCGCTGTCCTCACCATAGCTACCATACTGGGAGGAACAAGGGCAGAGAAGAAGAACAAAAATAATGGAATGATATCTGTATTTCCTCACACAAAAAAAGAGTTTTGAAAATTAATTAAAGCCTTGCAAATTTGGCCCTTTTCTTGTTTTCAGTATTTAATTATGTGCAACTATCCTCTGCTTATTTTTATGCATTCTAACAGAGTTAAGATTACAGATTTCTAGCGACTCTCCTTGGTGCTTATGGGGAAGAGTAAGCATCTTTGATATTCTCATGCTGCCATCTATGTGGACAGATATACATTCCCCGCCTTTGTTAAATTTCATTAACAGTATGGCACTCTAGCCTGATTTCTTCTCTTTTTCCCCCCATTAAAAGTGTTACTTTACATTTAGCTCCCAATCTTGCATTATTTTTTAAATAAAGTTGGTTTTTATTCTTTACTCTTTAAAAGTACCGTATTTTCATCTTTGAATACAATGAAGACATGATCCCTAGCTCTGGTTTTAAGCAATGCTATTATGATAGATTTTAAATGTAATTGTGGTTTTAATTCATTGATCTTCTTGGAAATCTGAGTATAAAATTTTAATCAGAATTGTAAATGTCTAGTAATTTTCAATATTCTTTCTGCCCATTCTCTTTTTTTGTAACTTTAATTGAAATTATTCCATTATTCACCAATGTTCTAATGTTGCCGTTCTTTTTATGTCTATTTCACTTTGGTTGGCTTTCATATTTCTGTTTTTGAGTATGTTACATTTCCTTCTATGTATTTTTTCTCAAACATTACGGTAGAATCTCTAGACATTCTATTTGCACTCTTCAAGTATCGCTCACATCTATATATAAAGTTTCCCTTAGAATTCTGAATACATGAAATACAATTATTATAATAACAGGTTTGATCTAATTTTCATTTTTCAATATTTTTCTCTCATTAATATTCATTTTCATACAGCCTTATATAAGTGGTAATTGTTTTCTTGGAAGCTAGATAATATGAATTATCACCTTTTGTGTCAAGTGTTATTATATAGAGAGAAATATTCTTGAGATTGAGATTCCATTAATTAGAAACAACTTCATATTATGCTTATTAACTTTGTTAAGTGACATCAGTAAAACATTTTTCTTGAGCTAATTTGGCTTCACTTTTGTGCACAACTCTTCTAAAAACTCTTCAAGATTTTTATGAATTTGGAGACTCTGCATGGATTTTGTGATATCAAGGAAAAGCTCTATTTCTTTCTTTAAAGTGGTTTTCTTCATAGTCCACCCATTTGTAGACACATACCTAGCTTGAGATACTAAGTGGGAACCGGTGCAGAGCGAAACATTTTATTGTTTCATCCGCTTTCTCACCAAATGTGCCTTCCTTGTTCTGCTCAGACTTTCCGCCCATCTCTTCCAGTCAAGGAGACTGACAGATTGAGCCCTGGTTCCCTTAATTTGTAATGCACCGTAGAAATATTCTCTAGAAGCAAACTAGGCCACTGGTCTTAAGGTTTACTCCATTTATTACTGTCTCTCACTGATCACTGTTCTTTATTTTTGATGTCTAAAGTCATAAAATAATGATTTTACGTGTTATGTCAGATGTTTATATACATTTCTGGAAAGAGGTTAAATCCAGTTTGTGTTTTTTTTTTTTTGGTTTAAATATAATTTTTAATGTATTTCAGTAGGCCAATTATAATTAAGTTATATCATATCAAATATTGACAATTATATGTTTGCAATAGTTAACTTGTGCTGGTCATAGCAGAGTTTGAAATTTGATTTTCTCTTTTTTGCAATAAAAAAGAAAGAAATGATGAAACTGGGTAAAGTATTCATAATACCTTTTGTTGTTGGAAACCGAACCTAACGAATTCTGTTGCTGCCAATCCAGTTCTGATTCATGGTGAGACCTTATGCTACCGTGTAAAACTTCTCCACAGAGCTGTGATGGCTTTAATCTTTGCTAAACAGATTATGTTATGGTGCTACTGGATGGATTTAAACCACTAAGCTTTAGGCTAGTGTTGTTTGATGCTCTCCAAGCAATAATAACTAATAGGTAGTTCTTGTTACAGAGTACAACTACCCCAGAGGGCTTTCTATCTATAATGTTTATGAGAAGAGATTGCCAGGTCTTTCTCCCACAGATAAATGTAGGTTGGAACTGCCAAACTTTTGGTTAGGAAACTACTGAGGAACTGTTTTGCCAGAATATATAAGCTTCCAAAAGTTATTGGGAAATTTTGTGGTTCAAATTCCTTTCCTGCAAATGAGAGTTGTGTTAAATATGTTACAATATTGTTGTGTTAAAACATACAGTATCTGACATAGAGAAAGCATTCAAATTCTACTAGCTATTTTATTATAAATTATAAATATTATATAAATCAAAAGGATTCCTAGTGGCACTGTGGATTAAGCATTACATTGTTAACAGGAAAGTTTGCATTCTTCAGCAGACAGATAAAGTTATCTGTTCACACAAACTTTAGTCTCAGAACTACATATAGGATTTGGATGAGTCAGAATAGACTAAATGATTATAATTTTTATATAATTAATAAATATATACTTCTTAAAAATATATTAGGTATTTTCAATCCAAAAATTATTATCATGTGAAGAGAAAGCTTCTAAACGCTAAAAGAATGTCCTGGTAATTAAGTTCAATGCTAATAGAACACTAGGCTCATTTAGTTCTATGTTATAATGTTCACATGAAGAAACTCTAATTAAGTTCCCACCTAGTCTAGGTGGTACCAAATGATAAAATTTTATGAATATAGTTGAGTGAAATTAACTCTTTTAAAAAAGATTTATTGACATATAATTAACATACTACACAAGTTAATAATTCAATAACCTCAAGAACTACAATAGCTACAATCATTAACACAATTTTAGAACATTTTCTTCATTCTACTATGCATCATTATTAGCAATCCAATTCCTTCAACTTTCCCTGCTATCCCCACAGGGAACCATTAATACATTTACTGTCACTAGAGACGGACCCATCCTGGATTTCATATACAGAAAAACAATCTTAAAAACACAAACTAGCAGCAATAGAAAAGTAAAACATAAAAACCTCAATCAAAAATAATTTGGGGGAGACATGGTAATATTCATGTATTTGAGTGTACATTCAATTCACTTTGTAATCTTGATGACCAATAGGAATGTTAATTTCATAGACATTCTGTAACAAATTGACACAATTTTGGTGGTTTACACTGAGAGCAATTTATTCTTTTACATTTCTGGAGGCCAAAAGATTAAAATTAGAGTATAGGCCAAAATTTATGCCATGGTACAACCAAAAATCATATGCAAAGGGTTAAATTTGTACTTAATATTGATTAAGTTAGCAATCTACTCTCCTCTGTTTCTGATGTTCTTCCTTTTGCTTAAAAATGTGTTTTACCTTTGAAAATGTTGTGTTTCCTTCAAGTTACTTTCCTCACATTTTATATGTCTTTTTGTTTCTTGGAATTTCTATGAGGCAGAGTAATTCCAGAAATAGTAACTCCTTCCCTGGAAGTTCCATGAAAGGTTTTACATGTCCCTACTATGATTTATCTGACAGAATTATTATAATTATTATTATTACTTTGCACATTTTCCTTCCAAACAAACCATATGTATATATATTCCTCAATGGCAAGCAAAGTGATTGGCATAGGGTATCTTATAAATTTTTGTTGACTATGTGACTGATCTCTAAGATTGCATTAGTCAAGTCTGTTTTAGATTTATGAGCCAATTGTCACAAAAGAAGAAAAATGTTCTTAAAGATTGTAACAACCCAGTGTCACTTTTCAAGTTAGAAAATCTTTGCTATAGTTTGGGTATAAATAAGTATAAACATAAATGTATCTGTGTATATTTACACAGATACATTTATATATTTATTTATATACTATATTATTACAAAGACTATATATATTATGTTATATCTAAACCAATTTTTATAGACAATCACTTGTCCAAAGTGAGATAGTGATAACCATTGATACGTATTGTATTTACACTTATGTGCACTTAATATTGTATCAAAGGCTAATTGGAATGAAATGTGTACAGACGAAAGAGGTTTGGAGAAATTAATATCGTAACCTTTAACTTATGTGCATATAGTATATTAGAAAAGAAAAAAAAAACAACAGGTATGCTCTGATTGCCAGTAAAACTTTCTGAAAGTTCTCAAGGAGAATCTTAAATTACTACAGGGCAGAATTTGAAAATCAAAATTGAAATCTAAATTGAGTCCAAGAGCTGCCATGGCTAATTGGTTACCATTAATAGAACACCTGCATTAAAATAAGAACCTACAAAGGAGGATAAATGGTGAAATTTGGACTAGCACAACCCAAAACCTTGATTTTCCAAATCTCCTTGATAATCCTTTTCTGGTGGAAGCAGGACATTGCAAGGTGAAACTAGCTTATCATTTGGCAACTACATAAATATTTCTTGTGATTAATTTCCTCACCTGATACATGCTTATGCTCACTAGACCCATTTTTATCCCTCCTCACGGCTTCAGTAGTTGTGCAAAGGCATGACTCAGCATATTGTGATTGTGGTGTAAGAGGTCTTCTCTGGGAATAAGTTGCAGCAGGGTCTCACTAATATGTCAATGAGAGTGGGTCTTAAACTTTCCAGACTTAGCACCAGATATATACGACTGATGAAAGAAAAAACTCAAAACACTTTGACATGGATTATTCACTTGTTATAAAAAATGTGATTATCTTGTCATGACCTGGGATTAACCTAATATTTGGGGGGCTGGCTTCTAGAATCTTAAATTCAATCAAAGGCATATGCTAATCTTTTCAAGTGATCACTTTATTTTTATCTTAGTGAGTTAGTTAATTGTGCCAGCCTGGCCGATAATCACATGTGGTGCTGGTTGAAAGGCGGAGGGATAAATGGGTGGTGAAGCCTCGCCTTTCTAGTTCTCGGGTCTCTTGTTTTGTGATGGTTGTATCGGGTGCAGCTGCCTTAGCAGTTCCCTGCTTTAGCTTGCAAGATTGACTTCCTCCAAGACATCCCCAAGGAGAAGCCGCATGGATCTATCCCGATGCAGCCCTGGGTGCTGGAGCAGCCATGTGGAGACCCCTGCCAGTGCTGAGATGCTTACACGTTCACTGACTCAGCTTTCCTCCTGCAGTTGGCATTATTGCCTCTGTTTTGTGAGGTGAAGGACTTTGTGGACTGGTGTTGGGTATGGGTTAATGTTGGACTTGTGGGCTTGGGCAGCATTGGGTTGGGATGTTTTCGTGATGCACATTTTCTTTGCATAAAACTCTCTCTTATACGTCAGTTGCTGTGGATTTGTTTCTCCAAAGTACCTAGACTAATACACTTAGCCTTTCTGATATATCCATTAATGCCAGTATGAAGAAATCAAATATTTTACCCATATCTACAGCCTGATTGATCAAATATGAAATCAAGACACAGTGTTAATTATTCATCCTGTAATACAAAAATTGGAAGCAAACAAGGACTAAAGTTGTGAAAATATGCCCTTGCTGATAGAAATGATGCCTGAGATTGCATAATAGAATGATGAAAGATTACTGGATTACTCACTGGGAATACTTTTTTTTTCCAATACATAAATGGTAGCTATTAACTTGAACCTCACAGAATTAAAATATACAGGGATCAAATAGACTACGTCAGTTAAAAGAAATAATGGAGAAGCTCAATATCATCAGTCAGAATAAGGTCAGGGGCTGGCTATGGAACAGAACATCAATTGTATGTATGGAATTTTAAGTTGAAGATGGAGAAAATTAAAACAGGCTACTGAGAGGTGAAAAATGACCCGAGTATATGCTACCTGAATTTTAAAACCATCTAAAATTAGATGTGATGTATTGAACACTACTACTGAATAACATCAAAAACAGCATACATGAAGACAGTAAAAGGTCATTAGACAGATAAGAAACAAAGAAAAAATGGGTGCTAAAGCATACACTTAAGCTTCCTTTTGAATACAGCATAGCTAAAGTGAGGTGCCCTGGGTTGGGCTATACACTGCAAGGTCAGCAGTTCAAAACCACCAGCCACTCCATGGGAGAAAGACAAGGCTTTCTACTCCCATAACAGTTACACTCTTAGAAAACCACAGGGCAGTTCTATCACATCCTTTAGGATCACTATGAGTTGCATGAACGTGATGTCAGCGAGGTGAGGAGACAGAGGAAATTACACGGGGGCTGTAACAATGAGCTCAAAAATAGCAACAATTGTGAGGCTGGAACAGGGCTGGGCAGTGATTTTTAGTACTGTGCATAGGGTAGTTAATGTTTAGGAACTGACTCAGTGTAACCTAGCAATAATAGTATGCATTTGCCTGAGCTTCTATATGTACCTCTCTTTTTGTTGTGTAGTTGGAGATGAAATAGATTTGATCTTATTTTATTTTTTATCTTAAAATGAATCCATAGTGCACTTACTACATGCCTATTTTGTGATAAAACATGTAAATTCATGTGATAAAACATGTAAATTCAAAGCCTTAAATATCTCTCTAGTGATGAACTTAGTCGAATGTTTTGATAGACGTTACTTTTATTCATCTGAAAACATTTTCTAATTTTGTTTACACTTTATTTTTTGAGCTGTGAATTATTGGAAAGTGCATCATTTTGTTTCCAGATAATATTGTTTTTCCTTCTATTCCTGTTTTCTTTTGGTAACTGGTATTTTTGCATTTTCCTAACCAGATTGATGTTCTAACATCTTACTCTTGCTGTTAGTTTGGAGCTTAAGTGTCTCCATCGATGACTTATTATTTTCAGACTGTGTATAAAGCAATTGTGACTGACCAGCCCCATAAACGGTGGACTTTGGGTCTTCCTCTCAGACCCTGTCTATCCAGGCCACCCAGGCTTTCTTTTCTTCTCATTATATTTTGGCTAACAAAAAATATATAAGAACACAAGGTCTGAGATATGGCAGTCCAAGTGGGAAGCCAAGGGGATAACTAATTAACTCAAAATGTGAAGAGATGAAATATTACCTATAGAAAATAGCAACTATAGGAAGCCAGAGTGGTCAAATTAATTTCTTCCCTTCTTTATATGAATTGCTTTAAGAACCCTTTAGAACTACTTCTTGTTATAGCTCAGAGATATTTGTATATATCTACATTGCCCGGTAGGTTACACATTGGGCTACTGACCACAAGGTCAGTACTGAAAACACCCCAGTGGTGCCACACGAGAAATGTGGGACTTTCTATCATCTTGAAACCCACAGGGGCAGGTCGGCCCTGTTCTATAGGGTTTCTAGTTCTATCCTGCTCTTGCGTCTCTATGAGTTCAGAATTGACTCAAAGATATTAAATGTTGGTTTGGCCAGCAAAGGAATAATCCACTACTTTCATTACGTATCATTCATTTCTACTTCACTCAGATAAGAATTTATTTCCAGTATAAAACACTTAATCATTGTCTTTATACTTTTATTTAGCAACCAAGTTCTTAAACATTTTTGCCATCAGGGCTTGTTCTGCAACAAAGTTAGTATCATTTAAAAGCAGACTTTCCACTAACTTTGTTGCAGAAAGAGCCCTGATGGCAAAAAATATTTGAGAACTTGGTTGCTAAACAAATAATCCATAGTTGGAAGTCACCAGTAATCCTGGATTAAAAGATCTGGTAATTTATTCCAATAATATTCTCCAGATTAAAGTCTGCTTTGTATCCCCCTGTCCATTTTCTTCTGGTTATTGGTGGCAAAGATTATCTTTTCCTATTCATTACTGTCAACCATTCTATATACCCAATATATTTTTTTGGTCGGAGACACATATTTGTAGGAATTAGTTATATGTAAGAAAAACTATAACGTGAGGAACTATGCTAAAAAATACTATAAAGTAAGAAACTATATGTAAGAAATATTATAAACTTAGAACAAGTTTTACATGCAAGGGATTTTCAAAATATAAGTCAAAATGTTGCATTATATATCATTCTATTTCCCCGTGGATATTTTGAAGCCCCACACATATTTAAATAGTTTATCCAAAGGAATGTAGAGAAATGAGCAGGGAAGAGGTCCTATTTGAAGACATATTCTCCAATTTAAATGGAAACATTAGGAAAGGTATGTTTCAAGGTTGTGCTTTTACCTTGCTGATTCAAGCTGTACACTGAGCAAATAATCCGAGATGCTGTATTGCATGAAGAAGAAGGAGTCAAGGAAGATGTGTTAACACCTAGAAATATTCAGGTGACACATACTTGCTTGTTAAAAGTTGAAAGGGCCTGAAGCACTTCATGGTGAGTGAAAAGATTACAGCCACCAGCATGGATTGTACATCAACATAAAGAAAACAAAGGTCTTCCCTTTTGACCAGTTGTGAGAGTAGGATGGAAAACAGCAAGAATTTCATCTTACTGTGTCCACAATCAATACCCACGAAAGAAGCCAAATGGTGTATTACATTGGGAAAATGTGCAGCAAAAGATTACTAAAATATTAAAAAGAAAAAAATCACTGTAATAACTATCGTCTAATAGTTTTGGTCACACCATTCTACCATGTATGTAGGGGAAAGCTGTACAATGTATAAGGAAAAATGAAGAATTTATATATTTCAATTTTGGTGCTGGTGAAGAATACCGAGTATGCAGCTGGCTGCCAGAAGAATGAAAAACTTCTTTGGACATCTCACCAGGAGAGAGCGCCAGCTGGAGAGGAACATGATGGCAGGTAATGTAAGGTGTCCGGAAAAAAGATGAAGACACTCAGCAAGCAAGAGGGATTGACACAATGAACTCAAACATACTGAAGACGCACAAGACTGGACATTGTTTGTTTTGGGTGTTAACTAGGGTGTTTATCAGTAAGAAATGGCTCAAGGGCACCTGAAAACAAAAAGAAAGAAAATTCTCTATCTTCTATCCCTTTTAACTATTTTCAATTATTTATAATTTTTGTATTGACTCATGATTGTTTTCTTTTAATTCACACGCCTTTACTTCAACTGTATCAAATTTTCTTTTTTTTTTAATCATTTTATTGGGGGCTCATACAACTCTTATCACAATCCATACACACATCAATTGTGTAAAGCATATTCGTACATTTGTTGCCCTCATTCTCAAAACATTTTCTCTCCATGTAAGCCCCTGGTATCAGCTCCTCATTTTCCCCCCTCTCTCCCTGTTCTCACCTTCTTCATGAACCCTTGATAATTTATAAATTATTATTTTGTCATATCTTACACTGTCCAACGTCTCTCTTCATCCACTTTTCTGTTGTCCGTCCCTCAGGGAGGAGGATATATGTAGATCCCTGTAATCGGTTCCCCTTTTCTATCCCACCCTTCAGGTATCGCCACTCTCACCACTGGTCCTGAAGGGATCATCCACCCTGGATTCCCTGTGTTTCCAGTTCCTATCTGTACCAGTGTACATCCTCTGGTCTAGCCAGATTTGTAAGGTAGAATTGGGATCATGATAGTGGGGGTGGTGGGGGTGGAGGAAGCATTTATGAACTAGAGGAAAGTTGTATGTTTCATTGTTGCTACACCGCACCCTGACTGGCTTGTCTCCCCCCGCGAACCTTCCATGAGGGGATGTCCAGTTGCCTACAGATAGGCTTTGGGTCCCTACTCCACACTCCCCTTCATTCACAATTATATGATATTTTTGTTCTTTTATGCCTGATACCTCATCCTTGACACTTCATGATCACACAGGCTGGGTACTTCTACCATGTGGGCTTTGTTGCTTGTGAGCTAGATGGCCGCTTTTTTTACCTTCAAGCCTGTAAGACCCCAGATGCTATTACATCTTTTGATAGCCGGGCTCCATCAGATTTCTTCACCACATTTGCTTATGCACCTGCTTTGTCTTCAGCGATTATTGATCTCTCATTTTTATTGTTGTTAGGTGTCATTTTCATAATTATTCCTATGACTGAGCTCATTATTGCAAGTGTAAATTCATCTCTTTGACAGCCTCCCTGTCTTCCTCTTTTTTGTTGTTCTTCTACTTAACCAGCATGATGTCCTTTTCCAGGGACTGGTCTCTCCTGATAACATGTCAAAAGTATGTGAGACCAAGTCTTGCTGTCCCTGCCCCTCATAAGCATGCTGGCTGTACTTTTTCCAAGCTAAATTTGTTTTATCCTTTCGAAGTCTGGGTAATTCCAATATTCTTCTCCAATATCATAATTCAAAAACATAGAGTCTTCTTCAGTCTTCCTTACTTAGTGCATAACTTCCACATGCATATTAGAAAAAGAAACTCATTGTTGTGAGTTGATTGTGACTCAGTAGGACCTGGTGGAACTGCCCCTGTGAATTTGCTAGACTGTAGCTTTTTACAAGAGCGGAAAGTCTCATCTTTCTCCCTCAGAACATCTGTGGTTTTGAACTGCTGACCTTGGAGCCACCATACCACATATACATATGAGGCAATGGAAAATTTCATGGTTTAGCCTGAAAGTAAGAGCCTTACCTTTGAATACTATAAAGAGGTGTTGTGCAGCAGAATTACCCAATGCAACACATCTTTTTATCTATTGACTTCTGTGTCTGAGTATTGAGTGTAGATCCAAGCAAGAAACAATCATTGTCAACTCCAATATTTCCCCCATTTATGCTGATGCCACCTATTTGCCCAATTGTGAGCATGTTGGTCTTTGCACTGAGTTGTAATCTATACGGAAGGCTGTAATCCTTGATCTTCATCAGCAAGTGCTTCAAGGCCTCCTTGTTTTCAGCAAACAAGGTTAGGTCATGAGTCTACAGCAGGTTTTTAAAAAGCCTTTCTACAATCCTGATGTCACATTCTTCTTCATTAAATGCAGCTTTTCTAATTACCATATATAATCGAGTATAAGCCGACCCAAATATCAGCCAAGGCAACTAATTTTTCCACAAACACTACATTAAAAATGTGGTGGAAAACTTGGCTATACACGGTGGTTGCTTAAAATATAGAGTGAATAAAGATGGTAAGAGGACACAACCCTAATGCACACATTTCCTGCTTTTAAATCATGTAGTTACGATCCCTTTGTTCGGTACGAACATATGTCTCTTAATTCATGCACAAGTTCTAATTGGACACAATGAAATATTCTATAATTCCCACTCTTCTCAAGGGTATCCAGTAGAATGCCCTTGCATTGTCAATAAAGCAGAAGTAAACATCTTTCTGGTATTCCACTGTCAGCCAATATCTATCCGACATCCGTAAGGATATCGTTTGTTCCATTTCTGCTTCTGAGTCTGGCCTGAAACACTGCTGCAACTTTTGGATAGCTTTACTTGAAAAATTGTCCTTTTGTGTGATCTTAATGCTATTGCTCCATATTGTGAGCATTCTGTTGGGCCACCTTTCTTTGAAATGGCTGCAAATATGGATCTCTTCTAGTCAATTGACCAAGTAGCATCCACATTTCCAACTTTTTCCTAAATGTCCTGTCATAGTCTAATGTCTCCTCAGTTGTTGGAATGTTTCAATTGGTATTCCATGAATTCTGGAGATCTTATTTTTGGCTAGTGCTTTCAGTGCAGCGTCAACTTCTTTCAGTACCATTGGTTCTTTCCAATAGGCTGCCTTCCTGAAGCGATTGGTTCATGTGGGTTCAGTGACTGTGTGTATGCTTTCCCTCTTCTTTTGATGCTCCCTGTATCATTCAATAGTTTGCCCGTAGAATGTTTGTTTCAACATTGAAACTCTAAGTTTGAAGTTTTTCTTCAGTTCTTTCAGTTTAAGAAATTCTGAGTGTGTTCTTCCTTTTTTCGTTTTGTTTTCAACTCTAGGTACCTTTACATTTCATTATATTATGTTATTTTGTTCTCTCAAACGGCCTCATGATCTTTTCTTCTCAGTTCTTTGTCTAAATATGTCTTCAATTTGCCTTAGCTACTCTACAAGTAGTAGAATGTTTTAGACTCTCTTTTTACATCCAGTTAGATATTTTCTTTCTTTACTATCTTGAATGACCTTTGTCTTTCTTCATGAATGATGTTCTCCTTGTCCTCCCACAGCTCATCAGGTCTTCTGTCAATAGTGTTCAAAGCATCAAATCTGCTCCTGAGATGTTCTCAACATTCAGATGGGATATGCTCAAGGTGGAATTGTTGGCTCTACTGGATTTTCGTTAATTTTCTTCAGCTTTAACTTGAACTTAAATATGAACAATGTATGGTCTTTTCCACAGTCAGTTCCTGGCCTGGGTTTAGCTGCTAATCTTGAGCTTTTCCAAAGTCTCCACAGATGTAGTCAATTTGATTTCTGTGTATTTTTTTATGGAGAAGTCCATATGTATTGTCACCATTTGTATTATTGAAAAAGGTCATTTGCTATGAACTCTAGCTTTGTTTCTATCACCAAGACCATATTTTATTTTCAAAACCATTTTATTGGGACTTAATGCAGATATCATATCACTTACACTTTAAGCAGCCATGTACAATTGCTACCACAGTTTCAAAACATGGCAACAAATGTGCAAATGTGCTGGACACAATGGATGGATGTATGGATTGTGAGAAGCGTATGAGCCCCCAATATAAAATGATTAAAAACAACATTCTTTTCCTTTTTCAGCTTAGTGATATCAACTCCCTTTTTCTAAGTACTTTTACTTGCTCTTTGTTTCCAACTTTTCTATTTCTATTATTAATTTCTGTTATTAATGCATCTTGATTGTTTGCTTGATGAGTTTCGCTCTGAAGATTTTGGTAGAATTCTTCAATTTATCCATCACTAGCATTAGTGCTTGGTGCATACATTTGAATAATAGTTTTATTGATTGGATTTCTTTGTATGTGGATAGATATAATCCTATCACAGGCAACATTGTACTTCAAGATAGATTTTGAACTACCCTTTTTGACAATTAATGCAATGTCATTCCTCTTGATTATGCCAACCCAGGGTTATAAATCATGCTATTTTCTGATTCAAAATGGCAAACACCAATATATTTCATTTAACTGAAGGCTAGAAAGGAGACAAATTCAATTTTGATGACTTCCAGTTTCCCTAAACTCTGACTTGTACATTCTAGTTTCCAATTATTAATAGATGTTTCCAGCTGTTTTTTTAATCTTGTTTTAAGTCCTGTCCCATCAGCAAATAAAAGTCCCAAAGGCTATACTTCACATACTTTAGTTGTCTCTGTTCATGTTATTATGGTCATCTATAGTTTGAGAAGGTAGCTTTTCCTCAGTCCTATTTTGAGGGTTCATTCTGGCACTATTGTTCTGTTTCTATTCATTCATCCTTTACTACTAAACTATCCATCGGATTCCAGGAGGGAATTCTTTTGAAGTGAACAGAAGATTCCTTCTTTGTAGTCTGCTCTTACTCTCAAAGCTCAGCTGAAACCCATTCACTTGGGTGACTTCTGGCATTTGAAATACCAGTGACATAACTTTCACCATCCCAGCAGCACGCAAGTGCAGACTGGATGACACACTGACAGACACGTGGTGGAACTCACTAGTTAGGTGATTGACTTTAGTTATTATATTTTAGTGGTATTTTCTCAGTTTTTTTAAAATGCCCAATTTCTGCTAATTTTCAGTCTTCTTTATTATTATTTTCTTTACCTTTGTAAATACTGTGCTCTTATTATTTAGTTTGAATGTGATATGTCAATACATGGATTCCAATATACTCTGCTTTCATTAACTGTGATGCCAAGCATTCATCCGAGTATTGCATCCATTTTGTCTTACGTTACGCTTCTCATTATTTTATGCTGGGCATTCCATATACACTTTTAGTTACATAAACAATTTGAATTTTAGTATGCAAGCTTCCTTTACATGGACTTTATATTTTTTCTGCCATTCTATTAGAAGCACTGTTACTGGAGAGATAATCAATGTAGTTTAAAAGGTAGATGTTTTAATGTTGAACTTTTATCCTTGGGACTATATTTTCTTTACGAAGTCACAGTTTTCCTTACTCTTAGCATGAAGCACTTTTTATTTAACCCCTGAATCGTGTGAAGGTCATCATTGACTCCAGGTTATGATACTTATATTCCTTTGCCTTTGATGCTTTCAAAAGTAGTACTTCAACTACTACTTTTTCTCTCAGTAACTGAGAAAAAAAATCCAGAATAAAATTTGCCAAAAAGGCTGGGGTTATGTCATTAGATCTCTATCCTCTCTTTGATACTGAATTTGGAAATTATTCACTACTTATTTAGCTCTGATACCTTCATTCAGGTTAAAGTTTTTAAAATTTACTAGTTTTCCTAAGTAAAGGGAATGGTTTAAATAATCATGCAATTATAGTAATTGGAACTCCTGCATCATGCTGAGTTTTCTTCTAGAGTTAAGATCCACATTATTCATCTTTGTATGTCTAGTATAGAGTAGGGTTCATAAAGGACTTCATCAAATATTTAATGTACTTAATAAACCCCTGAAAAATTTCAGAAGCAAAGAAAAATATTCAAATCAATGTGCTACAGTTTTTACCTCAACTCCACTTCATAATTTTCATATTAAATCCCATTAAACTTTGACAGTTATAAAATAGATGATGTATGAATTGATTTAAAATATTCTCATAAAACATATTCTAGTAAATTGCACATCAGAAAAATGGAAAATAGCTTATTAGGGTTTGGTAATGTCTGAATATCAAATCTTAAGGAAGAAAATAAAATTTCAATATGATGAAATTTTTAAAAAAAGGAAAAAAAAACACTTCGTGATGCAGATCAAGTGGCACGTTTAGTGGTGGCCTTGGTTATTTATTTGGGGGATGCACAGTGTTTCAATGCTCAGATAAAATGAATTTTTTGTAGCATGTTATGTGTTTATGGATAACTGTGATTAGGGAGAGAAGAGAAACTTAACAGAAGGCAATGTTTCTAAATTCCAAATTTAAGCTGCAGATGTGAGTATTAGCATATATGTAACTTTGGCATGAAGCATCAATAAAGTATTTATGGAATGTACATTTGTTGTTGACAAAAAGAACACTGCCAAATTTCACAGGTGTCGCTTCCATTTGGCACCTGAACAAACAATTACCAGGGACCTGAAGGTTCATGGCAGCCTCTTTGGCTTTAGAGAATAAAATGACATTGCTGTATCATTGGATCTAGAAGGCATGTTATGACCCTAAAATTAGTCTCCAAGCATACTTTATGTTTGGCCATTAAAAAGTAAGATATTCAATAATGATCCAAGCCGGATGGCAGTATGTGATTCTCAAAGAACTATCAGTTGAATAAAAAGGAAATTAAAAAATATGTTCCAATTTTTTATTTCCAGTTTTTCTAACCCCCGTATTCTCCTTCACATTACAAAATCAAGAGAATACTGGCAGAACTATCCCATCCTATTAATTTATTTCTGTGATAATATTCATTAGTGCTATTTTTCTATTAGCTTGTAAACATATGTAAAACTCTGTGAAACAAAGGTTTAACAACCACCTCTTGGCATTATCTACTTGTAATATGAGTAATGTTTCTAATTTTTCTAATTTCAAATAATTCATAGTCAATGAATTGCCAAATTACACTAGGGTATATATTCAAAGGCAGAATTGTGGGTCAGATTAAAAGATTAAAATCACAATGCTGCTACTACAGTTATAAATATAAATTCATCTGAAAATAAGGCAACATAACGTTTGAAGTGAAGGAGAATCAAGCACAGCAATAAGGTCACTGCTGTGAAAAATAACCTAAGGGCTTTTATGTGACCCTGATATCAAATTGCACGATATTTGTGATCTGGCTTCAAGAAAAGCTGAGAAAATCACAGGTTCATTGTAAGAGATGCCTTGTCTGGCAATCACAGGTCACAAAACAACCAGAAGACCAATTGTGTGTGTTACAGAGTAATTTTGAAATGTGACATAGAGAGATGAATTCTTAATAGCTCATATGTGTTATTGGGCTATTATCAAAGTGGAATTTGCTTAGTAATTTTTGAAGGACTTTGTAAATGTTGCATACAAAGCAATCATAATAAATGCCATGGTGCCCCAACAGGCTAGACTGGAAAACACAAGCTTTTCTTTCTTGGTATATTTTAATTTGTTCTTTGTCAGTGGTTTGATGTTGTTGCTGTTTTGTTGTACATTTTTGCTTGGTTTTGCTCTGTCTTGTTTTTGTGCATGTT
>NW_022103906.1:5425607-5427214 GCF_000313985.2 Echinops telfairi
GGGAGGGAGGGGGAAAAATGAGGACCTAATGTCCGGGTTTAAGTGGAAAGAAAATGTTTTGAGAATGAAGTATAAATGCGCTTTACACAATTGATGTGTGTATGGATTGTGATAAGAGTGGTATGAGCCCCTAATAAAATGTTTAAAAAAATAAAAAATAAAATAAAAATTTTCTCCAATTGGGATCATTTGCATATGACTCAGGTTTTCAATCTATAGATATAGCCATGATCTCTAAGTAGTTATTCTCATTATGGGATTAAGGTCATATTTAAAATCCTTTATTGTTTTTTATGTACTGATATGTTTTACAGCGTCAAAATGTTTGCTAGCAACCGACAATGCCAGTGAAAAGTGTCATTTTATTAATTTCATAAGCTAGTTTTATTTTGGATTAGAGGGTGATTATACTATAAGCAATGATATTTTGGATGGGACTAATAAGGCTACTCAGGGACTCTTGGGGAGATAGAAACACAGGATCAATGGAGCAGTATAGAAACTCCACGGGACAGTGGTTACAAAAAAAGCATAATTGTTAAGCTGGTAGAAAAACCCACAGACTGGTTAATACCATGTACTTGCACGAGGATTTAATGTAATTTACTTTTCTGCAGTGCTTTTTGTTTTCTCTAAGGGAGGCTTAAAATTTTGAAAAATGAATCCCAAGACCTAAAGATGGTAACATAAAATTTTAAATGCATGAATTATTCACATCTTTTGGTTAAGGCCATATTTAAAGTCATCTGTTGATTTTATATCTTACAATAAATTTGATATATATGTGAAGCATATTGTATTATGTACCACTACATTTATCTACTTTTTTCCCACCTAAATCCATATGAATGATACATTATTGTCCATGTGGTGATGGATCTTTATTTTATTATTGAAATCATGTCTAAAGATTACTGAACTCATTTCTAAATAATTTCTGCGCTAAATATAATATTTTCAATATTTACAATGAAAGATGAAAAGTAGAAAAAATAAATTTGATGGTCGTATCATAACTCGTATTATAACTCATGTCAAAATTACCAAATAGTATTGTCTTGGTGGCCAGATAAATATTCATTCAAATGAGTGCTTCCTTCATTTACTCTATTAACCCACTATTGACATGATTGACAAAGTCAATAACAAATAACTGCATACAAACTTCAAGTATCAGTGAATTTTTCTTTTAGTTGAAATTGTGAATGCTAACTATTGATAAATCACTCATCTGTCAGTTTGTCTTATTGTCATGGCTTGGAAGTTGCTGTGATGCTGAAAGTTACTCCCTGGGACTTTTAAATCCCAGAAGAGTCACCATACCAGCCAGGTTTCAGTGTGGTTTCCAGAGTGAGAGAGACTAGGAAGGAGTATCTGGTAATCCATTCCTGGAACAAAATGGCCACTCGACGTGTTATGAATAGTAACAGAACTCTGTCTATTATACTTTCAGAACATGAGTCCTTTGGGACGGGAAGTGCTGAAGAAGAGTGTCCTTCATAAAATACAGCTAACTGCAATTTTTAAAAAAATCAATTTATTGGGGCTCATACAATTCATCATAATACATAGATCAATTGTGTAAAGCACATCTATCCATTTGTTGC
>NW_022103906.1:5431632-5432825 GCF_000313985.2 Echinops telfairi
CCTGAATGTTTGGTAGAACTCTGCCATGTAGCCATCTGGTCCTGGGGCTTTTTTTTTGTTTGTAGATTTTTAATTACTGTATCTATTTCCTCTTTAGCTATGGGTTTGTTAAGGTCATTGATCTGTGTCTGAGATAATCTAGGGAGAGACTGTTTTTCCAAGTATTTATCCATGTCTTCTAGGTTTCTGAGTTCATTAGAATACAGACTTTCATAGTATTTTGTGATGATCCTTTTAATCTCATTGTGGTCTGTTGTTATTGCCCCTGTTTCATCCCTCATTCTGGCTATTGATTTTTGTTCCTTTCTATCCTTGGTAAGCTTTGCTACAGGAGTGTCAATTTTGTTAATTCTTGCGTAGAACCAGCTTTTAGCTGCATTTATCTTTTGTATTGTTCTCTTGTCTTCCCACTGGTTTAACTCTGCCCTGATTTTTATTATTTCTTTTCTCTTGCTATTTGAGGGGTGGTTCTGCTGACTCTGTTCTAGTTGTTGGATGTTTTGTGTTAGCATATCTGTCATATGCCTCTTTTCTTTTTTCATATAGGCATTTAATGATATCAAGCTACCTCTGATAACTGCCTTCAGTGTCCCATAAGTTTTAATACGTTGTATTCTCGTTGTCATTGGTTTCTAGAAACTTCCTGATATCCACTCTAATCTGGGGCTGTACCCATTCGTGTCGCAGGAGATCATTGTTCATCCTCCAATTGGTTGCTCTTGCTTTCCTGGACACCCTCTTATTAATCTCCAGCTTTATGGCATGGTGATCTGAGACAGATGTTTGGATAATATCTATGTGTTTGAATTTGCTCAGGCTGGATTTGTGTCCCAGCATGTGGTCTATTCTTGAAAAAGATCCATGTGGACTAGAAAAGAATGTGAAACCCTTTGTGTTTGGATGGAAAGTTCTATAAATGTCTATCAGGCCCTGTTGCTTAATTACATTGTTTAGGTTTATGGCATCTTTGCTGAGCTTCTTTACCATTGATCTGTCCTCTGATAGCAGAGTGTTAAAGCCGCCTACTATGATTGTTGAGTCCCTGATTTCTTTTTTCATCTTTTTATAATTTGTTTGACGAACTTCACTGCACCATTGTTGGGAGCGTATATATTCAATATGCTAATTGCTTCTTGATTTATTGAACCTTTGAGCATTATGTAGTGTCCTTCGTTGTCTCTTTTTATGGTTTG
>NW_022103906.1:5434517-5470786 GCF_000313985.2 Echinops telfairi
TTAAAAAATTTTAAAATATTAAAAAAAATTTTTTTAAATTAAATTGGGGGGAGGAAAAAGAAAAAGAATGGAGAGGGAGAAGGAAGGAAAAGGTGTAAAAGAGGAGAGAAGAGAAGTGATAATAGTGAGAGTGAGAAAAGAAAATAAAGAGAGATAGAGGGAATACCACTCGGCTACCTGGACACCGAACCCGCCTTGTTGGAGAGAGTCTCAGAGTAAGTGGATACCCTGGACCGCCATCTTCCCGGAAGTCTCAGCTAACCGCAATTAAATAGACACATCAACACTTTCAGGACATTCAGTTACTGATCTAAAACAACTCAAAATAATAAGGTGTAGATGTCAATAATAATAGGAATATGCTATGTATGAAGTGTAAATCTAGGAAAATTGTAATCATCAATAAAGAGAGAGAAAAGGAAATTAAGCAAGGGGCAAAGGAAGAAAGCAATGTCAAAATGAGTATCAGAAAAGACTCTGAAACTTTGTCTAGTATATAGCAAATCTAAAACAAGATATAAGCATTAAGAAGAAATAGAGATAAACAGAAGCTTTGAAGGGTTGCTGGAGAAGACAAAATATTAAAATTCAACCAATGGCATGAATCTAAGAAGTTCAAGATGCTCCGAAGGAATTAGTTAAAATATAAGCAACTAAAAAAATTCCAGAAACTGACAAACTATTAATTGAAATGTTGTGATGAAGGGATGCGATGCTGAATGAAAATAGTCACTCATCTAAGCCAGGAAGATATCTCTGTGTTAGTCTGGGTAGAGTAGAGGAACAAATTCACAGAAACCCATATGTGTATAAGAAAAAGTTTTATACAAAGAGTAATCACACATTAAGAAACCATCCCATCCCAGTCCAGATCAAGTCCATAAGTCCTTTATTAGCCCATATGTCTGATATCACTTGAGAAAGTCCTCTTCAGACTCATGAAACACATACAATGACGCCAAATGCACAAAGTTCACAGGCCAGTGGGTTGGAAGTCTTGTGGATCCAGTGGCAGTGTAAGCATCACAGCACTGGCAGGGGTGTCCACCTGGCTCCTCCAGCTCAGAGCACTAGCGTAGCTCCATGTGTCTTGTAAGCTGCAGTCTCTCCCAGGGAGTGAGCGTATGTCCTGTCTCCAGCAAGTTATTTATCTCCTTAATGCCTTCAAATGAGGTCATCAAGCTATGACCTTATTGATAGGGTAAACTCCACCCCTTATCTTAGAAGTCTAAAACTAACAACTGATTGGAAATTTATCGGGACAAAATCCCTGTGTCTGCTAATTCCAAAGAAAGATGATGCTAAAAATGAAAAAAAAAAAAGTATCAAATAATATTATTAATATCACACACAACTGACATTTTGATGAGAATAACATGAAAATTATTGCAGCAGAATGGACATTGAAACTGAAAATTAACACACCCTGGTCCACCAAGCCCTGAGGACAATATTCCTGCTCAGAGCAGCCATGCACCGAGAGGTCCATAGGGCCAGCCCCACTACAAGACATGACGACCCACAGCGTTACAGGGAGGGGTGGGGGAAGGGCACAGCACTGGAGATACAGTGCAGATATTGTGCCCAATCTGAAACTACCACACTGGGGCAAAACACTAAAAGTGTGCAACAGAGCAGCAAGTGGAGCAAAGCAATGAAGTCCCCGGGAAACACCAAAAATAGACTTTTGGGCCACAGCGTGGCACCCCACAAACTCAACCAGAAAACATTCCTAAAGGTCAACAAACAGACCTGAAACTATTTATAGGCTTTTTATTGTCGCTGATTTTTTTGGTTGTTTTTGTTTTTATTTTCTTTTGTTGCTTTGTTTTGCTCTGTATTGTTTTTGTGCTTATTATTATCTGTGCATGTTTATCTAGATAGGATAGGTGGGATAAACAATCCAGAGGAGAAAACAATGGACTGGCGGTTCTGGGGTGACATGTCAGAGGGGGAAGTGGGGGAAAGGAAAGGGGGTGTCAACCAACCAAGGGACAAGGGAACAACCAGTGATCTAAAATCAATGGCAAGGAGGGTAAGAATGCCTGGTGGAGCTTGATCAAGGGGAATGTAGCCAAGAACAATTATTGAAAGCCAAATGAAGGCCAAACATGGTAATGGGACAAGAGGAAAGTAAAAGGAAATACAGGAAAGAACTGGGAGGCAAAGAATATTTATAGAGGTCTAAATACAGGCATGTACATATGTAAATATATTTATATATAATGATAGGGAAATAGATCCATGAACATATATTTATATGTTAAGTATTAAATCAGCAGACAGACATTGGGCCTCTACTCTAGTACTCACTCAATGCAAGAACACTCTGTTTTAATAACCTGGCATTCCAGGATGCTCACCTTCCTGACACGATTGCTGAAGACAAAATGGTTGAATAAGCAAATGTGGTGAAGAAAGCTGCTAGCGCCAAGCTATCAAAAGATATAGCATTTGGGGACTTAGAGGCTTGAAGATAAACAAGCAGCCCTCTAGCTGAGAGCAACAAATTCCACATGGAAGAAGCACACTCACCTGTGTGATCATTAGGTGTTGATGGGATCAGGTTTCAAGCATCAAAGACCCAAAACAAAAAAATCATATTGATGTAAGTGATGGGGAGTATGGAGTTGAGACCCAATGGCCATCTGTAGACAATTGGACATCCCCTTACAGAAGGGTCACAGGGAAGAGATGAGTCAGTCAAGGTGCAGTATAGCACCAATGAAACATACAACTTTCCTCAACTTTAATGCTTCCCCCCTTCCCCACCACTATCATGACCCCCAATTCTACCTTACAAATCCGGCTAAACCAGAGCATGTATACTGGTACAAATAAGAACTGGAAACATAGGGAATCCAGGATAGATAAACTCCTCAGGACCAATAATGAAAATAGAGATACCAGGAGGAGAATGGCAATGTGTGTGGGGGGTGGGGGAAGCGGGAACTGATCACAATGATCTACATATAACCCCCTCCTAAGGGGACAAACAACAGAAAAGTGGGTGAAGGGAGACATCAGTTAGTGTAAGACATGAAAAAAAAAATGATCAAGGTTTCATGAGGGAGAGAGGGGAAAAATGAGGAGGAATATCAAGGGCTCAAGTAGAAAGAAAATGATGATGTCAACAAATGTACAAATGTGCTTGACACAATGTATGGATGTATGTGATAATAGCTGTATGAGCCCCCAATAAGATGATTTTTAAAAAAAGAAAGAAAGAAACTGCTGAAAATTCAATGGAGATTCAGGAGAAGACATAGACCAAGGGTTATCATTGCTAATTTCAGGTGGATCTTGACTGGAAACAGAGGATATAAGAAAGATGGTAAGTTGTGTGTCATTGACTATGCAAAAACATTATAAAAAATTATAAAATTAAAATTTCAAGGTGTTTAAGTGTGTTTATGTAGCAAGAGTCCATAAACCAAGAGGCAGTTGTTTGAATAATGCTGTGTGGTTTAAAATCAGAAAAAGCATGAGGCAGGATTGTATCTTTTCACCCATTTATTCATCGGTATGCTGTGACCATGATCTGAGAGACTAGATTATATGAAGAAGAACATGTAGCACATCCTCTTCAGAATGTGATTTGAATTTATGGCAACTTTCTATATTCTTGCAGCCATTTTCAACAAATTATCTTTCAAACATTTTGCTTGCATGTGATATTAATGATATTGATAGGTGATTTCTACATTTTGTTGGGTTGCTTTTCTTTGGAATGGCCAATGAGAATGTGATCGTTAGGATTTTTGTCAATTTGGCTGAGCCAGGATTCTCAAGTTTGGCTGCAATCCCCATGATAGAGTCTAGCACAAAGTAATCAACTCTGAGCACATCCAGCAGTTGTAATGGAATGCAGGCCCTTGATAAGGTCACGGCCTTGATGCGTTTGGAAGACTCTTTGTGGGGTGTATCAAGCTCCTTAAGGAAAGCAAACTCCATGGGGACATTTCATTTCTGCTAGATCCGGATCCCTATCCTGCATTGGTTTGTTGATCTTCTGACAGCAGACTGTGGAAAGTGAACTCATCTGACTTTGCCAGTAGTTTCCTGGGTTCCAGCTTTGCCAGACCCTGTAGCTACATGACTCAAAAAAAGCCTCCAGCGTAGACTCTGACCCACAGACTCGAGCAAGGCTAGACTTATCCACTTCTACACCTGTGTGAATCCTTTCCCTGTCTTTATGCGTAAACATGTACGCTTCACTGGTTTGGTTTGCTTCTCTAGAGAAACCAGCCTAGCACAGTACAGATATGGATGTCATCCAGTTGGTTCGCCAGCTAGCCAAATATTTTGGTATAAATAAATGAGGGATTGCAGTGTTGCAATAGCTTGTCAAAACATTTCAGTTGGTAAATCACATATTCCCTTGATTTTGTTAATGCATTCAATGAAATTGGATGTCTTCAATACCATTGGTTCTTGATCATAAGCTATCTCTTCATATGGTTGTATATAATTCCTAGTGATGCTTTCTGAAAAATTCAAAACTTTGTCCATAGAATCCTTCAATAATTCAGGACAAGATATGAATTTTTTCTTCAATTCTATCACCTTGAGATATACTGAAAGTTATTCCTTTGACTTTCTAAGTCCAACTTGTGGCACATTTGATAACACATGTCTTCTCAAGCTGCCCTTTGAAATGTTCTGTCCAGCTCTATTAACTCATAATAGCTTCCGTGTTCTTTACCTACCCTACATTCAAGGACACAAGTCAGAGTTCTCTTCTGACATCTACTTTGGTTTTTTTCTTCTTCTTACCTTTTAACGACAATCATCTGCATGTGAAACCTGAACAATGAATAAGGAAGACCACAAAGAGGTGATATATTTGAATTATAGTTGATTAAGACTATTGAAGATACCATGGGCTGCCGGAAGAAAAATAAAATGTCTTAGAGATGTACAAAGGTGCTCCTTAGAAGGGAGGATGACAAGATTTCATCTTACATACTTTGGACATGTCCAGGAGAGACTAGTCCCTTGAAAAGGACACCATCCTAGATAAAGTGGAAGACTGTCAGAAGAGAGTTGACAAGTGGAAGGCCATGCAGAAAATGGATTGACAATGTGGCTACAATAATGGGCCGAAATATAACAATAATTGGATGGATCCAGCAGTATTTCATTTGGTTGAGCATAGCTAACTGTGAGTCAGAACTAATTCTAGGGCACCGAACAACAACTGTTGCAGCAGCACAGAGAACTAATAGCTAGGGATATAGAAATTGATATAGAAATGTCTTTATATTTATAATTGTATTCATTTATAAAATGCACATTATGCTGTTGTTAGCTGCTTCTGATTATTTTTAACTGATACAAATCTCAGTTATACAAAGTATAACTCTTTCACAAGTTTTTCAAAGCTGCAATCTTTGGGGGGAAAAATTACAGGTTCTTTCTTCCAAGTTGCCTTTGGGTAGGTTCAAGGTGCCTTTAGGTATAAGGAGTGAAGTATTTAATATCTGCATTTGCTAATGGTATGTATTCCAAGTATCCTATGATTATAAATGAAATAATTTTAGTTTTGATTATCAACATACAATTAATTTTACACATGAAAAAAGTTAAATTTAAAAGGTTAAAAAACTTTTCATAATTAAAATTATTTTTCATGTATGCATCAAAATAGATAACACTTTTTTAGTTCATTAGATTATTCAAAAAATGATTTAGCATTCATTCTCTATTCTCTTTCTCTTGGTTTATCTTTTTATTTTTGACTGTTTCGTTTCAATAGTGTTTTCAATGGCTTAAGGCAAATAAGCCCAAATCTAAGTAATACATCCTTCAAGGCTAAGAACAGTCCAAATTGAGTTGAGTGCTAATGTGTCTGGTGTCATTTCCAGGGGACAGAGGGCAAAGGGGATTTCCTGTCTGTAGTACTAGGTTGGTAATCTGACTTCAGCACAGAAGGGAAATGAGTTTCTTAGAAAACGAGGTTGGATAGGAAACAGAAATGTCTTTATGTTGTTACACTGGTGCTCTAGGAGTGAGGTAAAGTCTAGGTGAAAGTAATTATTTCTGTGTGCAATTTTTAGAAAATAGTTTGAAAATAAGAAGGTGCTTGAAGGGAACAAAAAGAAATTGGTTATATAGCATATAATTTGCATACCCAGTTTGTGATAGTTAGGAATGTTTGTCAAATGGACTGGATCTCATTCTCTGTGGTTTAGTAGTTGTTATACATTTTGGGGTTGTACAATTGTATATTCAGTCTTTAATATGAAATATAATGTAATCACTTCCACTATGAGATCAGTTGTGAGCAGCTAATGCACTGAAAGTAAGTTTTCTTGGAAGTATAGAGTACATCCAATATATTTGTATAGTAGTCTGGAATAGAGCTATAGCTTTTTGCTAGATCTGGGTCCTTTAAAAGGCCCATCATCTTCTGACTTTAAATTTTTTTGGATGAGCCAGCAGCATGTCATTTGCTTGCCTGTACTATTACCTTAGCCTATGCCGACAGAGCCTGCTGTTTAGTCTGTTGAACTTGAGGTCATCAGCCCTGACGTTACATAAGTCGATACGTGTCCACCTTGGGTTTGCCAAAGCCTTGGGCTATTGCTTTGGGACATATCATATATAAATTTCACTGTTTTTTCTTCTCTAGACAACTTAGCCTAAGACACAGTCTGAGTAAATTGATTTTTGGTTATTTAACTGGTATTGAAAGATGAATTAAGGAAGAAATACATAGCTTACATGAAAGAGTACTAAGTGGTAAATGAAAAAAGTCCATTCTAATTTTAACTCTGAGGCATTTGGGCAAATGATATCAGCCATAAGATCTGAATATCCTCACTGCTAAAGGCAGGGACTGCCTGTGTTGCTGTGGTTTGTCAGTGTGGGAAACTCACAGAAGCCCTATGACAACAGAAGGAAACATTCACTGATCCTTGCCATCATCCCAACCAGGATTATATCTGAACCTGTCACCAGGATGCAGGTTATTTTTGGAGGAAGGGAAAGATTAATTTTTGTAAGACATAGGACATCAGAAAATAATTTTATTTAGAGACTACTAGGAGAAAGAGATCCTCATTAGTCGGTATGTCTCGTCTCCCCTGTGCCCTTGCAAGCATTTTTAAGTATTCTTGCTTGCATATGAGAATCTCCCAAACTTCCATAGGGTAACAAGGCATTCTGGGAAATGCAATCCCAAGATATTGCCAGGGACTCCACTCATGCTCTGTCTGAAACTCAGCCTTCACTCCCTGTCTGATTCCTTACCGGAGAGATTTCATACAAGGCATGAGTGGCAGAAGGTTCCCCTCCTGTGGTTGTTTTCTGCTTACAGGGCATAGACAGCAGTGAGGTTCAAGTAATTTAACAGCTGGTTTGCTGCCCTAATCACTATTTTAAGTATTAAAAAGAGATATAGTGAAAGGTAGTTATTTCATACAGCTATTCCTTAATGAGGACAATAAAAGGGGTACTCAAAACTAGATTATGTTATAAGAAAAGGTTTTAAAACATTAATGAAAATAATTCTATAATACTTAACAAAGCAATAAAACTGTTCATATGTTTTCATATTGCTTCTTGCTTCTTGCTGCATTTGCAATGATCTTGACATTTGTCTGAGCATCCTCAGCTGTGTGATTTATCCTGAGCCATCTTTCCCTGTGGGAGTAGGAGCCCATCCCTACAGAGGTAGGCCAATCAGATAACAGTCACTGTGTTTGATATATTAGAATCACTTAGGGGACTTCTGTTCTCTGGACATATTACGTTCATCTTTGAAAAACCCCTTTTCACTTCTGCTGAACTTGCTATAATTTTTCATACAATATTTTTATTTCTTTGGACACTTTCAGGAATGGCATAATCCAGTGAGAGTATCTCGTGGGAATTTGCAGTATAACACAAAGCTGAAACGAATGATTGCATGTCACAATCGGGTTGTTTGGCACTTTTCCTCTTTCTGTTATATGCTTACTTACTGGAGTCACTAAAGCAAAGTAAGAAAAATGTAGTATTTCATCCAAATATGTTTCATGAAATGAATAAAATACATATTACAAGCATAGTTCCATCTCATTCCTTATACCTATGGATGGGAGGAACATGACTATGGGTGCTTAGAATACTCTACTGCATAGATGAGCATAAAAAAGGGTAGGAATGTAAATGTGTGATCTGAGTTTGGAGTAGTTGTCCAGCCACTCCCCTTAGGAAGAACCCGGATTATGGTGCCGTTTTAAAAAGGGGCTCACGGAATTTAGCAGTCCCACCACTGGGCATAGATAGTGTATTACAATCTCGTCTGCATGAGTATAAATATCTCCTAAAGTATTCTACATTAAGGGGAGCAAGCTTGGTCAGGGAGAGATGCTGTCCTTCTGGCTGTAAGCCGTTCTCAGGGAGAGGCCTGTTAGTGGTCGGCAGTCTAGTTTCCCCCGGAGCAACTGGGGCTGTTGTTTCAGAGAATTCTCGTTAAGCTAAAGGCTGTCCTGGGGAATTTCTCAGTCATAATGAGACAAGTGAAAAGAGAGGTGTGGAACAGATTGATTGATAATCTTGTGTTTGCCCAGGGAAAATGCAGGACTAAAAGCATCATACAACTATATGTTTCTCCCTCGAGGGAGCATCTCAGATATTTTAAATGTAGTTTTCTGCAGAATAAGGACCTTTTCATTTCTGGAACTGATGAATTTTCTCCTCTTGGATAGAGGTTGAGGGTAGCACACTGATAGTTAACTTGGGCTTTAGCTGGATTTAAGATGGCATCCATAGTTGTCTCTTTTTTTTTTTAAGTCATTTTATTGGGGGCTCATACAATCCATAAATACATCAATTGTATAAAGCACATTTGTACACTTGTTACCCTCATTATTCTTTTATTTTATTTTATTGAGGGCTCGTACAATTCTTATCACAGTCCATAAATACATCCATTGAGTCAAGCACATATGTACACCTGTTGCCCTCATTAACACACATTTCTGGTTTTCCCCTGGATGCCATCTCACCTGTCTTAACCAGGATACTTTGTAATGTTGATCAGAGGCTACCTTCATCACCTTAATCCAAGCTGTCCTTATCCCTTTGCTACATGTGAGGCAGTAGTAAAAGATCATACTGAGTGGACTGCAGATTAAAATCATTACTATCCCTTTTAAAGTTGATTTAACTCATGTGCTTATGGTAGCTACTCAAATAAATTTGGTGCTTGTATAGGTGCTATCATGTGCAGCTGTCTCTATGGTATGTCCTGTTCTAATGTTCATTTATTATGGATTTATGGTATGCAAGAAGTGTGTCCTAGTGCACAGACTGTACCTCCCTGGGCTAGTATAGTCTCTTTTGTTCAGGTGCACTTCGGCCACAGAGTTTAAGCATTGGTGCTATGCTTCCATCCCATAGTAGCTTTGTCTACTACTTGTTGCACGGTGATTGATAACTTTCTCAAAGACTATTTCCAATTCAACTATAAAATAACTAGGGATTAAGCTCTCATTAGCAACCTATGCCAACATGATTGATGGATGGACTAAGGGGTTTCTTTCTTACTCTCCTTTTGTACTTTCAATGACCTTGTCATAATTTTCTTGGTACCACCCACCTAAATATTAATAAATATTGTACCTTGTGACAAAAACAATTTGCTATAAAAGGCAAATGACGATATTGTGTTAGTAACTGAATATCTCATAAGTCAGTCTGGCAGCCTCCCATCTTCTTGCCTGGATAAGACTGGTTCTATTTCATCATGACAAAGAAAGGCACTTTTCTCGGCCTTGTACCCCTGTTTTCCCTTGTTTTGTCTTGCCATTTATATAACTGGAATTTAAGCTCTCATCTTACCAAGAAAAAGATTTACTTTTTCAAGACAGATGGCCAGACGTTTATTTAGAGACTCCTAGGAGGAAGAAATCCTTACTAACTATCATGGCCAACCTCAGTTTTTCTTGTTCCCCACATGCATACCAAGCATTGTCACGGGTTCCAGAGCATGCACAAAAATACCCCCAGAAACTAAGACCTAGACAGCAAGTTGTTCTGGGAAATGTAGTCCCAAAATGTTGTCAGGGACTGTGCACACAATCTGTCCAAATCTCCACCTTCCCTCCCTTTCCCTCTCTCAAATATAACAGGTTAGCCTATATTTCATGGAGGGCCTTTTCTGTTATTAAAAATCTCTTCCATGGCTGACCGCTCAGAAGTGGGCAGCGTAAACTCATTCAACAAAGATCACCCTGCTGGTATTTGAAATACAGGTGGCATTGCTTCCAGCAGCAGCACAGCATTGAAGATAGCACAGTAGATAAACTGACAGGTAAGTGGTGGGAGATTAATTATATTATTGTTTAATCTCTTTAATTGTGACCTCAGATATTAATATTAGCTCACCAATCTTTCTCTGGTTTGCTCATTAGCCATATATACATATATTTCCAATTATGTAGTCAATAATATTAACAAAATTTAAATATATATTGTGGATAGGAAGGGGTACATTCCACATTTAAAAAAATATATTTTAGATCACCTATCTAAATGAATGAGGAGGGAATAATAAGAATGCTGGTGATAATTGAAGACTTCTGGCAACACGTTACAACTGTGAAATCTGCCAATTCTATACTCAATTTTCCTTATTTACATTTGTGTAAAGAAGTCTGGTTAGTGCAACCAGTTTTCTGGAGGCTTTTAACCTAAAAATTAGCAGTTCAAACACACTCAACCAAGAAAATGCTGGTAAAAAACCCATGGAGCTGTTAAATTGTACAAAATAGGTTTGCTATGAGTCAGAGTATGACTTGATGAGAGTCAACAAGATAATTTTTAAAATCAATTGGGAGGAACCAAGTAAAAAGTATTCTGATTTATTTTTATTTTTCATTCTTATGGACTAGCTAAACAAAATATATTTATAATAGAAATCAAAATATTTAGTCCTCTAAATAATTATTATATTTCAGAAGTAAATTTATTTTAAAACTACATAAAAGATGATCTTCAATGTTTTCATAAAAGGAAAAAAGGGTTACAAACAAATCGACCACCATCGAATAGATTCAAAGTGAAAGCAACCCTAGAGGGCAGAGGTGAACTTCCCCACCACGTCTCCAAGGTCAGAAGCCATTGCAGAGGCCAGCAGTGGCACTTTTCTTCGTGAGCGCCTGGTGGGTTCAAACCAATTTGGGTTTGCAGCTGAGTGCTTACTTACTGCACCAGAGCTCCCAATGCTTTTCAGAAACATATGGAAACATAAAATTTACATAATAAATACAGTGCTAAATATCTGTGCAATGAAAGCAATTATTGAGCTCCACCACCTGTTGTTGGGACACTGGTTTAACTCCAAAATGGCCACACCTGCGCTGTGCAGGCATTCCCAGCGGGTCTATGGCTCCCCCTGGAGGAGACTCTCCCCCAGCAAGCTGCCTGGTGGAGTCATACAGAGGCATTGGGAAGGCTTGTTCGTGCTTCCTCCCTGATTAGAAAGATACCGTTGTTCAGTGAACATAATAGCAGCCCACCTGACAATGAATGTTACCTGTTGTCGTCTTGCTATGGGGTAGTAGCCTACCCCATAAAAGATGTCTAACTGCTATTTAAAGATCCACCCAAAGGATCACCCCAGCAAATCTTCTCCTGTCCAGTCTACTGACAGTGCATGTAGTACTGCCATCTACATCAGAAAGTCTACCACCGATTTCTCTCAAATTGGTTCCAGGTCAGTATTATTTTATTTTATTAAAATATATTTTTATTGGGGGCTCTTACAGCTCTTATCACAATCCATATATCAATTGTATCAAGCATATTTGCACATATGTTGCCGTCATTATTTTCTAAACATTTACATTTTATTGGTATCACCTCCTCTTTTTACCCCTCCCTCCCCATCCCTACCCTCATGACCCCTTGATAAATTATAAATTATTATTATTTTCACATCTTAAACCGACAGCTGACTCCATTTCCATAAGGTTTCTGTTGCTCATCCCCCTGGCAGGGGGTGTGTTTATGTATCAATCATTAAGATCTGTTCCCCCTTCCTCCTCTCCTCTCCCCACCTTCCCTCCTGGTATTGCCACTCCCGTTCCTGTTCCTGGATCCCGTGTGTCATGAGCTCTTATCTCTAATCTGTACCTGTGCACATGCTTGGGTCTAACCCAAAGTGGAAGGCAGAACTGGGGTCATAATAGGGCGGGGCAAGGAAGCCTCAAGGAACCAGAGGAAAATTATGTGTTTCATGGTTGCTATAATACACCCTAGTTGACTCATTCCTTCCTTGTGACCCTTCTGTGAGGGGATGTCCCATTATCTACAGATGGGTTTTGGGTCTCTGCTCAGATCCCCCTTGTGACCTCTAGAAATAGGGATTTTCTCCCTGTCCTGAACTTGAGTTGAAATATCTGTTCTAACTGCTCTATTTTATTACCTTGTTTAATTATATAAACATGAATGAAAATTATACCAAAATTAATGCATAAAGCAAAGTGAGAAATACAACCTTCTGCTTATTTTCCATTACTTATTTTCTATCAACTATATCAAGCATTTAAGTCATCATTTAATGTTGTTATTATACACAGGTCTTTGTTTCTTACTCGAAATAAAAACTATCAGACTTAATTTTAAAAGAGAAAAGTGAAACAGCAGCAACAGAAATTTCTGTTTTCTATGTATCCATCTGATAATTGCATCTCTCAGAAATAGCTCTGCAATGTGAATGGGGAGATGGAGAAATCAATTCTTGTTGTCAAGTAACAAACAGAACAGGGGTTTCAGGGATGTCATCTGAAGTAATTTTTTAAAATGCCACTTGCTGAAGTTTGGAAATAAAGCTGTAATTACTGTGACAGTGTCAAGAGAAGAAGCTCTAAGCTGTCAAGATAATACAACAAGATATGTATTGTAATGTATTTCAACAATGTTGTAGGTTTCAGTAATAGGGTACTGACTCATGCACTGGCTTAAGATCAGCCATGTTGTGTGGGTTAAATCCAGCAAGAGAGATATGACCTCGACACAAAAGTGGGTATATGAAAGCTCTTCTATAAAAATCCACTGGCTTCAAAAATACATTTGTTTTATATTGGATGACATTTTCTATTACATTTGGTGTCGCTAGTAGTTAATTTGCATTCCAACCTATCCCTAAATCAGGATAGAAATGGTATCTCCTATAGAGAAACAAAGCCAAAGATGCTGCATGTACTGTATACAGGAAGAGATTTATGACAAGAAATGGCTTGCATCATCGGAGAAATAAGTAAATCCAGTCCAGTTCAAGTCATGGTAGTCAACTGATGTCTGGGATAGGCAAGCAATGCCACAGGAGACTGAGAACCAGACCAGGATGACCAAGCAGAGACAGCAGGGGGCACAGGCTGGTGAATATAGAGGTCTGAAGTTGGCCAAGTGAATCCACCATCTGCTGTCGGTTCCTGGGATCAACAGGGTATGCAATTAGGAGATCCAGACACAGATCTAGCTCTGGCAGAAGGTCAAGGGCCAAAGAGGATCTTGATCTTCTAGGTCTCTCTCTCTTATACAACAGGCTCTGATATCAAGCAGGTAACATCTGGCTGTGACACAGTTAAAGGCTGAGCTCCACCCCTACCCTTACCCAGGAGGGCTCAGGTGACATGATCCCTAACCATGACAGAAACAATCACTGGGTTCCTCGGAAGATCAAAGTACTGTTTCTCTTGTTAAGTAAATATTTTAGGGTACGTTTGCCTCTAATAAATGCAATTGAGTTTTATAATTCAGCACTAGACACTGAAGTTTCATCCCCATCTCCTAAATAGATTTACATTAATATTAGCACTTACAGGCATATGGTAATATCAAAATGCAAACTTCACAAGTTATGTCATTGTCAATATTTTAAAAGGCATTATTTCCAGAATTTTAAAGTCTTTACAGCAGAGAAAACATTTCATGAAATTTGAAAATGAGAATGCCTTGAAAGAATATTGTTTTTGGAGGCCATGTTATCTGAATATGTTTGTAAAGGGAGAAGTTTTAAACTGGAGGCACTTTTGTGAGATGTCCGCATCATGTACCTTCCTAGGAAGCAGCAGGTGCTGATGTAACCTAGTTGTTCATGGGAAGAATGGTACTAAGACGTAAACTATTTGTGTCTGGGAGGAAATTGTTCCCATGACTGTAATCACATGCAACCAAAGTGTCTGGTGTCCATCCCCTAAGAGGTAGCACACTGCTCCTTGTCAGGCAGCTTCCCTTCACATTGCACAGGACGTCACAATGACACTGCTCTGACATGCAATCAATTACTGATCCCATACCTTTCTTTGAGGAGTTACCACCCACAAGGTCGACAATTCAAACCCAGATACACACTTTAGACATTACCCTGCTTTCTGTACAGGCCACAGGCCACTCACCTCAGCACAGTCGCTCACAGTGCACATCTTGGAGGCAATGCCCAGGTTGGTGACCTAGCGTGGCTCTGCACTACACAGCATGTCCAGAGGACAGATGGCGGAGAAGTGGCTCCATTAGAACACAAGCCATAGAGTACAGCTCTGGGCTATTGCCAAAGAAATCCAACTGTTTTTTTTTTTTTCTATGAAGAAAATCATAGAGGCTTGGAGAGCTTGCCCCAGCTACCCTATGGACAGGTGCCAGCAGCTAGGCAGAATGCCCCATGCAAGAATCCCTATACATAGTGGCAAGTGGCAGAGCTAGGGCTCCCCTGTATGTTTCACCATTGCTGTTAGGCTCTCATGTACATACACACAGCTACCAGCCTTTTGCAGACGGAGCTATGCAAAGGAGCATCTCATATTCTGTCAGGCATGGTCTCTCCTAGCTGTGTGCCGTTTATGACACCCCCACAGATGTTAAGAGTGGCTGGAAAACGCACTTCTCTGGACCCATGAAATGGGTCAAATGACTGTCAGAGACCTACAATGCATCAGTGAGTACCAAACACAATTCAGTGCCCATCAATCATTACTTTAAGGGTCATGGAAAACCTTGAGAATTCAAGTATCTTGCAAAGCCAAGGAATGGCTCCTGCCCCTGCCTGTAAACTCCCATAATCTCCTGTTGCAGTTGCCTGAGACTGAGCCACGGGGAGGACAGCTGTCTCTCCCCCATGGATATGACAAGTCAATCCACGGTGCTTCGATATCTCGACCCTTTGAGAAAAAGGGCTACAGTTATGACTAATCCTGAAAGAGGGAGTAAGAGAGTTAGCCTGCTGGTAATCAGAATATTAGAAATGAAACATAATTTAAGGTTTAGCTTGTTGAAAACCCAAAATGTAAAAGTCCCTTCCCTTGCAATAAAAAACTCCATTAAAGCTTAATTAGCAAGGATCTTCTCATTCAGGAAGGTGGCAGCAAGTCCACTAAGATAATTAGGCAGCTAAAAAGCCTTCCCCTATTTGGATAAACAGTGGATAGTGAGGCCTCAGGGGATGGTGGTCTGGTATCCCTGGAGAAATAGAAGTATAATTAATTGTTTCCTCTGATCATAGCAAAACTTGCTTTTTTGGTCATGTAATTTGGGGTATATAACTTGTTTGATTTTCACTGGATTTTAGAAGCCATTTAGAGGTAGCAAACCCCACTATTCCCTTCTGTCTCACACTTGAAAAATAAACTTAGGGTTTCTGGAATCAACTTGGTCTTTGTCCTTCACTGAAACAGTGACAGGAAATCCTAGACCCTTTTCATGCCAACCATCCCAGTGGAGAGAAGATCCCTCAAAGGGCACCAATGTTAAGCTTCTGCAGCACTGTAGACCTGGAATTTGATTACACTTGATATTTGATAACAGTTGATGACTTTTTTATTTGATAACATTTAAAAAATAATTTTTAGAATTTATTTATTTGATAACTTTATTTATTTTATTTTTGTTTGTTTATTTGATAACTTTTTAAATTTGCTAATGCTTGATAACCTGGGATTTGATAAGACTGAGCTGCCTTGTCAAGATGGCCTGCAAGGACATCGATATTGCCAGTCTGGAAGATGGCCCAAGCCTGGTATCATTTTTACCATTTCTCCCACTACTACATGTAGTTTCTTGATGCTCATGATTTCAATATGATTAGTGGCTTTTACTTCTCTGTCTTTTCACCTATAGTATTTCCATTAATGTTTTATTTCTTTATTTTCTTGCTATCTGGGCCTTAATGATTACTGATGTGAGAAATCAACTAGATTTCAGGGATGCCAACATTTTTTAGCTATTCTTCTGCCATGAAAAAATACTCCAACCAATACCAGTGTCTGACATTAACTAATGGACTGATGGAACCAGTCAAGATTGGGCTCTTGCCCTTTTTGACTCTTCTCAAGAAAATTGTTTTATTCATTGTCTAACTGGTTGACTTATTTACCCTCCAAATTTTACATTTTGTTCTTAACAATTTGGGGAATTCTTTGCATTTGTGTGTTCTTGTGGTGTTTATTGCTGTTGCGGCCTGTTTGTAAAACTCCAAGCAAGAATGGGGGCGAGAAATGGTAAGATTATCATGGCCTTTTTGGGTCATTGAGGTGGAGTATAAAGACACTTAGTAACTCTCCAAAACTGGCTCCACTTTAGCTAAATAAGCAATTCCCATGTGTCTGTAGATCCAGCCCTCTGAAACCGTCCCCTCACAGATAGTGAGAATGTCACCGCACAGCCAGAAGCATTGTCAATGCTTCCTGTCCCCTCTTATCTGAATAGCTTGGATCTTACAAGGAGCCTTGAGTTTTGGTTACTAGGTTTATTAAGACCTCTAAAATGGAAAATGATGTCTCTCAAATTGGTTCTTTATCTTTTTTTTTAATTTCTGGGAACTTATTCATAGAAAGTCTACCCCCGTCATGGGGTTGAGTCCAGACAAATATACATATAGGTACATCAGGCATATATACAGAATGTAAGGGATTTAATGTAAATGAACAATGGCCTTCATTGAAATAACAAGTGAATTTACTGTGAAGATTAACAATTATGATGTTATCATAGGCATTTTAATAATTTAATAATTTTCTACTAATACAGAAACTGATTTGTTAACTCTGATTTTGTCCCGTAGGTGAATGATTTGGTTATGTAGAATTACATGTCAGTAGAGACTCTGAAACTTCATTTTAAATGTTGAAAACTAAAGCAAAGGGAAGAAATTATGAAGCAAAACAGCTGACTTGAAGATTTCAAAAGGCAGCTTGAAAAGACCAAGGAGAGTTTGATAATGAAATGTGTAAATATCTGGAGGTGGATAAACAACATAGAAGAATATTCTGAGCATTTCTAAAACTAAAAGAACTGAAGCAAAAACATCAAGCTAGAAGTTACACCAAGCCTCAAGTGAAAGGATCCTATGGGGAAATGGAGCCCTTGTAGGCACTGGTAAAATGGCCGTCTTCTAACCAACAGTTTATCCCTTTGATCCACCAGCCTCCCAGCGGGAACAAGAGGTGGTGGTCTATTTCCACGGAGATTTACAGCCGTGGACACTGTGCATGGCAGTTCTACTCCGGCTTAAGGTTCACTATGAATCAGTCAACTTCACTGCAAAAGTTTGGGATGGGCAAAATACCTAATAATGCAGGAAGCATTAAAAGAAGATGAAAGAAATATGTAGAAACATTGCATATTTCTCAACAAAAAGTTTATGTTCAGCAATTTCAGTAGTTAGCACACTATCAAGAAACAATAGTGAAAGAATTAGTCCAAACTGCATTGTCCCAAACTCACTTACTACCATCAAGTCGATGCCAACTTACTGTGACCCTATAGGACAGGATGGAACCACCCCTGTGAGTTTCTGAGATTGTAACTGTTCATGGGAGTATAAAGCCCCGTCTTTCTCTCACAAGCTTCATTGAAGACAAAGAAAAGCAAGAATCTAAGAATTGGCAAGATGTAAATTGAAATGTTTCAACCATCTGAGCCAGAGCTAGAGGTACTCTATGGAAATAAAAATGTTCTAGGAGAGCTACCTGATCGATTGACTGGGCGAGATTCATCTACATAGCCATGCAAAGAAAGTGGAGTTATCAAAAGTGGAAAGAGTATAATATCTCATTCAAATGAAGTTTTGCTGAAGATAATTACAAAATGGTTGTAGCAGTAGATCCAACAGAGACCTGTCAGGAAATTAAGCCAGATTCAGAAGAGGACATGGAAAAAGGGGAGTATCATTGCTAATGTCAGATGAATCTTGGTTGAAAGCAGAGAATACCAGAAAGATGTGTAGCATGGTTTCACTGACTATGCAAAGGCATTTGACTGTGGGGGTGCTAAAATATATTAGTCACATTGAAGAGAATAGGAACTTCAGAACACTAAGTTGTGCACACGAAAGAAATGTACATAGATGAAGAGGCAGCGGTTCAAATAGAACAAGGGAAAATTGGTTTAAAATCAGGGGAATTTTGAGTCCAGGTTATTCTTTACCAATGTTTATTGAATGTTCATGCTAAGCAAATAATCTAGCAAAATGACCTACATAAGATTGTGACATCAGACTTAGAAAAATACTTAAAAATTGGCCATGTACGGGTGACACATGATCCTGGCTGCAAGTGATGAATGCTGTACAACTGAACATTATTATTATGTTCATTAATACGAACAAGGCAAAGATTGAAGTTGTCAAGGATTTTATTTAACTTGATGCACTATGTCCATGAAAGCAGCAGCTGAGAGATCGAATAATGTGTTGTGTTTGGAAAAGTTTATGTGAAAAACCTCTTTAAATGGTTAAAAATCAAAAATGTCATTTTGAACATTAAGGAATCCCTGAACCTAGCCATGGTCTTTTAACTCACCTCAAAGGCCTCTGAAATTTGGGCAGTGAATAAGAAATATCTAAGAATTGATGCTTTTGACTTATGTTAAGATGAAGAATATTAAATATACCAAGTCTCCCAGTAGAGTCAACAAATCCAACACAGAAGGGCAGTTGGGATGTTCTTTAGGAGTGAAGATGGCTAGCCTTCTTCTGGATGTGTCCTTGGGGCGCTGTTCACTGGGGAATCAATCCTATTGTGCTTGAGAAAGCGGAACACGAACGGAAAACGCGGAGGACATTCGAGGGGATGAATTGGCGCGGTGGATGCCCCAAAAGGCTTAAATGTGAGACATTTTGTTAGGGTGATGCAGTTCAGAGCAGCGTTGAATTTGTTCTGTGTACATGGGTTTGCTATGGATTATAACTGATTGGAAAGTATCTAATTATAGAAATTCATATTAAATTCGATTCAGGTGGAGAAAATAATTTTGTCTCATGTTCTGTCCATAGGAAGATGGTTGAGCTTCTATTGCTAGATGTGATGTGGTCATTTTGACATGCCCACAGCGTACACATAAATGATAGAGAAAATGTCCCTAATGCCTTACAGTGGTAGAGCCTATAAGTGATATATTTTACAATTATGTTAACCAACTTTTTTAACCTGAAGAAGAGATGTAAATCTTACTATTTAGTTTAAATCTAATGTTACTCTTCAATTTCTCAGTAGATGGTTAAACTTCTATTCTCTATTCTGTTCTAATATCTGACCTCTAAAATGCACCAGCCTGAAAGATTATGTAGGTATAAAAAGATTTGTTAGCTCTCTTAAAAAAGCCTCTTTCTTCTGTACCCTGCATCTATCAGGCTTTTAATAGAAGTTTATAGCTTCAGTGGCTCTGTAACCTATACCCTTTTCTTTTGCCCCCATAATTATGGGATGCCATTTTGACACCATTACATAGAGAAACTACCACAGGACTCGGTGAAGAAGGTCATCTCTATGTCCTGTGTTAAATGTATTTTCCTACAACAGTTAGTTATGTTAAATTGCAATCCATTTTTTATTAAGATACTCTGAGAATTATTAGGTTCAGTGTATTCTATATTAAGAAATATCACTCTTTGGGTTATAGCTAGTGTATTTGAGTACAACTACTTTTCAGAAGATTTTGAAAATGAGAGATACTGCTAAAGTCTTATTAAAATATTTTTATTTCTGAAAATCATTAAAACTTCGTATAATGGATATTAATTAATATTTTGTGCCTTGTTATGCAGAAAAAGTTTTATATGCTGGGACATTTACTTTTCTCTTTAAAAGGATGTTAAACATATTCTGAAATTTAATTGATGGGAGAATATAATTAATTTTACTTCTGATATGAAAAACAAACTCCTTTGGCTAATAAACATAATTTATCTATATAACCAGAAAGTTAGAGCTATTTGGTCAAGTCAGTTCTACAACCCCCTCAGCACTTTTTAAATTATTTATCACCCTCTGAAGGATCAAGTGCAATAATTTACAAGACATCATATGGACAAATCAATGGAGTATATTAGATTTGTGAAAAACTTTCTAACTAAAGTACCCTAATCAACACTGCTACCACAATAGAATCATTTCTTGTTCTTAGTGGCATTCAAAGACTTTTACATCATGAGTCAATAAATACATAGAACTGTGGAAAATGGATGTATGAGTGTGGATACGAAACAGAAGACTAATGTAACAATGCTAGGTGTATATATAGTACAATTGGTATTTGTGTTTTGCAAATATATTCCATTGTGTTATAATTTGTTCTCATTATGATGTCTCTAAATAGTGTTGACTGAAATAAAATAAATTTCATAAAGCAACATATACCATTATAAATAGTTGGAAATAAATGGTTGTTCCCTTTGTTATATTTTACTTCTATAATACTTTTTCCATATTTAATGAACATTTACAAGCTGTAGGGTTTCTTGTATGAACTTCTAAGTTCGTGAAGGTGCAGATTTTGTCTATTTTCTCCTTTGTACTCTCAGGACACGAAATGGATCTGCCATAGGGTTGCTCCTCATTACATATTTGACAATAAAAGGAACTAGTGACTCAATAAAGAAAATATTATAAGCAAAGTGCATGCATGGTGCATGTATAAACCCTTATAAAATATGAGGCAAAGGATGCAAATAAATCTTAGGAAAAAAACTAACAGAAAATATATAATAATTATAATAATTGTAGGTAGGAAATATTATTTATTCCACACTACATTTACTCATAACCCTAAGAATTGTAAAAAAAAAAAAAAGTAAAAAGAAGAGTCTCAATTACCTGGAGTTCCAGTACTCTCACATTTGGATAGAGCCAAATCTGAAATGTCACAATATAACAATCCCCCGCCCTAACCATATCTCATTTATTTGTGTATTTTTATGTTACTTGCACTGTTTTGCTCTTTTATATTATGTCTTCAAGTTTTTTTTTTTATCATTTCCACTCCTCCCAGTTAGTATCATTTCCTAGTTTGGTCTCCTCTCTAACTTTGGTAGTTAGATTACATGTCAACTTGAATTTGCATGAAAGTGTAAGGGTGGAATCTAACCTACCAATTAGGTCACAGTTTGATGATGCCTCTTGAGAGGTGCGGTCTTTATTCAAGAGGAACACTGAGGAGTCCTCCCCACTCCCTCACACTTTTGCCTTCCTGTTACTGGGATGTTGTGTGTGCCTCCAGGGGTGGTCCCATAATGGCTGCCTGACCTTGAGATCTGTCAGCTCACTGTCATGGTCCACTCACCTTGGATCCACTTCACTCTGTACCCACTGACCTGTAATTTTCCTGTATCTAGCTTCCCCTTTCTGCTTTATCAGCCTGCATCTCCATGAGTCTGACAGTTCCAACTGGCACTGGGCTCATGGATTTAAGTTGGACTGGGCTGGGTTGGCTTCTTGATTTAAAGCTCTATTAGATGACTTCTTGATTTAAAGCCCTTTCTTACACATATATGAGTGTCACTGGTTTTGTTTTTCTGGACAACTCAACCTAACCCAATATCCAAGTATAGGTAGGATGATCATTTGAATATTTTCTCACCAGTACATTAAAATATTTTTTATTTAAAAAGTACTAAACTGGAGGCCCAATGTCCTACTGCTGCCTTAATACTAAACCTATACATATAGGCTCATAGATCTATTCCCCCATCCTCATATAAATATATTTGCATATGTACATGTCTTTATCTAGACCTCTATAAATGCCCTTTTCCTCCCAGCTCTTTCCTCTATTTCCCTTGATTCTCCTCCTGTCCCACTATCATGCTCAGTCCCCACCAGGATTTCAGCACTTCCTCTTTGTTACATTCCCCTTGATCCTGCCCTACCAGGTCTCCCACACCCACCTCCCCACCAATTTGGATCGCTTGTGGTTCCCTTGTCCCTGGGTTTGTTAACACCTCCTCCCTGTGGGACGGACAACAGAAAAGTGGGTGAAGGGAGACGTCAGACAGGGCAAGATATGACAAAATAACAATTTATAAACTATCAAGGGCTCATGAGGGAGGGACGAGCGGGGAGGGAGGGGAAAAATGAGGGCCTAATGCTGGGGGTTTAAGTGGAGAGGAAATGTTTTGAGAATGATGAGGGCAATGAATGTACAAATGCGCTTTACACAATTGATGTGTGTATGGATTGTGATAAGAGGGGCAAGATATGACAAAATACCAATTTATAAACTATCAAGGGCTCATGAGGGAGGGGGGAGCGAGGAGGGAGGTGAAAAATGAGGACCTAATGCCAGGGGTTTAAGTGGAGAGAAAATGTTTGAGAATGATGTACAAATGCGCTTTACACAATTGATGTGTGTATGGATTGTGATAACAGTTGTATGAGCCCCTAATAAAATTTTTTTTTAAAAAAATAGTTGTATGAGCCCCTAATAAAATTATTTAAAAAAAAAAAGTACTAAACTGTCCGAATTTGTGGATCCACTTTACAAATCATTTTCTCAGCTCATATGACTGAGTTTTATTAGAGAAAACCTTAGAATCTTTAACACTGAAACCATTATAGATTTGTTTGTCAACACACTGAATGCACATCACCATCTATAAGTATGGCTTTGGTTGTCTAATATGGATCTGTAGGTTTTATATGTCTACACACTTATACCCAATTGTTTATTCTACATTGATGTCTAAACATTTTGACATATTTAATATATGTAAAACAGGAACCATTCGTACTACCTTCGATCTTACATTTGCTTATTATACAACACAACCATCCCCGAAATTTTCTGTTAATGGCATCACCACCGTAGGCGCTGTCCAGTCAATTCCAATTCATAGACATGCTGTGTAAGGCAGAAGAAGCACTACCCTCATAATTATGATGTCTGTCTGTCACCATCCTCATCATCATTATGCTTGAGCATATTGTTGGAGCCATTGTGCCAATTCATCTCATCAAGGGGTTTCTTCTTTTTCACTGCCTTTATAATTTACTAAGTATGATGCCCTCTTTCTGAGACAAATACTTCCCGATAACATGTCTACAGCACATGAGACAGTGCCTAACCATCTTGTATTCTAAGGAACTTTCTGGACATACTTCTTCCAAGATATTGTTTGTTGTTTTAGCAGTCCGTGATACTTTCAACATCTTCAAAAGTCCTGTAATTCAAATGTATGGATTCTTCTTCTGTCTTCTTATTAAATATCCAGCTTTCATATATGTGTGAAGCAATTGAAAATACCATGGCTTGGGTTCAGTACACCTTAGTGCTCAAAGAAACATCCTTACTTTTCAACACTTGAAAGATATCTTGGTGCAGCAGATTTACCCAATGTGATGTGTCATTTGATCTCTTGACTGCTGCTTCCTTGAGTATGGGTTATGGACCTAAAGCAACATAAAATACATGACAACCCCATTTTTTCTCTCTATTTATCTTAACTTTAACCTACATGTACAGGTGTGAGGATTTTGGTTTTCTTTACGTTGAGTTATAATCCATACTGAAAGCTACAATCCTTGTTCTTCATCAGCAAGTGCTACAAGTTTGCCTCTCTTTCAGCAAGGGAGATTGTATCATCTGCTTATTACAAGGTGTCAATAGCCTTTCTCCAATCTTCATGCACATTCTTCTTCTTTACATAATCCAAATCTTCTGATAGTTTTCCCCAGAAGGAAGATTGAATAATCATCGCAATGGCTGCAACCAAGATTGATACCTTTCCTTATTTTATACCTTGCAATAAGCTCTTGTGTTTTCACAACAGCCTCTTGATCTGGATATACGTACTGCATGAGCACAATATAGTGTTCTTGGATTTTCATTATTTTGATGGATATTTATAGTTTCTTATGATACACACAGTCAAATGCCTTAGCATAGTCAATAAAACAGAAGTAAACATATTTCTGGTGTTCTCTGTTTTTAGCCAAGATCTATCTGATGTCAGTAGTGATCACCCTTGTTCCATGTACTCTTCTGAATCCAGCCTGAACCCCGGTCAACTCCCTGTCAATATACTGCTGTGAACATTGTTAGATGACCTGCAGCAATTTTTACTTGGATGTGTTTTTAATAATATTGTTCTATAATTTGCACATTCCATTGGGTCACCTTTTTTTGGCATGGGTTCAAAAATGGATCTCTTCCAAACAGTTGGCCAAGTAGCTCTCTTCCAAAATTTTTTGGCATAGACTAATGAGTTCTTCCAGTGCGTCATCAGCTTGTTCAAATATTTCAATTGGTATTCCATAAATTCTTAACACCTTGTGTTTGGCAAATGCTTTCAGTGCCGCTTAAACGACTTCATTCAGTGTCATTGGCTCTTGATCATGAGCTACCTCTTGAAATGGTTGAATGTAAACTAGTTCTTTTGGGTAGAGTGACTGTGTGAAAATATTGAATGATTCAAGAAACATCAAAAGAAGATGGAAATAATTTAAAGAATCTCTAAATATTAAAACTTGAGGCTTAAATATTTTCCTCAGCTCTTTCCATCTAAAATATGCTGTATATTCTTTTTTGTTTTCAAACCCTAGTTCTATGCACCTTTCATTATAATATTTTACTTTGTCTTCTCAAGCTGCCCTTTAAAATTTTCTATTCAGCTCTTTGACTTCATCATTTTTCCATGTGCGTTAGTTACTCTAAAAGCAAGTTTTATAGTTTCTTCTGATATCCACTTTGATCTTTTCTTCCTTTTCTGTATGTTAATGACCCTTTGCGTCCTTTATGTATGATGGTTTTGATGTCATCCTACAGTTCATCGAGTCTTCTGTTCTCAGAGTTCAATGCATCAAATCTGTTCTTGAAATTCAGGTGGGATGGACTCAAGGTTATATTTTGGCTTTCATGGACTTGTTTGAAGTTTCTTTGGCTTCAGTTTGAATTCTGGAATGGGTAAATTGGTTTTAGCTGCCTACATTGAGCCTTTTTTATCATCTCTTTCCACAGATGTAGTTCATTTGATTTATGTGCCGTCCACATGCATGTAATAATCATTTATGTTGTTGAAAAGGGTATTTGAAATAATGAAGTCCTGATCTTACAAAAAGCTACCATGATGTCTCCAGTTATTTTCTTTCACACAGGCCATATTTTGAACTTCCACTTTGTTTTCCACTTTTGTATTCTAGTAGCAGTAATTATAAATTCAATTTGCTTGCATGTTTTATCAACTTCAGATGGAAAAGTTGGTAGAATTAGACAATTCCTTCATTACTAGTTGTAACAGATCCTGTATAAATTTAAATAAAGGTAGTATTGACTGGATTTCCCTTTTTGAGGATAGATATTGTCCTATTACTACTTGACATTTACAATTGTTCCTTCTCATTTTGAATTGTGCCCCTACTTTGAAATTAGAGTCCTGAAGTCTTAACTGAATTCATATCATTGTGATCAACTCTGCTTTGAGAAGTCAACCCTTGCTCAGTTATATTTTTAATTCCTTTCCACCAGAGGGGTTCATATTCTGGCATTTTATCTGACAGTGCTTGCTATTATTCATGAGGTTTTTCAGTATCTGACAATATTCCAAAGCTATTCATAAGGTTTTCAGGGGCTGTTTCATCAAAAGCTGATAGACTATTCCTTTTGTCCAGTCTGTTCTTAGTCAGAAAGGTTCGCTAGCATATGTTCACTTTGGGTAACCCTTCTGGTATTTGAAATACCAGTGATGTAGCAATAGCATCCAGCATCACACCAACACATTGCTACCATAGTATGAACAAACTGACAGACAAATGGTTGTGGTAAACTAGAGAGTCTGAGAAAAAGATGTTCAACTAACTGAACTAACATAGTTACTGCAACAATGGACTCAAACATATCAAATGTCTATTGGTACTTACAGGTCAGTGTTCTGTTTTGTTGTACAAAGAATCCTTACTTATTGGAATGACTACAACAGCACTAAAAAGTAACCATGGTGTTGGAGGGTTAAAAGGACAGACGGTGGGTGACAGTGATACAGTAAAGGAAACATTGCTGTTCTGAAAGACAAGAGTATATTATTAAATTAAGATTGATAACAGAAGTAGGAAATTTTAGTAATAAAAAGGAGTAATAAAATTCTCTATATACAAAAACACATATGATAGCTAATCCTGGCTGATGAAAGACTTGTTGAAAGATCTAGAAGAGAAAGGAGTATTTGAGGAGAGAAGTGATAGATACCACTGTAGATTCATTTATTGGGAAGAGCCAGGGGAGATAGCTTCAATTTTCTTCATGCAGCAGTAACAATGTTTTATGCTAAAATAAAAAGAAATGAGTTGATGTGGAAGTAGGGTAACATGAAAAGATTTATGAGGAGCTAGTAATTAAAGATAAATATAAAAATTTTCTTGGAAGCTAATTATTCATAATTTAAAAGTCTACTGAAAACTGACGATGTAATAGACCATGTGCTAAACACCAAGAATATGATAATATGATATTTAAGATTTTGTGTCATCTTATCTGGGTCAGGTTTTTCAGCGGTTTGCCAGTTATGACATCCTAATACACAATAATAAGGTTTACTATAATGTCAATAATTTCATGACTTATATAAAATCAATAAAAGAAAGTTTCCTCAGAGGTTTGGGGTGTTTTGTCTATTCTTTACATGGTCATTACGAGTTAGTACTGACTTGACAGCGACTAACCACAGCAATAATGACAATTCACCAAGCCTGGTGTGCTTTTGCAAAGACAGGTCTCTGTTCATAACATACCAAAGTACATGAGACACAGTCTCACTGTCCTGGATTGTAAGGTTCATTCTGGCTATATTTCTTCTAAGACAGATTTGTTTGTTCTTGGGCATGCTCAATCACTCTACTGTATTTTTGTTCCTTGTGGAGATCTGATTGAAACTACAATGGTTTGAACCAGGCACACCGTACTCCTCAAAACTTCGTCTTTGCTCTCTGAGCAGTTGGCAGTGTTCTTGTGCTACCGGTCTGTTCAGCATACAATAATATTTGATTTCTTGACTTTTGCTTCTGTGAGTATCGATTGTGGATCCATTTAAAATGAACTATTGGACAATCTTGATCTTTTCTCGGTTTATCATGAGGTTGTATGTAGGTCTAGTGTTTTGTTTCTTTATATCAAGCTGTGATCTACTTCAGAGACAGTAGTCTTTGACCTTCTTCAGCAAGTCCTTCATGGCTTTTTCCTTTCAGAAATCATGGTTGTGTCATCTGCTTATCACAGGTTACTAATGAGCCTGCTCCAATCCTGATGCCATGTTTTTCTAAACACAGTCCAGTTTATTGGATTATTTGCTTAACATACAAATTGAATAAGTAAGTTTTTAGGAGAAAACTCTCTTGCACACTATTGAAACTCTGAAGTATTTGCCTTGTTCTAGTGGGATTGTTCTCTGTTGGTGTTTACAGGTTCCTCATGAACACAGTGACATGTTATAAAATTCACATTCTTTGAAATATTCATAATTAGTTAATATTCACAAAGTGCAATGCCTTTACAATTTTTTAAGCTCTTTTCTTCAGTATTTCTTCCATTTGCTTCAGTTACTCTGCATTCAAGAACAATTTTAGGAGTCTTTTCTGGCATCCCTTCTGTTTATTACTTTCTTTCTTAAACAGTAATGACCTTTTGCTTTTGTATGTCTGATATACTTGATGTCATCCCACAAGTTTCTTGTCTTCAGACTTTATTGTTCAGTGTATCAAGTCTATTCTTGAGATTGCTTTTTAATTGAGGTGGAAAGTTCTTAAGGTGTATTGAATCGTGGCCCTTGTAGATTTGTTTCCATTTGTCAATCTCTGAAGTGGATAGCCTTTTTGTTCTTCCTAGTCTATTCTTACAATGAGAATTCCACTGAAATATGTTCACCATGGATGATTGTGTTGGTATTTGAAAATCTAGCCTTTGTGATAAAAATCTTGTAACATGGTAAAATTTTGCAAGAGCAAACATTTGTTTATTGCAAATACCCGTTTTCAACAGCATAATGAAGGTTATATTTATGGACATCACCAGATAGAGCACAGTAATTTAATTGATTGCATGTGTGGGAAGAGATCACGGAGAGACATAATATCATCCATCAGAACAAGTGTGTAGTTCACTGTGAAACAAGGCATCATTTTCTCATAGGCACATTCAAGTTCAAGTTGAAGGAAATTAAAACACGTCAACTAGAGCCAAAGTCAGACCATGAGCACATCTCCCTAGGATTCAGAGACAATCTCAAAAACAGATTTGACACATTGAACATTAATAATTGAAGACCAGGCATGTTGTGGTATGGCATCAAGGACATAGTGTAAGAAAAATCAAAAGGTCATTAAAGTGACAGAAAATATAGAAAAGAGCAAAATGTATGTCAGAAGAGAGTCTGAAATTTATTTTCGAATGTAGCGTAGCTAAAGAATGTTGAAGAAATGAGGACATGAAAGGACTGAACAGAAGATTTCAAAGGTCAACTTGAGAAGACAATGTTAACTATTATAATGAAATGTGCAGAACTTGAGGTAAAAATATCAATAATGAGAAAACATATGTAGCATTTATCATGCAGAAACAAATAAATAAGTAAATCAAGCCATGGGTTTCAATACTGAATGATTCTATAGAGAAAATATTGAACTACAGTGGAAGAATCAAAACAAAAAGATGGAAGGAATATCGTGTCATTGTATCAAAAAGAACTGGTCAACCATAGAGAGAAAAGATCTCCAGTTTGATGAACTGATACAATCATTAAAACCATGGATTCAAAGAGAGGAGAGATAGTGAGAATGGAGCATAACTGGCCTGTGTTGTGTTCAGTAACGACAAATTGGAACCCCCTCGAGACTTAACAGCATATGTACATATGAGGCACTTCAAATTTAACTGAGAAAACAATGCTGTAAAATAAAATTTAATCAAAAAGATTGGCTTTGGTTACTGAATCCCATGAAAGTGGGATTATAATGAAATAATAATAAGTTCTGTTTTTTGAAAATAATTTTTGTTTTAAAACCAAAAATATTTTTGTTTTGCTAAAATGTTAATATAGGCTAACTTCACCAACTTTTAATCTCTGAAAGGAATAGCACTGTCTATATCTTTGAGAAGAAATTTCCAATATGGTATTATGTGATGCTACAAGCACTAGGATCCAGTTGTATTTCCTTCTTTTATAAATCTTTCTTTAGTAATTTGACCTAAAAGAGACATATTGCATCTGTGGACCTCAGATAACGGCCACCACACTGATGGCTAATAGTCTATCTACTCGCAACTTACCAGGAGGGGAAGATTTGAGCAGTGCAGTTCAAGGAGACTGCTCTTTTGTATAGAGGAAACTTCTCCCAGGGAAGATTGTTTGCCTTTCAAGGAGGCTGATAAACATCTGGAGAAAATTACTGGGCTGGGAGGAAGAGTCTATCTGTAACTATATTTTGTGGAGCTCCTTTGGGAGCTGTATAGGATGCAACTTATTTCTGGGCTTATAAACATGGGATTTGTTGAAATTGCATAAACTTCTTCAAACCTCTTAGGACATCATCATTTTTATTGTTTTCCAGTTTTTGCCTCATGAAGTATAAATTTGATTTTGGTTTTGAAAATTAATACTGTTCTCCAATTTTGCTAACAGTTAGACATTCAGATTTTGTTGATGAGTTAATCATTTTGGGCACTGTTTATTACATTTTAAAAGTGATTGTTTTCCTAATGGAAGCTTTTTCTTTTTTTTTTTTTTTAATTCCCCAAGAAGAAAATACTTTTCTGTGGAAAGTATACAAAATGGTGCAGGATTCCTAAGGCATTTTTACTGCAAAAGAAGCCTTCCCGAAAATCATGTCTGATTACTGATTGCAGAGATGTGTCTCTCATGGCCAAAGATAACAGCGTAGAACGAGGGGCTTTGTTGTTGTTTTAATTGTATTGTGAAGGTAGGAATTATTCTCCATACAGGTCTGGATTTAGGGACACAGGCCAAGCTGGTAAAGGCACTTGGCTGCTGAAAAAAATTGAGTAGTCAGAGCCCATAAACTACTCCATAGTAGAAAGATGTGGCAGCCAGCTTCCATAGGGTCACCTCCTGCTTATCCTATAATGTGTCCATAACAAAGAATTGACTCACCAGCACAAGGTTTGATTTTGGGGGAGGGGGGAATTATTCTAATAGAGATCTAAGCATGTCACATGAAACATCCTGTGTTGTAGTGTTTTTGAAGATTTTATTTTTCCTCTCATAAAATACAGTATAAGAATAATTCCTAAATGTAAGAAATTATTTTTACTATTATTTATAATTTAAAAATAATACTTTTCTGCTGTTTAATGTGCTAGATTCCAGTTATGCTGTTGTTAGGTACTGCCAAGTCATTGTGATTCACAGCGACCCTGTGTGCAACAAAATGAAATACTGAAGAATCCTGTGCCATGACCATGATCAGTGCTATGTTTGAGCCCATTATTGCAACGAATGTGTCAACCAGCCTTGCTGAGGCTGGTCGTCCTTTTCATTGACCCTCTACCAAGTTTGATGCCCTTTTTCAGGCACTGGTTCATCCAGATAACCTGTTCAAAATACATGGGATAACATCCTTTCACCATCCTTGCTTATAAGAAGTGTTCTGCCCGTATTTCATCCAATACAGACTTGTTTGTCCCTTTTCTAGTTGTTGTTCGGTACCATTCAGATGGTTTGACTCAGCGTGACCCTTGGTACAACAGAACAGTATACTACGCAGTCCTACACCATCCTCTTCCATTTGAGCCCATCGATGAGACCGCTGTGTTAATCCATCTTGTTGAACGTCTTCTCTTTATTTCCATACCTCTATTTTGCCAAACATTATACCCTTCTCCAGGGACTGGTCTCTCTTGACAACATATCCAAAGTACATGATACAGAGGCTAGCCATCCTTGGCTCTAAGGAGCATTCTTGCTGTATTTCTTCCAACATAAATGTGTATATTCTTTTGGCAGTCCACAGTATTTTGGATATTCTTTGCCAGTACCACAATTTAAATGCATCAGCTGTTCTTCAGTCTTCCTTGTACTCTGCCTGCAAAAGCCCTACTAACTCATTTCCTAATGGGTTTCATGTGCATATGAGGTGATTTAAAATACTATGGTCAGCCGCACTTTAGTCTTCAAAGTAACATCCTTGCTTTTCAATTTTAAAGAGGTATTGTACAGCAGATTTACCTAATCCAATGCATTGCTTGATCTCTTGACCACTGCTTACGTGCACAGTTCATGAAATAGTCAATATTTTTTGCCAACATCAAATGCATTAATTATCGTTAGGTCTTTCATATTAATTTTCCAGTTTGGGCATGTGGTTTAAAAGTCCTGGGTGTGGATAAGGAACATATTAGTCTGTAATGTGTTTCTTTTTCCTTTAACAATTTAAAGAGATATTTGGAAGCAGATTTGCTCAATAAAATAAATCTTTTTATTTCCTCATTTCTGCTTCCATTAATGGTGAGTGGATATCTCCATCAGATGAAGTTCCTGACAACTCCTAACTTTTCTTCATTTGTCGTGATGTTGTTTACTGATCCAGCTGTGAAGACTTTCACTTTCTTGATGTTGAGATGTTATCCATAGAGGAAGCTCTAATGTTCATCAATAAATGTTATATTTCCTCTTTATGTTCCAGTTATGCTACATCCATTTACTGATTTAAATAGCTCCTTAAAATATGTTTGGCAAAGTTAATAGGTTAAATTTTGACTCAGAAAAAGCAGTGTGAACTATGAGAGAAACCCCAGGAAAGACATTATCAAAGGACTGAAGGATGATGTGGATGTGCTTCCTTGCAATGTGGCACCATGGGAGTATGTGGAATGAGGAGGCAGAATCTGATGCCGAGCAATGTGGATTTAAGGAAGTATTTCATTGAAATTAGATGCTGTGTCTCCAAAAGTCTACCTAACTCCTTTCCTGATGGTTTGCACAGTTTTGAAGGTCAGTGTGGCAAGTCCTACTCTACTGTCACTGACTCATGCCCAGTTTATAATCACCCACAGAGCAGGGAATACTTACCCTCTTAGAGTTTCCAAGATTGTAAATTCAAGACTGTAAAGCCCCCCTTTTCTCTTATAGAGTGACTGGGGCTTTGAACTGCTGACCTTTTTGTTAGCATCTCAATGTGTAGCACATTATAGCTCCAGGATCAATGATATTATTATCAGCTTCTGCAGAGAATCCAAGTGGTTCTTGTTATCACAAGTAGGGATGTTGAAAATCAAGGAAGCTGGGTTATATCCTTTATATGTGTACTCAATATATATATTGTATACATATTGTATGTATTGTATATATATATACTGAGAAAATAATCTGAGGTGAACTACATGAACAAGAATCAGGATTAGAGAATGATTCATTAACAACCTGTGCTATGCAGATGACAAACCTGTGATTCATTAACAACCTGTAATATGCAGAAAACCTTGTTTTCTGAACGTTAAGACAACTTGAAGGATTTACTGATGAATATAGAAACCTGCAGCCTCCATTATAGACTAAACCTCAATATACAGAAAAAAATTACAACTGGCACAAAAACTGGAACATAATAATAAATGGGGAAACGTTTTAAGGTGTCAAATATTAAATTTTACTTGAATCCACATTGATGCTAATGGAAGCAGTAGTCAAGAATCAAAGGATACATTACATTTGTCAAACTTGCTGAACATCACGTCTTTAAAGTGATATTTTCAGCATAAAATCACTATTTCCTTTTCAATCACGGCACTGCTAGGTTAAGTCGTAGACGGATAACTATGAGATCTGAGGTTTAAACCTACCAGGTGAGAGTGTCTGCCCCTATAGAGACATACAGCCTTTGAAACCCCACAGCGGAGCCTCTGTGATGGAATGAACTCAATGGCAGTGGGTGAGGATTTGGGGGTTTTCTTCAGCCATTTCCCAGTGTAATAACCGCATCTTTATTCTAGGTATGTTTAGAAAAAAATCATCTTCTGTTCAGACTATGCCCCCCCACCCCTTGTTTGTATCTGATTTCACATACACACAAAACACAAGCAAATGAAAAGAACAAAAAAGCGGCTTCCCTCTATGTTTGTTCATGGCAAGTGCTGCAGTATTTTGTTCTGTGGAGCAAGCAATTTGCTCTGCACTGCCTTGAAAAGTAAGTTCACCTACTTATGTCATCCGTAATAGACGGCACAGTTCATTGGTCTTGTGGATTTCCAATAATATAAATTTGATGTCTTTTTAACTGTCTCAGTAACTACTCTCAATGTTTCTTGAGATAAAGGAACAAAGGGTTATTATTTTGGACAGCAACATATGTTCTAAATTTATAAGACTTAGCAATTCAATTATTACCATTATGTACTATATTTGTCTGCAAATATACTTATTTTATAATTAATTTAGTGAATTATACAGAGAAATATCCATCTCTGATATATTTGGAATAATGTTGGTATTGTATCGAGAACTAGAGTGAAACCAGACAACATTTGTCAGGGGAACAAGCCTTAGATTCTACAAGAAATGATTTGTGAATCTGAGCAAAGATTACTGTCATGGACTTCAGAGGAGAGGGGAAGGTTACAAATGTAGTGTTCTGAATGCCTCAAGAAATAAGAGAAATTCTATTTGGGAACATCATCAAGAAATAAATCATTATTCTTCTCTTTGTTTTTTCTTTGGAACTGTCTCTAATTTTTCTATCACATCTAATCTATAGACTGAGCATGTTAGCTACTACTTCAAATGTGTTCTAGGATTTTGTAAATATATATTTTATTTGTATTAACATACAATCATGCCATTTTATAACTTTTCCTCTGTTTTCTTGCTTTAACATAAACTTGAATGAATATGAGGTCGATCTGTCCACCATCTATAAAAGACAACATGTATAAGTACATTATAGAATGCATGCATGTTACTTTAGTGATGTTTTACAAGTTTCCTTTTGGAAGACGATTTTTTTTCCTGAAAAAGTAAATTTTCAGAATAACCATTAACTTCTTATGGAATTATGAATAATCATTATCTAAAGATTAATCTTTTAAAAATACGTAAGAAAGAGTATTACTATTTTACTGCGGATGTAAACTGGAGAAGTAAATATGAAAAAGAGATAAAGTATATATTTTACATCACATATAGGTTTGAATTTTGTGATGTATACATTTTTACTTGTCTAAATGTGAAAAATTGTATAATTAAAAATAATACTTTAAAATGTTTTGTTTAATATCAAGTTCTTTCATTTTTATCCACACTTTCTCATTGAAAGTTCTACACACCAACAATAATAAGTAATGAAAACTTTCAAAAAGAATAAGGGGACATTCTATTAGCTTGTATTCCATTATTCCATATACTATTTAAAGATCTCCTGTGCAAGATATGTATTCCAAATGTTGGGCAACAATATTTTTGAGAATGCTTTGAGGGTACACTCGATGTTTCTCATTCTAAGGGGCAGAATCAAGGGGATGTGTGAGAAACGTTACAGGGAGGAAAATGGGCTATCCTTGGGATTCCTGAATAGGGATCTTCTCTTTTCCTTCACTCCACCCTAAGATGTTGGAAATTAACATAAGGTTCAAAGACTTTTCTGATGGAGAAAAGAGTACAACGGGCCTTCAAAGAGTTGGTTAAAATATTTCATTATCTGTACTTCTGTTTTTCCTTGAATACTTTGAAGCTTCCTTAGAAATCTACCACTCAGAAAATTCAAGTCATGAAGAATATAAGTCATTTGCACAAATACACCATCAGCTCATTTATTTTCCTTTCTGTGTTGTTGCTCTTATGCGCCATCACGATGGTATCGACCCATAGGGACCCTATGCACAATGGAACCAAGCGCCGCCAAGCCTCGTTGCACAGTCGTACTTGTTCCGAGGCTTGGTTCTGTTATTGCAGATGCTGTGCCATCCAGCTCCCTTCTTTTGCTGCCCTACTACTTTATCAAGAATGATGTCATTCTTCAGGGACTGCTCTCCGCTGCCAACCGGTCCACAATATACACAATGGCGTCCCACCATCCTTGCCTCTAAAGAGCACTCTGGTCATACTTCTTCTAAGATTGTTATTTTCTTTCAGCAATCCATGATAGTTTTAATATTCTTCCAAAACAGCACAATATAAATATATCTTTTCTTAGGTCTTCCTTATTACAACGTCCAATTTTCACATGAGTATTAGGCAATTGAAAATTCATGGCGTGGTTCAGGTGCACGTTTAGTTCTCAAAGTCACATCCTTGTTTTTCAATACTCTAAAGAGGTCTTGGCAGCACTTTTACCCAATGCAATGTGGCATTTGAAATCTTGACTACTGCTTCCATGAGCAGTGATTTTGCACCCAAGCACCATAAAATTCATAATAACCTCATATTTTCCTCTGATAATCATAATTTTGCCTATTGAAAGTTGTAAGGACTTGGGTTTTATTTGCATTAAATTGTAATCCAAATTGAAGGTGTTTTGTTTTTTGAATTCTTTTATCGGGGCTGCTTACAGCTTTTATCACAATCCATACATTCATCCATTGTGTCAAGCACTTTTATACATATGTTGCCATCATCATTTTCTACCTGAGCCCTTGATATCAGTTCCTCATTTTTCCCTCCCCCCACCCTTCCTCCTTTATGAACCTTTGATAAATTATAAATTATTGTTTTTATATCTTACATCATCCACTGTCTCCCTTCACCCACTTTTCTGTTGTTTGCCCCCTGGAAGGGGGTTATGTGTCGATGCTTGTGATCGATTCCCCCTTTCTCCCCCCACATCCCCCTTCCCCTCCTGGAATCTCTATTCTCATTATTGGTCCTGAGGGATTTGTCTGTCCTGTATGCCCTGTGTGGTGGGCCCTTATCTGTAGCAGTGTACATGTCCTTGTATATTCAGATTTTTAAGGTAGAATTGAGGTCATGATAGTGGGGCGGGGTGGGGGAGGAAACATCAAAGAAATAGAGGAAAGTTGTATGTTTCATCAGTGCTATACTGCACCCTTAATGGCTCATCTCTTCCTTGTGACCCTTC
>NW_022103906.1:5471267-5475441 GCF_000313985.2 Echinops telfairi
ATAAATATATTTACATATGTTCATGCCTGTATTTAAACCTCTAAAAATGCCTTTGCCTTCTAGTTCTTTCCTCTATTTCCTTTCACTTTCCTCTTGTACCACTATCATATTTGGCCTTCATTCAGGTTTCAGTAATTCCTCACTGTTACACTGTTTTGATTTGAGCCCTGCTAGGCATTCTACGCCTTTCTCTCCATCAATTTTATTTCATTTGTTGTTCTCTTTTCCCCAGGTTGGTTGACCCCCACCCCTTACTTTATACAATCTCCCCTTCTCCTGTGTCATCCCAGAGCCATCTATCCCCTTGTTTTCTTCTCCCAATTGTTTACCCTCCTATCCTATCCAAATAGGCATGCAGAGACAATAATAGGCGCAAAAAACAAGGCGAATCTGAACAAAACAACAAAGGAAGACAAAACCAACAAAAGGAAAACACAACAAACAAAATAACAACAACTAAAGTCAATAACAAACAAGGAAAAGCCTATAAATAGTTCCAGATCTTTCTCTTTTTTTGACATTTAGGGGTGTTTTGCAATAGATCTGATGGGGTGTCAAACTCCGTTCCCAAAGTCTATTTTTGGTATTCCCTGGGGACTTTATTGCTTTGCTCCCCTTGCTGCTCTGCTGCATGCCCTTAGTGTTTCACCCCAGTGTTATGGGGTCAGATCAGGTACAATTTCCACACTGGGTCTCCAGTGTTGTCCCCCATAACACAATGGTTCAGCAAGGGAAATCTTGTCTCATGGTGGGGCTGGCCTTATGGTCCTCTGTGTGCATTGTCTGCTCTGAGCAGGAATATTGTCCTCAGGATTTGGTGGGCCAGGATGAGTTCTACTCACTCTCCTTCCCTCTTCCTTTGATCCTGTGCATTTTGATCAGATGTGCCCCTCCCCCAAGCTGTAGCTTTGCATTCTTCTGGGGGTGGGGTGATGTCCACATAGTTGGGATTGGGGTCAGCCCCTCAGACCTCTCTATTGGTTCCTTTGGTGCACTGGGTTGAAGCCTGGTCTCTCTCTCCCTGGTCTATGTCTTTTATTTCTTTTCTCCTTTTATTTAGTTGGCTACCATATGTATCTCTGCATTGGATTTGGTCCCTGCCACAGTACTTGGACCTCACCCCAGGGATGTATGTATATAGTAGCTTTTCCCTATGGCCCAGTTTTTAAGCTTACCTCAGTGGACTGATGTTGTACTTGCCCTTTTAGCTCAGTGAACTAATGCTGTTCTTTTGTGCTTGGCTTACATCGCTTAGCCTAATTTCCTTTAGGTCTTCCCATGTGGCAATGTGCTTCATGCATTCATCACTTCTTCTTAGGAATGCGTAGTACTCTATTGTATGTACCACAGTTTGTGTTTTGTTTTTTTGTACCACGGTTTTTTATCTATTTGTCGGTTGATGGAAATTTGGGTTGCCTCCAACTCCTTGCAATTGTGAACTGTGCCATGATGATCATTGGAAAACAGATGTCTGGCTGTAGTTTGTTTCTTCTGGGTATATGCCCAGTACGGGGACTGTTAGGTCATATGACAGCTCAATTTGCATCTGTTTTAGATATCACCAAATCGATTTCCATAGTGACTGTACATACCTACAGGTCCTCCAGCAGTGGACGAGAGTTCCTGTCTCCCCACATATCATCCAACACTAGTTACTTTTTGATTTTTTTAATTGGGTCATCTTTGAGGGTGTTAGATGGTATGTCATAGCTTTTTTAAATTTGCATTTCTCTTATGGCTAATTATTGGGAACATTTTCTCATATGTTTATTGCCCAATTGGATTTCTGCTCTTGTGAAACTTCAGTTTAGGTCCTTTGTCCTTCTCCTCAGTGAGAAATTAGTTTTTTTCTTATAGAAAAGCTACAGAACACTATTATAAGAAATGAAGAGTGACCTCAACAAATGGAAGAATGTCTCATACCCGTGGATCTGAAGACTCAATATAGTAAAGATGTTAGTTCTGCCAAATGCACTCTATAAATGTAATGCTATCCTGATATGAATACCATCATCCTTCTTTAAAGAATTGGAAAAATGGATTACCAACTTCATTGTGGAGAGGGAAGAAGCCCAGATTTAACAGAGAACTACTCAAGAAGGATAAAGTGGGAGAGTTTGCTTTACCTGACTTTAGCATCTATTATACAGCCACAGTGGTCAAAACAGTGTGGTACTGGTATAACAACAGATATTCAGATCAATAGAAAAGAGCTGAAAATCCAGAAATCAAAACATCAGCATGCAGACAACTGATTTTTGATAAAAACCCCAAAAATATCAAATGGGAAATGGATGCCCTTTTTGATAAGTGGTGCTAGAAAATTAAAGCAAGACCCTTACCTCACTACATGCACAAGAATAAACTCGGTGGTTCACAGACCTTGAGGTAAAACCCCAAACTATTAGGGCCATTAATGAGGGAATTGGGACAAACCTGAGAACCTTGGTTCAGGGAATACATAGACTATGAGAAATAGGGAAGGACACAAATACACAAATACAGGGGAGTCACAAATTGACAAGTGGGATATACTGAAGATAAATCACCTGTGTACATCAAAAGAATTCAACAAGAGAGCCCAGAGACTGGGAAAGCATCTTTAGCAATGACACATCAGACAAATGTCTTATTATTAAACATCTACACATTGAAGGTTTTAATCATTTACCTTCATCAGTTCTCCTCACTAATGCAATAAAGGTCATGTCATCTGCACATTGCAGGTTGTTAGTGAGCCTCCCTCCAACTCTGATGTTACATTCTTCTTCATAAAATTCAGCTTCTCTGATGATTTGCTCAACATAGGATTGAATAAGTATGGTGAGAGGATACAGCCCTGGCACACTCCTTTACCAATTTTAAATCATGAATCAATCCCTTGTTCTGTTCAAATAACTATCACTTGATATATTATTGGATGAGCACGATTAAATATTCTGGAATTCCTATTCATTTCAAGTTATCCACTGTTTGTTAGTATTCACACAGTTGGATGCAGTGCCACAGTCAATGAAACACAAGTAAATATCCTTGTAGTATTTTCTCCTTTAGCCAAGATCCATCTAACATCAACAATGATATCCCTGTTCCACAGTCTCTTCGGAATCCAGCCTGAAAATCTAGCAATTCCCTTTTAATATATTGCTACAACTGCTGTTGAATGATCTTCATTAAAATTTTACTTGTGTGAAACATTCATGATGTTTTTCTATAGTTTGAGCTCTTGGTTGGGTCACCTTTCTTTGGAATGGGTACATATTATTTAGCATGAGATAGGTAGACAGTGCAGTAGTCATTTATATATTCTCTAGCTAGAGTCTTTATTACTATTTTTAAGTTCTTTTGTCATACTTTAAGGGTGTTCTCAGATACAGGGAGTAAGGACATATATACAATATTTTTAGTGTGCATTGAAAGGGAAAACCAGAAGTAAACATTAGACTTCTCTTCTCTGCTTTCATATAAGATCCATCTGATGCCAGCAATGATATCTTGTGTACCACTTCTGATCTCTGTCTTGAATTTCTGGCAGTTCCATGTCAATGGATTACTGCACCCATTGATGTATTATCTTCATCAAAATTTTACTTGCATGTTGTATTGATGATGTTCTTCAATAATTTTCATATTCTACTAGGTCACTTTTCTTTGAAATGGGTACGAATATGGATTTCTTCCAGTCATTTGGCCAGGTATTTGTCTTCTAAATTCCTTGGCCTCGGTAAAGTAGTGCTTCTGGTGCTCCCTTAGCTTGTTGAAACAATTTGATTGGTATCACTTCAATCCTGGAGCCTTGAAAATACCCTAGGGTGCTCATGTGGAACCATTACATGATCCAAGAGGCAGTCATTCGAAAAGAACATTGTAATGAATGGGGGGAAATGGTAGTTGTCAAGGATTTCAAATTATTTGGACCCACAATCAATGATCATGGAAGGAGCAATGCAGATATCCAGTGAAGTATTGCATGGGAAAACCTGCTTTAAAAGATCCCTTAAAACACAGGGAATCCAGGACAGATATCCCTTCAGGACCACTGGTGAGAGTGGTGATACCAGGAGGATGGAGCGAAGGTGGGGTAGAAAAGGGGAACCGATGGAGGAGGTCACATATAGTTCCTTGTAATCGGTTCCCTCTTTCCAACCCACTCTCCCTCTACCCTCCCTGTTTC
>NW_022103906.1:5476259-5559889 GCF_000313985.2 Echinops telfairi
CATCCTCATATAAATATATTTGCATATGTACATGTCTTTATCTAGACCTCTATAAATGCCCTTTGCTTCCCAGCTCTTTCCTCTATTTCCCGTGATTTTCCTCCTGTCCCACTATCAAGCTCAGTCCACACCAGGGTTTCAGCACTTCCTCTTTGTTGCACAACAGAAAAGTGTGTGAAGGGAGACGTCGGACAGGGCAAGATATGATAAAATAATGATTTATAAACTATCAAGGGATCAAGAGGGAGTGGGGAGCGGGTAGGGAGGGAAAAAATGAGGACCTAATGCTGGGGGCTTAAGTGGAGAGGAAATATTTTGAGAATGATGAGGGCAATGAATGTACAAATATGCTTTACACGATTGATGTATGTATGGATTGTGATAAGAATTTTATGAGCCCCTAATAAAATGATTAAAAAAGAAAGAAAAGGGGAACTGAATACAAGGATCTACATATAACCTCTTACCTGGGGGAGAGACAACAGAAAAGTGCATGAAGGGAGACACTGGACAATGTAAGATATGACAAAATAATAACAATTTATAAATTGTCAAGGGTTCATGAGAGAAGGGGGAGCAGGGAGGGAGGGGAAAAATACCAAGGGCTCAAATAGAAAGCAAATATTTTGAGAATGTTGAGGACAACAAATGTACAAATGTGTTTGCCACACAATGGATGGATGTATGGATCATGATAAAACTTGTACAAGCCCCCAATAATGTGATATAAAAAAATAAATGAAGTGTTGAACAGCAAAGATATCACTTTGAGGAGTAAGGTGTGTCTGACCCAAGTCATGGTATTTCAATTGCCTCATAGGTGTGTGTAGGTTTGACATTGATTACCTAAGACTGAAGACGAATCAATGCATTTTAGTTATATTGCTGGTGAGGAGTCTGGACAGTATCATGAATTAACAAAAGAATAGACAAATGTATTTTGGAAGAAGTACACCAGAGTATTCTTTAGAAGTAGGGATGATGAGACTTTGTCTCTTGTACTTTGGGGATGTTATCAGAAGAAACTTGATTCCAGAAAAGGTCAAGTTTGGAAAAATAGAAGGGCAGCTAAAAAAGAGGAAGACCCTCTATGAGATGAATTGATAGAGTGACTGCCACAATTGGCTCAAATATAGCAACAATTATGAGGATTGTCCAGGACAGAGTAGTGTTTTGTTCTGTTGTACAATGGATCACTATTCGTCAGACCTGACATGAAACACTCAACACCAACAACATGTGCACCCTCACATGTCTCATTTCCCTGTCTCCTGTTTCCATCTGGCCTCCTTTCCTAATCACTTGAATCTGTCCTTATGTAAATGCAATCTTTTTAACCTTAAATGGCTGGTTATTCTAACACATGGGTGAGTCTAGTTAAAGACCTGAAAGATGACTAAGGGTCCTAGCTTTGGGCAATCCACCAGTCTCTAATCAACTCTTTATCCAAAAGCCTGTTTTTTTTTTGTAACCTGGCATTAATGGCACCTAGCAACAACAACATTGTAAAGGAATGGAAAAAAGTACATTTTTATTATCTAAGATTCTGAATATTTTTCTTAACTATGTTCAGTCTACTGTAAGATATTTCCATAATGATGGATATGCTTCATAATATTGAAATAACACTTATTTTGTTTATATACTTCAACAGTTTATAGTGCCTATTTATTCCTACTTTGGATAAATTCTTTCTCTCCTTTTCCTTAAATGCATGAGATCCCTCTCTTGCAGGACAAACATGCTGTGTCAGAACTGTTTGGAACCTCGTGTTTATTTCTGAAGGTCTCACCGAGGTCAAATGTGTATATGGAGTTACTGTGTAACTCTTCACCCCACTGCATGGTCACACTCCTGGAGGGGGACTCACACATAATTCTACAGAGCCCATTATTGTTTTACTTAGCTGTGGGCTACCCAAAGCCATAGCTGAAGACAGAAAGGAGCTCCTAAGTGAAAACTAGCCACTAGATTGTTATTGAGCCTCGTTAAGTATCAAGAGCTTCAGGCATAAAATGTAATTAAGGGATTTTAAACAGATTAAGCATATTTAGATCAGCAACATTATTAAACATTGCTGTGTTCTGGGACTACTTGAGATATGGATGACAGGTTTATATCTTAAAAAGTGTTTTAAAATCAAAATTTTTCTGTTTAGTATCAAGTATTTCAAAATGCCTCTAAAGTATACATGATTTTCATGAAAATAATTTTATTTCAAATGGAAAGATTAATTTTGATATTTATGACTTTAAATGCCTTACAAAATTATGTCATAAACGTGGATTCAAAAATGTAATTAAATATGTTATAAATTTAAATCATTTAAAAATATATTTACTTGGACATAAATGAGCTTTGTAGAATTTCACTTGAAGGATATTGAAAGCTCTGAAGATATTATAAGCAATGAAGCATGGTGAAACTATTCAGAACTTATTTATATAGAAAGCTCGTACCTGACTGGCCTTTTTTTGAAATAGCTGATTTAAATTTCCAACCCACACATTCATTTTCTGCCATCAGAAGATACCATCCTCTGCAATTGCTTTAAAAGACATACCAACAAATACAAAACAGATCATTGTTTTAAAAATTTGTCCTGTGAAAATTTGAGTATCCAATTAAAAAGTAGCATGATTAAGGGTGGCATTTACCTTTAAATATATCTTTTAAAGAAATGTACCTTTTACACAATATGTGAAGCATTTAGTATTCTTTATAAATTATGAAAGTGTACCTCAAGCAAGATATATAAATTTCCACATACATGGAATTCCAATGATATTGGAAATTTGATCTAACCTTTATGGTTAGAAATGGGGACTGGTGCTCGGCCATGAGTATTACTTACATGTCTTTTTTCAAATTGATATTTGTGTTTGTCTTCTGTTTCCTGGTAGCTCTTCTGTGTTTCTGTTCATAAATTTCCTTGACATGTGAATCCATATAGTGACTACTTGTTGGACTTGCGATTAATATTGAGGGAGCACCTAGATGATCGCTGGATATCTATTCTATAGTATATTCTGCTTTTTTGAATTTAAATCCAGTGACATTTACGTAATTACAGAGAAGCACACACATATTTAATAAATTATCTATTTTAAACACATGCTCATACTGCATGTCGTATGCTGAAGAAGACATTTAAGCTTTTTAAGAATTTATGTATTTCAATATTTATTCTTTAAAAAGGTATGGGCTACATGAATACCTTAAAAGATTAACTCACATTCATCTCACATTTATGAATTCTTTAGGAACCCTATGCAAAATTTGGTTGGGTATAGCAAACTTTTCAAAACAACCCTACCCTTTATCACAGAGTCTATAATAAATATTTTTGCTACTAAGCTATCTAGCAAAGGAACAAAACTTTGGTTTCTCTCTCTCTCTCTCTCTCTCTCTCTCTCTCTCTCTCTCTCTTTCTCTTTTCCAACCATAGTTCATTCCTTCTATTTCTTTCTCCTTATTTAATTTGTCCTGAGAACAAACAGAAAGAAAATGATTAGGAGAAAAAGGATTGGAGTGTTTTATAAATGGGCAATAAACTATTGAAGTATATATTGTCTCATGAAAGCATTTCAATCCCAAACTTCTTTCTAAGTTCCCCTGACCATGAATACAGCAGAGGCACTCCTCAAGAACTTCTAAGGTAGTGAAAAAGATAATGATTAAAATATTATTGATCAGAATTTTTTAAAGTTTCATATTATTGAGTCACTGTCCTTCAGTGTTTAAACCTTTTTAACCAAGACTATATAGGGACCAGGCTTGATCAACAGATATGGCATTCCTGGAGATGAGGCAATGGCTTTAATTCAGTGTTTTGAGTTGCCTCATATCTTCCTAATGGTGGAGATTTTATCTTTGGACAGATAACTTGTATTTTTCTCTTTCAAGATACCTGAACTTTTAAGCTATGATCCTTCCTTAATATCTGTGGTTAAAATATTGGTTATCAATATTTTGGTATTATAAACATATATAATGCACCCACTACCATAAAAGCTAATTAACAAACTAGTATGTAGAATAGTATCTTTATGAATTAACAAATTAGTATGTAGAATAGTATCTTTATGAATTGTGGTATTCCAAAAGACTTCCAACTGACTGTGTTGTCCCATGAGACTATGGTACTGAGCCTTTGAACCCATTAAACCAATCAGACCATGTGCTTAGGTATGTCTCGGAATTCTCGGCAGCTCTGCTCCTTATATGCTTTATTATATCCTGAGGGTGGACCATATTCTGACCTCTTCTGGCTTCCCTACTTCCATAAGGCCTGAGTCAAACATTCCTTCCTCCTCCATCCATATTCACCTATTCTTATACCAATTGTTCTCCCTATCACAATTCATTTTTCTGCTGAGTTTCATAATTTGTTGTAATGTCCACACAGGAATCACAACTACACTGTTTCAAGTTTTCAAGGGTTTTGTCCTGTTTGGATCCACAATCAATGCTCAGAGAAGCAACAGTCAAGAGAACAAACATATCTACTGTAATTTGATAAATGTGCTGGGAAGACCTCTTTTGAGTATTGAAAAGCAAGGCTATTACATTGAGGACAATTCTGCGCCTGACACAAGTCATAGTATCTTCAATTGCCCCATGTACATGTGAAAATTTGGACATTGAATAATGAAGACCAACAAAGAATGGGTGCATTTGTATTGACGTGCTGGAGAAGAATATTGAAAATAACAGGGACTTCTAAAAGGACAAACAAATCTGTCTTAAAAGAAGTATGGCCAGAGTATTCCTTAGAGGCAAGAATGGAAAAACTTTATCTCATGTACTTAGGACATGTTATTAGGAGAAACCAGTTGCTGAAAAAGAACACCATGCGTGGTAAATTTGAGGAACAGCAATAAAGGGGGAAGACCATCAAGGAGATAGATTGATACAGTGGCTGCAACATAAGATACTGCGGCTGTAATATACAGTAGGCTCAAGCATAAGAACAGATGTGAGGACGGAGCCAGAGCAGACAGCATTTTGTTCAGTTGAGCACAGCATTGCTATGGGTCTGAACCGACTCATGCACTCAGAGTGGCAGGTCATTTTCAACTGTCACAAGAGTTCCTCAACAACAATGTTAGAAATTAATCATCATTATAATTTTTCATCATCATTGACTCACTGCAACTGAGTCAACTATGACTCATGGTGACCCTATAAGACAGCATAGAGCTGTCCCTGTGGGTTTACCAAAGAACAAAGGCCCATGTTTCTCTACCTGAGTGTTTGATGGATTCAAACTGCTGACCTTGTGGTTAGTAGTCCAACATATGTGTGTGTATATATACATGTATATATATATATATGTATATATACATGTATATATATGTATATATACATGTATATATACATGTATATATACATGTATATATACATATATATATACAAGGAAAAGTATCTGTTACCACAAACAAACAGTAAAGATTCAGTAATTGGTCCGCAGCAGCATCCCTTCTCAGCCAGCAACCAAGACTGTCTTTGTCCTTTGCCTCAAAGCCACCTGGTCCTTTAGCCTCTGCTGTCGTGAACAAGGGCTCTCTCACTGCCTCACAGTCTCATAGGCTGAGTGCTGTGACTCGGTTCTGTCCCATAGTATCTGTACCTAGGTTTCTAGTTTTGGCCTCGCTTCTTTCAACCCAGGATCTCCATGCCATGGCTTCTGATGACTTCGGGATCAGTTTGTCACTTCAGACAGAGAATTCCAATGTGTACCCTTTTGCGCTTCCTGGAATTTCGCTTTTTGTCTTAGATGGCTCTTCTACACAGAGAAATAGCTTTGATGGAGGGGTGGCTGTAGTCTTTCAACAGGCTATACTCCCAAGAAAACAAAAAGTGTGATTTGGTTACACCCTCCATTAAGGACAGGTCTCTTATTTCAATCCTATCCTATTGTGCAACAGAGAAGTCTCTCCAGGTGACATTATAGCCATAGGCATAGATTCCAGAATTATAATACATCACATAGGAATTATAGCTAAGAGGATCATATCTCAATCTGTATATTTGTATCTGCTTATCTATCCATCAAATCTATCAATCTAGATATGTGGATAGAGAGATAGATATATTTAGAGAGAGTCCTGGTGGTGTAGTGACTATGAGTTGGGCTGCTAACTGCAAGGTCAGCAGTTTGAAACCACCAGTTACTTTGAGGGAGAAAGATGAGGCTTTCTACTCTACTCCTGTAAAATAGTTACAATCTCAGAAACTCTCAATGGTAGTAAGTCATTGTTGTTGCATTTGCATGTCTAGCTAACAACAGAGACATATGTACATACAGATGTTTATTTGTATGTGTTGTATATATATCTATATGCCTAAAGATATAACTATACATCAATGCATATAGATCCACATACTCCTTCTTATGCACATATATGCATTCACATGTGTCCATTCCTAACAATACAGTAACAACAAGAATCATTCCTGCCACAGTCCTTTAATCTCTATTGCACTTTCTCAGAGTTGTGAAAATAATAGCTAATTGACATTTGCCCATTTTCCCATGTCCATTCATTTATCAACAAATTAAAATAAAGTGTATGCACTTTAACACATTAATGATATTTTATATAAAACATACCCAGAGTTTTATATATATATACCAATGACATGGTCTTGTTAGAGTATATGACATTTAAAATAATTTTTACTTGAACATTTCCTCTGTCTTTTCTAGAATTTATTTGTTTTTAACTTTTTATTGTGTATTGTGTGATAGTTTATAAGGCAGATCATCAGGTTTATATTAAAAGATTCTTACATGTTTTGTTTCAGCTCACCTTTTGGTGTCCTCCCACCACTTATTCCACTCCCTTCCTGTGTTTCCTATTTCCCCTCCATCTTCCTCCCTAACCCTTCAAAATGTTGTCTTTGGAGAAATGCTGTTATCTCTATATTAAGTGGTTGAACATTCTATGTCTGCATACCTCACTAGTATTATAATCCCCCCTTAGCCCTGTCAATTTTCATGGCTGAAAATTGAGGCAACAGGGTGAATTCAGTCCCAAACATGAAGGCTGACTAAGAGTAATCATGCCCACGGTCCCATCCATTTCCCTTGAGTAGCTTGATCTCCTTTATAATTTTGTAATGTGTTCCACATTTTGGTTTTTTGGTACCCTACCTAGACCTTTCTAATGTTATTTCTTTCAAAGCAGTTGCTAGTGGTAGTCAGACACCCTACAGTTATTCTGGTCTCAGGGTTTTGAGACTGAGGTTTTCATGGTCCATTAGTTTATTGGAGTAATGATTTCCATGTGCCTTCTATCACTTTTCTTTCCTTTGGATGGAGAGAAACAAACAGTTGTGACGCTTGTTTCTCATCAAAGTAGAATGTAGGATATTTTCATTCTATACTTTAGAGAGTATGAATCTATGAGAACACATTTCTCACCGCTATCTTTTCTTCTATTTTTTTAGTGTTATTGAATAATAGTGACCTGCATCCATGTGTGTGCTTTGATACATGATGGGATAGTGATGAATCCTAAATCAAGATGATACAGCGATTACCCTCATTGTTTCTAAGCTTCCTTAAACTTAGAAGTTTCTAGGCTTGCAGCCACTAATCTGCAATCTGTTACTACATATTCATCTGTATTTTCTAGATTTTATATAAATGAACTCATACAACATAGCCTCTTCCTTAACTCATATTTGTTTCTAACTTAATTTCACTTTGATATTCATATTAGATATAATTACTTTGTTCCTTTTTATTGCCAAGTAGTTGTCATTATATAAACTCAAAACACACTGCCACTGAGTCAATGATGTCTCATAGTGGCCCTATAGGACAGGTTAGACGTCCTTGTGCATATCTAAGATTGCAACTTTTTCCAAGAGTAGAAAGCCTGTTTTTTCTAAATGCTAGTCATTTTGAACTGTTAACCTTGTGGATTAAAGCTCATTGTGTAACCACTATGCCACTTGGAGTCTACCCATTACACAGATATGTCATAAATTGCTAATTCACATAGCAGTTGATGACTGTATAGGTTGATTTCTCATTACTAATTTTTCCAACTCTCCTTAAACATTGATTCAATTATTTCCTTTCTTTGAAATGGACAGTGCTTAGATTGTTTTTCCCATACAATACTCTTTTAAAATTTTCTTATCTACATATTTGTCTAGATGATAACTTTATTTATATCAGAAATTAAGTATCATATGTTTATGTAGCCCCGGGATAAAGGTGACAATCTTATCCACAAACTGGGTGCCCAGTATCCCTCCACCACACACAGGATGGATTGGTGAGTAGTGGAATAGTTGAAGAGGCTAATGTTGTTGGTGTTAGGTGCCATCAGTTGGCACAGGAAACCTGTGTCAGACAGAGTGAAACACGACCCAATTCTACGTGATTTTTGCGATGTTTGAGCCCCTTGTCACAACTACTGGTTCAATCCACTTTATTGAGGGTCTTGCTCTCTCTCTGCTGGCCTTTTACTTTAACATGACTGAAATGATGTCCTTCTCCAAATCTGCTTCCCCTTGAAAACGTGGGGCAAACTGCTGCCATCTTCTTTCTAAGACGCACCCTGGTGGTACCTTCAAAACAGAGTTGACTATTGTTCTGGAAATCCACTGTACATTTCATATTCTTGGCCAAAATCATAATTCAAATGTATCAATTGTTTCCTATTTTCCTTATTCATTTCCCAGCTTTCACATCGATGTGAGGAGACTGAAAATAGTATGGATTCATTCAGACATATGATATTCTTCAGAGTAACATAATTAGTCCTGCACACTTACTTTTGCCCCATATTTGTTCAGTGCAGTGTGCCATTTGATCTCTTGACTTCTGCTTCCATCAGCGTTGATTGTAGACCAAATTACTGACAAATTCAATCCTTTCTTCATTTATCATGATACTGTCTATTAATTCAGCCCTGAGGATATTTTTTTTCTTTTCTTTTATTTAATTGTAATATACTGAAGGCGGTTGTCTTTGATCTTCATCAATAAGTGTTTCAAGTCCTCTTCCCTTTCAGCAAGGTAATTTGTGTCATTTGCACATTGTTAATATCACTTCCCCAAATCCTGATGTTGTGTTCTCATTCTTATAGCCCAACTTCCAGATTTTTAGCATATCCAATTAATAAGGATGGTGAAAAGACACAACCCTAGTGTACATATTTTCTGAATTTGTACAATGCATTGCACTTTTTCTCTGGTCAAATGACTGCTTCTTTACCTATATCCAGATTCTGCATGAGTATGATTTATACTCCCGAAATTTCCATTTTTGGAATATTATACATAGTTTGTTGTAATCCACACAGAAAATTACTCTATATAGTTTTTTAAACACAAGGAGACATCTTTCTGATATCCTCTGCTATCAGCCAAGATCCCTTTCACATGAACATTGATATCTCTTCTTCTATGCCGTCATGTATCTAGTTGAATTTCTGTCAATGTACCACTTCAACAATTTTTTGCATCTGATATTAATTGAGATATAATGTCTACAATGAATTTTTATGCATCTTTATTTGGAATAGATACAAATATGGATCTCTTTCAGATGGTAGGCAAGCAATATGTCTTCCAAGTTCTTGATAGGTATAGACTAATGAATGATTTTCCATGTGGCATCAGTTTGTTGAAAAATTTTAAGTGATATTTTGCCAAAGCCTGAAGCATTATTTGTTAATGTCTTTAATGCAACTGGGAATTCTTCCTTCGATACTTTCAGTTATTGATCATAAACTACTTCTTAGGCTTTATCTGTAGCATAATATGGTTTATTTTAATAAATATCCCTTGCCACCCACTAATCCTAATGAATAACATTTTATCTTTCCACTATAGATAAGCAGATGTAAAAATTTTTCCCCTCAAATTAATTCCTGAGATACCAACTTGTAGCTGCTGAATTTCATCACTATAAGGTTACTATTTCTACTTGCTTAGTATTTTTACTAATGTCTACATTCCTGTCTGGTAAATTGGGGTGGTGGATAATTTTCAAATTGTTTCTTGATGCACAATTTTAACCTTTATTCTTCTTTGAGATTATATGTTACTTGAGAGCTTGCTATTAAAACTCCTCAGTCTCCAATGGTCCTCTCTCTCCTAGAGTTGATCGTTTCCATTGCTCGCTGCTTTTCCGGAGCAAATGATGATGGAGCGTAGTAATGCTCAGATATACATATCTGCATTAATGATCTTCAATGTATTCCCTGAGAAGCAGGAATCGATGGTGTTGATACACAATAACGGAGGAATGTATATTAAGATATGGCAAAAGCATATTTCTTTATTTTTCAGTTCTAGGATTTGATCCAGCATTTAAAATGCAAAATTTTCTCAATAATAATGAAATTATTTTGATGATTGTTCAGAATATACAACCAAGAATTTTTCACTCTGTCTAAAAATTGGTAATTGTGTTATCAAAAGTTGCATAATTAACTTTGAACAAAGGGGAAAGTTTGTGATTCCCTAAAAGCTTCATTCTTTTTCAACTCTTACAACCCAAAAAACAAATGGGAATTATTAAAGAAAGACAAAGGATTCTACAATAGGTATATTGCTAGTGGCTAGGAAGGATAGTATCTTGTTAGTGCTGGCAGAAAATACAGTAAAGTATGGGCTATTATTTTTAGAATTGCCTAGAAGTGTCTTGGCCAAATTTCAAATGGAAGCTTTAAAAAAATGAGACAATCATAACAAGAACCTTGGCTATTAATTGAATACTTAATTATCCATTCAGAGTACTCATTTATACTACGAATATTGACTCTGTTTCCAAGATGGACCAATCATTGTCCTCAATAGTGAGAGAGTAGTGTGAGCAAAACAATAACCCTCTACTCATGGAGTGAAATGAAGTGGAAGGGCATACAACTAACAGGTAATATAAATTAACAAGCAGATGTTATGCTTTTTGTTTAGAAGCAAATTCTTTATAGCACAAAAACAGATAAGAGAACATATAGATATCATTAATCCTGTAATGTAAGTAAAGAATGTGACATCTTTAATATCTGCAATGTAATAAGAAATTGATAAGGAGTAACTTCCATTAACCTTTTCAGTAGTAGATAAATGCATGAAAATAGGTACATTTAAAAATTCATAGATGGGACATTTGAAGAGAAGTTATTTAAATAACTTTCATTTACAAGAGTTTCTAAGCAAGACTGATGAAACTAATGCAAGTGAACCAGTGATGCCACACTTGATCTTAGCCAAAGGGCTGAGAAGTGATGAACCAGTGACTTCACATCAACATTCTGCAGAAAGATACCAGGGTTATTTCTTGTCAGTTGACAAACTGCCTAGTTTTTCAAGCAAAAGTTCAATTGCTTAAATTATGAAGCAATCACTTAAAAAAGACTTAAATAATTTAATTTCAAATATTATGCTATTAGAAGATTCAACTGATTATGTTTATTAGAGTGGTGTACAATGCAGAAGAATAAGATTAAGTATATTTACTGATAGATGATATTTTGTACAAGGTCTTTTGTAAATACTCTCCCTTATGTCGGCTTCTTTAATTATTTTGCATTGATAAATACTATATTCCTTAAAATTTACATAGAGACAATTTGGTTGTCAGTAAAATTATGAAAGTAATTTTAACAAAATAATGACTATCTTTGTTTCACAAAGTATTAATACTAAAAACTTATACCAAGTTATTTGTTGTGATTAAGTGCCTATGAGTACATTCTGACTCATAGCAACTAATCTTTAGGCCATTGTGTTTGAACCCGTTGCTGCAACTACTGTGTCAATCCATCATGTGGACAGTCTTCCTCTTTGTCACTGCCATTCTACTTTTCCCAAGAATGATGTCCTTTTCCTGGGACTGGCCTCTCCTGATAACATGAGCTAAGTGGGAGAAACAAAGTCTTTTCATCTTTGCCTCTAAAGAGCATTATGATTGAACAGATTAGTTTGTTCTTTCAAACAATATTTCTTTGTTCTTCTGGAAGTCCATGGTACTTAAATGTTCTTCATCAGAACCATAATTCAAACACTACAGAGATTTTTCTTTAATCTTTAGCAAACAGGTTGTTCCATCTGCATATCAAAGGATGTTAATAAGTCCTCGGGCAATCCTGATATCCTGATACTCTTCAACATATAGTCCAATTTCTTGGATTATTTTCTCAGCATGCAGATTATATAAGCATTCTGAGAGGACTAAAAATACATACATAATACATAAACTTGTGCAGTAGTCCCTTGATCTATTCAAATTAATGCCTCTTCATCTATGTGCAGGTTCCACAGGAACACAATGAAGTATTCTGGAATACCCATTAGACTGTATGGATCATAACAAACTATGCATAACATTGAAAAGAAAAAAATAGTAAACACCTTTCTTGTATCCTCTGTTTACAACCAAGATCACAATTGCTTGTCAGTTTGTTGTATTGTATTGGCTTGCATGTTTCTGTGATTCTGGAAACTATGTCACATGTAATTTAAGTACTTGTAGGTCACCCAAGGTGAACAGATTTCAACAAAGCTTTCAGACAAATAGATGGTAGAGAAGAATATACAGTCAACTTCTAAGGAATCTGTTACCAAAAACCTAGAGATTATACCACGCACTCTCCTATTTTCTCTAGATTTTTTTTCTTTTAGTCCTTAAGCTATGTTATGGAGCTGAAAATATCACTATGCTCATTTTTACTCTTGAGAGAATGGTGTTCAAAGAAATTGAATCCTTTCCAATTATATTTAACTATTAAAATTTTCAGGCTATTTTTTACCCAAAATAATAATAGTGGATGATACTTAGCATTTAATATCATTAATGTATTTCCCAATAATCACTATCCCTTATGTAATATATGACATGTTATTGATCACATATCAATACACTTTTATATTTTATTCCTGAATTGTTTTATAAATCTCAGTATTCCTAATTCCCAGCCTAGTGGTTGAAAAATGTAGAATTGCTAACTGAGTGATTGGATGAATGAAGAAACTTAAAGAACACAATAAAATGGTAGAATAGACATATAAAATATTCACAATACAAGAAAAAATTCACAATAAAGTAGTAGAATACAGATATAAAATTATCATTCAATTGGCTATGTTACTTTACAGTAGAATATGCAGTTCATGGCCACAGTTGAATTATTTACCCTATTTACAATTACTAGTCTGTATATGGTAAAATGATCTGTGAAGGAGCCATGTAAGGAGGGCCGTGTCTTATGTCATGTATCCGTCTAGGACAGTGCACAAACATCTGTCCTAGCTGGTTCTCACAAACTACTTCCTTACTGCAAAATGTAAGGAATTTGGGGAACAGCTGCATACAGTGTTCCCTGGGAGCAGTAAACAAGAGTGGTATGGGCTGAGATACGAAACTCTGTCAAGGCTATGAGAAATTCAAGTGTGGGAATAACGAACTTATCTGGGAACACTGCCAGTATTTTGTAGATAAGAATAAAGCGCTGTGGTCTGTCGGGGCTGCAGTTTGTATCATCTCTGTCTGTGTCTATTTTGTGCTGCGGTCCTGTATTGTCTCTGTGTGTGTGTGTTTGGTTCTCTGTTCATTCTCCCTATTCGGAAACTGCAGTAATCTGTGTACAAAATTCAATGTCTTTGTGGCCCGGGCTAGCAGCTCTCAAACAATTTAAGGCACTCCAATATGTGCCCTGTACGAAAATAAACCCCAAGAAGAACAAAAATGAAGCTCAATGAACTGAGCTGGGAAGTATTCTGAATTAAGATTTAGAGATTTTAATTATAATTTGCCTGGATCAATACACTGATTTCTATTTCATAGACATGCTACATGATTATGTTAATCCATAAAAGCAAAACCAGTGACACTTATATATGCATGCATATTGAAAGAGAATTACATAAATAAATGGCTCAAACAGTTGTAGAAGTGGTTGAATCGAGTCTGTTCAAGTCCATGTGTCATATGGCACCCTGGGGGCTTCTCTTGACTCGTGTAGCTATAGGGGCTAACAAGCTACAAAGTCAGTAATATCAAGCAGGATGGTCACAGACTTGTGGATAAAATTCAAATGAATCCAAACTTGGCAGTCTGCTGTTGGATCCTGGGATCAACAGGTATAATGTGCAGGAGATAAATGAACCAGATGCAGGATCCAGATCTCAGAGACATTTTCCTACAGAGCCTGCTTCACAGGAAGCTGACTACATTAAGGATTATTTCTCCCACTTGCATCAAGGCTGTGATGTGATGATGGGGGTTGCAATTCACCCCAACTGTTGACTGCTCACCAAGTTGAGTACATTGTTTTGGATCCCTTATGCAGTTGATTTCATTGTGTTTGGTAACATCATAGGAGACTATTGCCAGACCAGTGAGAGTTCTGTCCCTACCAACTTGACACAATACTCAACTATCACAATGACCATTAAATTTCCTCCAAAGACTAAAATTCTTTGTTGTTTTATCATAGCTATTTAGGGTCAAATGAACAGTTTAAATCAACAGACTTAAAAAAAGTTATCTCAGAATGTTTCTCTATATTTTCTTTATAATAAATTTCAATATTGAATGATAGATTATTTGATTAAGTGAATTTTTATTTCTTCCTAAAAAATTAAATCTTGCATAAATATGTTTAAAAAACAATTGAGATAAGATGTTTAAAAATACTTTATAAATTGTACATATTTTGAACAAATGGTGTGATTTTGTTATATTGGTATGATGGAGAAAAGAGAGTAAAAATTATAGCCGAGAGCTAAATTGAAAATGTGATATCTGTATTAAATGAAAGTTGGGGCCATATGTTATTTACTCTTTCTCTCTTGAACTATGCTTTTAAACATAACAATACATTAAGATAATCTATAATGCATAAAGGAAGTTAATGCCTTAGGCAGAAATAAGATGACATAAATCAAAATATTAGGATTCAGAGGCCCACTTTCCTAGTGATTGTTATGCAATGCCTGGGTAATGTTTAGTAGAAATTAAATAATAGGTCAGAAATCTTATCTTTTTCTTTACGACATTTTGCTCACATAACAGGATGAATTGTAACTATGAGTTTGATAAATTCAATTCCATGTCCTCATTTGTAGTTGATAAATGCTTTAGAACTGGCACTGATTTGTGACAACCCTAAACACAAAAGAATGCAGCACTCCTAGGGCCTGGCCATCCCACGCTTGGTGGTGCATCAGGTGGCTGTGATTCATTGACTCATGTTAGGAATTTTCTCTCTAGGCATTTTTTCTGACTCTGCCTTACTTTGGAAACTCTGCTGACACACGTTCAACATTACAGAGCGAATTCTACCAATGAACCACCCACAATGTATTCGTGTACTCAGTGTGGTGTGCCATCTGGTAGATTATGATTTGTTGTTACTTTCTGTGACACAATAGTATTGCCCCGTGTAGGATTTCCTAAATATAATAACTTCAGGATAAGATTGCCATGTCTTCTCCACCAGAGAGCATCTGGTGGTCTGGGATAGCCCACCTTTCAGGTAACATCTGAACTCTTAACCAATGGTGGGTTCTTACTCAAACTCTCTTAACCAGATTTCTACATTTTCTCTTTGTAAGATTTTCTCAGAGTACTTGATAGAAAACAATTTATTCTAGTTATTTATTGGAGTTTCTAGCAGTCTCGGAGATACAGGGAATGCATGCAAACCTTTTCATGGGTTATAATTGAGTTTAAAATTGTTATTAAAGATTAAATATTTGAATCAGTCATTTCAGAAAGACTTTTGAATCAAGAACCCTAAAGGAAATTTTGAAATATTTTTGATAACTTTAATATAAACCTCTGGATTGGTTTTAATTATGAATTCCCAGGCTAACTTCCTGTTTATATATTCATATATTACATATACAAAAATATAAGTAATGGTGCTTCTTTCAAATGGATACACTGTCCATGCTTATTAATTAACTTTATCAAAGAGATTATCTGTGACTTCTTAAGAACACCTAAAATGAGCACATTAAAATATGAAACTGAAATTTGATAGAAATATCTATGGCCAACCAAACTCTACTTTCAGCTAAAAAAATAATGCAAATCACTATTCAATTCAGAAATCAATACAGTGTATACAATATGATGTCCTCTAAAAACACAATTGTAAAATGTCCTTCCTGTTTTCTTATCTCATTTTTCTCAAAGCTCTACAGACATAGTTTTTATTCTGTAAGAGTATTTCTTATTTTATTTGATTCTGCCTAGGTCTCATTTCTTTCCTACTCCTCACATTCTTATCCCCAGTTAGTTACTAGTATGAAGACAATCAGGGTTTTGTGCTTTCCTATATATCACCAAGTGCTTAACACATTGCTTGACATAAAGAATGTACTAAAAATTTACTTAGAAAAATAACATTCACAAAGATTTTACTATTTAGTATGTATTAAATACTATCTATTTACTATTAAAAAGATTCTTTAATTTAGTCTTCAAGCTATTTTGTCTCCCCACTGGGTTAGAATCCTGTGTTTTATATGAATCAACTGCTTTGCCCAATTCTTCCACCCATAACGGAAGTAGCCAAAACAGGTCCTGTATAGACCAAGAAGCAGGGTTACGGAAGACAATAACAAAATTAACATACTGACTTTCATTTAGGATTTTACCTGAGGATTTTGAAAACATGAACTATTCATTTAGTATAAATTTTAGATGAATGTGTTTGAAAAGTCCATCTTTATGGAACAGTGCCTACGGTGGCCCTGGGTTTTGAATATTTGATGAGCACGTTTCTCAACTGGGAACACTGGATTCGTAGCCTGACACCAGATGTATCTGTCAATCCTAAAGGTGGACAGACTTTCTGTCAGGAAATGGACTAAAAACTCCATCTTATTTTTCACAGGTTATCGATGATGAATTCACCTTCTATTCTTAAGTGGGACTTATTCTTAAAGGTGACCTAGATTTGACACACCCAAATGACCCATATTATTAGTTTCTGCTAAATCTGTTTGAGCTGACCTCTTTCTTACTATTGCTATAGTATTAGAATTACTGGTACAGATGTTTGCCATTGGCACAGATTAAGTGTATCATACAAAAGGAATGAAGCCATCCTATTTTTAAGCTGTCAAAGTACATATATTAAAAAACAAGCTGTTAAGTTAAAAAATATGGGTAATAAGTTTAAAAGATTTTCTCTGAATATAGTGCACTGGAAATTTCTACCTTTCCCATCATACTGACTTCATGTTGAGATATCGTAAACAGCTCCCTGGGGTATTTGAATCTGCGCTAGAGGCATTGAGATAGCAATGTCAACATCCACAACTTCTGTATTGACTGCCTGACTCTTTTGCGCATTCATTTCCCAAACATTTCAGTTGAACCTTTTCATCTAGGACCTTCTCAAAGAACTTCGAGTTTAGAATGAAGGGTAGCAAACCTTTCTCTTTTCTTGTCTCCAATCCTTCTCCTGCCAATTTCCCTCCTAGCTGTTGTTCTCTTGGGGTCTCTGCTGGAGATTAAATTCTTTAAGTTCATGCCTGCACTTTCCAAACACTTCTTAAGCATCTTTAAATGTGTTAGAAACAAAATCTTTTCCTGCTGTTAGTAGAAGGGCCTCCTGCTAAGTTATAAATGAGTTTCTGCAGCCAAGTGGTTTGTGTCTACTCAGGAAGCTTCCACAGTCATATCCGCAGCCCCAGCAATTGATCAATAGAGATTGTGGATTGCTCTTTTGTTGAAAAAGCCAAATAACTGACTCAAGTAACTCTTCCACCACCAGGTGCACAGATCCTGTTCAGAAACACACTGTCACACGTGGGCTGTGTGAAGGTATTTTGGAGAATATATGCTTTGGCAAAGGGTTTGGGGACCTGTGAACTAATATACATTATATCTTGGCTGCTTACATTATATTTTATCTCTTAGGTGCTTATTATTTTTGGACCCCAATTTCAATTAAGTTTCATATTGTGAGACTATAATCAATAGGAACACATGACATATGTCAGTATTACTTAATATGGATGAAGCTGAGATGATATCAAGTTTTTAATATGCTCTAGTTCATGCAATTATGACACAAATCCTATAAAAGAAGTTTTAAAATTATGCCTATAATTATGGGAAATGTAAATAACTTACTCAAGAGTTTATAAATTAAATGTATCAAGTAAATGATAAATAAAATAAACTAATAAGTGCATTTATGACTTGCTCAAGTTTTGTGTGATAGGAGAATAATTTTTACGCAGGTAATCAGACACTAGTATTCCAGTTGTAAATAGCAAAGCAAGTCTGAAGCTTTTACACAGCAGGCACTCAACAACATTATCATTTTCTTAATTGTTATCAAATTTTAAATAGACTAAAATGATTAATTCGTTCTTTTTATTGTTAATGATCAAATTCTGTACTGCTAAACACTAATTTCTGAACATTATACTTTGTCTATGTCCTTTCTTCAGACATGTTTGACATTGAAAAATCAAAGCATCAGACCAAACCTACTTGTACAATTACAGACATATTAATGAATATTATTCAATGTTTTGTAAGTGCTAGTTCTTTGACAATGTCATATAGAACAACCATAAAGATAACATCATGAGTTCTTTACTACGTCCCTTCCTCCAACATTAAAAATATGCTAATGTAATTAGTTAGTCAAACATAACTGGGAATTCCTAGTGTGAGGGTTGGAACCCAGGTGTGTCTCGGTGCTGTTCTAAGTACCGCTCATTCGAGGTGGTTCTCTTGTAACCACACTACTATTGAGTCTTCTCAGCAAAATATCAAAGAAAAACGTGCTGCGTTTTAAAGAACAAGGTGTGGTTCAGTTTATAGGGCACCAGCTTCATAGGGAAGCCAAGTGAAGTGAGTGGTGGACTGTGCTTTTTCACAATATAGAAAACTTGATTAATGACCTAATTGATTGGAGCCCTGGTGGTACATGGCTTATTAGCTGGACTGCTAACTGCAAGGTCAGCAGTTTGAAACCAGCTGCCACGTGAAAGACAGTGAAGGCTTCTTGTCCTGAAGAGTTTACAATCTCAGGAACCCAGAGTCGGTTCTACCCTGTCCGGATGGCTTCTAGGGTCACTTGAATTGAGCAAGACTCAATTCAATGGCAGTGAGCGGGTTTTGATTGAATTAAAAACTCGAAAATTCCTTTTAAAAGATTTATAATTTTGTATTCACATTAGACATTTTAAAAATTACTAGTTGAAGATGTGTTGTTGTCTGTTGTTATTATTGATTTGAAGTTGCTTCAAGTCTATTCTGACTCATAGAGACTGCGTATACAACAGGAAGAAGTACTGCCTGATCCTGTGCCCTTCTCATTAGTGCTAAGTTTGAGCCCAGCACTGGACCCCTGTGTCAATCATTGCTGGTGAGGACTTCCTCTTTATGTAACGGCCTTCTGGTCTGCCATTACTGCTGTCCTTTGCCAAGGATTGGTCTCTCCTGGTTGCATGTAGAAAGTACATGCGATAGAGTCTCATCTCCCTCTCTTATAAAGAGCATTCTGGTTGTATTTCTTCCAAGACAGATTTGCTTGTTCTTCTGACAATAAAAGGTACTTTCTGTACTCTTTGCCAGCACTGTAATTCAGATGCATCACTTCTTCCCCAGTCTTCCTTCTTCACCATCCGACTCTCGGACGCAGATGACTGGAGTGAAAATGCCCTGGCTTGGACAAGCTCCCTTAGTCAGCACAATCAAGTGCTTGCCCCGCAACACGTATGTCTCGGGTATCAGTTTTTCCCAATGGAATGAGTCTTTTGAGTTCATCAGCACTGCTTCCACATAAAATGGAATCCTTGACAACTTTTATCTTTTTTTGATTTATCATGAGGTTATTAATCCAGTTGTAAAGATTTTGGTTTCTTTACAGTGAATTGCCATCTGTCGCCAAGAATGTATTCTTTGGTCTTCATCAATAAGTTCTTCAAGTCCTTTTCCCTTTCAGCATGCAAAGTTGTGTCAGCTTCATCTCATGGTTTATTAATGAGCTTTTCTCCAGTTATGTTTTCTGCTTCCTACATCTAGCTTCTCTAACTATTTGCCCAGAAAACAGACTGAACAGTGTGGTGAAAGGACACAACATGGCATGCATTTTAAATTTTAAAACATTTCATAGACATCTCTGTGATGCAAAATTATAAAGGTGTTGTCTATAGATAATCCATCTATTTAGGTCTATATATTTCTGATGGTGATGTTTCCATGGCTCTTATCCTTCCACAAATAATTGTTTTTTAATATTTAAATTTATATGGTCAGTTTATTAAGGTCAACAATGAAAGTTATCAGAAAAATATTCTTAAGGGCAACAGATGCAGTCACACCTCAATGCAGGTGGGCCATCGCTGTGGAGACACTCTCTGGCTCAGCAGGATTTTCATCTGATCATCCTCATCATCCCCCAGCTCTAAATCCTCCATTTCCTGGAAGAAGACTAATCTCTATCCACATGATTTCCAGCATCCCTCAAGAACTGCATAGCAGATGTGTGGAGATTAGGATCTGTTTCAAATAATTGTTTCTCACATTATTTGTTTCCTGCTAGTCCTCTTCTTTCATTAATTCCTTTTTCATGTCCAAGAGTTCCTCACCAGATTTGGTCTCCCAAAGTCTGGGCGTCTCCCTTGTAACAGGAGTGTCATGAAAAAGCTGCTGCTCAGCTTCCTCTGCTTCCTTTTCTCGTCTTCCTCTCTTCTGGCTCTTATTTGATCCACTATTTCATTTCATTTTCCTTGCACAGTCGATACAAAAGTAGAGTTCATTCCCAGGCTAAGCTTTTCTTCTGCGTGTAATTGTGATAATTTTTAAATGTCTGAAACATCATTATCTGCTGGACTTTCCTGGGGGGCTATTTCATAAAGGGGCGCATCATCTGGATAATTTTGCTGTCTGTAAACTTGAGTGCAGTCTGCACCAGGGAGTTGTTTTCCCAGCCTCAGATGTCACAGTGATGGTGAAAGTGGGTGGATTTTCTGTGAATACTATATAGTACGTGCTTCATACACTATATTATAAATATGAAAACATTTCTTAAAAGTGTATAAAACAATTATTTACTCCAAAGCCTGCAGAACTTACCTCTCCCAGCATCTGTGAAATTTTAAGTGAAAATTAGTTGCACAGAAATATCCTAGAATCTGGAAACCTAACCAAACTACCCATGAATTTCAAAAAGAAAGAAACATGCTAGATTATTTTAGTAGAAGCACCCTTTTGGGAAGCAGAACTTAATGACCATTAAGCAGCAGTACTAGGGCCATGTAGATAATAACTACTGCAGTTTTTACATAGACCTACAGTTCTAATGCTGTCAGAGTGAAGGATTTATTTTCTTGTATCTACCTCAGTGAACTTGCATTCCCACACCAGTGCCAAAGATTTCTAATTGCAAAAAAATCTCAATCTCATTTTCCTACATAATGATAATGAGGGAGTTATAAACAAGAAATTTAAGAACTACAAATTCACAAGAGTTCTGAGAGCTTTAAAAATCTAGACAAAATCTAAGATGTTAGGTCCAGTAAGCAGAAATATGTTTTTTTCCCCGCTCATGCTGCATATTTAAAATTGGATGTAGAGGTCATCTCACTTTACATTTTACTATATAACTTTTAATATCATTGGTTTATTTGCTTTTGTAGTTAAAATGGTTTCAATTTAATATTATGAAGGCACTGCTTCTTTATTTGCAACTATTTCAACAAGATTCCCAACAGTCAGCATTAAGGTACTATATTACTAGGATTCTAAGATATAATTGACTACAAAATGCATAATTTGAACAGAAGCACTAATTAAGTATTTACATGAATTTAACATCTATTTCAAATGACATATGAAAAAATATATAGGAAGGGGTACATAAATACAAATCATTAAATTATTATAACTATCATTTATCTAAACTATTTGTCTATAATAAATACAAGATTTCATAACAAGTAACCCCTGATTTATGATATAATTGAATGATAAAAACACATTACAGATGGCTTTTTCTCTTTGTCTTTATTCCTTTTCCTCTTTGGTATATCTTATCATTAGTACCCTATTTCCCCGAAAATAAGACAGTGTCATATTAATTTTTGCTCCAAAAGGTGTGATAGGTCTTATTTTCAGGGGTATCTTATTTTTCCATGAAGAAGAATACGGTACACATTTATTGTTGAACAACAAAAAAAGGAAATTTATCACCTGTATATGGTACAGTAGTAGTTGTCATCACAAAAAAGCATAACCAGACAAACTGTGAATCCTACAGTATCAAGAATGTCTTGTTACTACCATTATTTCCATGTACAACAATCTATGGTACATTTACTCATAATCTGTGGTACATTTACTCGCACTTCCTGTCTGCTCTGGCTGCGCTGCGGCCAACAGTGAGTTGGGCGGCAGCGCCCGCCACTAGGGTCCAGAGTCCAGAGCTATGGTACCTTCAGGGGGCCTTATTATCGGGGAGGCCTTATTTTCGGTGGATGCCTAATATTTCAGCGAGAGGCAAAACTGTAAATAGGTCTTATTTTCGGGAGATGTCTTACTTTCAGGGAAGAACGGTAATATAAACTATATAAAATATTGTACATAATTTGGTCATTGTGATATCCAGATATTAACTTGTGATAGTCAATGTTGTGGTTTGCATTTTAAATCTCTGCCATTTAGCAGGAGAGGAAACTACAAAGAATAGAGGTACTCAACTCAAATCAAAAGTAAATTACGTTATAATCATCAGAATACAACCTCATCTTAAATCATGTCCTGGAATGCAGTGATAGCTAAGGAAAACAATGCACTTTTCCACATTTTTTTTTCTACAAACGTTAATTAATATTATTTTTGCTAAATATGTGTTACATATGGCATGAGTAATTTATTTATCTTTTATACATCTTTATATTGTTACTCACAGGTACAGGTGAATTAACCAGCACACATTTTTCAGCTGGTGGGTTAAAGTGCTTCCCTTTTGGTTAGTGACCACTGTGCCACCACGGCTCCTATATAATGCATGACTATAGAAGAATAGTAGTTCTATAATCTAAAATATAATATATAAATCAATATTATATATAATTTTATACATTGCATATTTTATACATATTCTATAGAGTTAAAAATGCATATATAAACAAATGTCTAAACATGAAACAATCGTGGGATTGTTTTTATTAGCAAAGTGCAAATCTTCAGAATGACAAAACCAGTTAACCTGTCTGATGAAAAACTGATCAGAGAGGCCTCAAGGCAAAGTTTCACCGATTATTAAGGCAGAGATCTGGGTCTTGCCAAGAGGAACTCATGCTTGTTACACAACATGAGGTCACTAGCAACGACCTCAAGAGTTCCTCATTCTGAAGTTAGTCTTCCCAACAAAATGATTTTATCATGCATGCGACTTCTTGATCACAAGAATGAATTTCCCTATACCGCTCACTAATGGATATGTGTGTAGTTCATTTTAATATTCCACTTACAGCGCAGGAGTCTTTATACTTTATCTTCTGATTTTTATTAGTCATTGTATTTAAATTTCACAACTGACTAGAATATTATTAGTAAAAATGACCAGACTCATTACTGACCAGTGGAAACCAGCCTTATAGGCCAGACAAGAGCTGCTCCCACAGGCTTCTAAAGTTTTACATTTTACAGAAGCAAATTACACCACTTTTCTCTGCTAAATTGATGGGTATAATCAAGTTTTGATTAGGGGCGAGGCACTTAACCCCTGTGACAACAGAGATCCTATCTAACATGTAATAATGTAAAATTAAAGTTGTGTAATGTATAATATAAACTACAGTATGTAAACTGATACATCAGAATCTTATTATATATCATATACTTTATTATATATAGTTACATATATAAATGCTTACTACATGGAGGCAATATTGTACACTTTATGAAGTACATATTAATTCTTGAATATGTATCATTATATGCTATAATTTATTCAGGTGTTCTGTATGTTCTATAGTTTTATCACATCTCATAGTTGAAGACACTATTATCCAACCATATGTATAGGCACTCATGATTTGAATAGAAATAGATATCTCCACTGATCTGGACCCAATTGATGATGCCCTTCAGCAGTTTCAGCCATGGTTAAAGCCTTCCTCCTGAAACTTTCACAAGATTTCGACTCCTAACTGTGGAATGATCATTGGAATTGGAATTGTTCATTCTTAACTGTGTGCCTTATCATGACTACCTTACAATAAACTAAATGAGTTTATGCATGACATGTATCAATATGCCTCTATTCGTTTTCTGAGATGAATGAACTCCTCCGTAATCATTACGACAATGTAATGCCGGCAGACTCTGGGTTTCTCCAACTTCACAAGGGGAAAGACAATCACCGTCTGCAGCCCCCTCACACGGATCCCGGGAGGCAGACTTCAGGCATCGCTCCTCCCCGCCTCTTTTCATCACTTCTGACACCGAACTCTATCCTTCTGCATTCAACAATTTATTTCAAGCACCTCATAGACCTCTCAAATGACTATGGGTTTGATTAGAAAATTATCAGGTTACAATTCAGAAGAGACGGAGCATCCTGTTTTTTAATAAGCCCAACCATTACACAGCCATGGCAAGAAACGCGCTGATCTCTCTGAGGACCTTGGTCCACAAGCCTGGCCGCTTCCCTGTTGAGGTGTCACAAGGCTCTTTAGATTCACCAGGAAGTGCTCAGAGATGCTACACTGCAATCAACCTCCTGGTCCAGATGCCTCACTATTCACCGACCTCTCTCCACCTCCTCCCACCTTCCTTGGCGCTCAAGCTCTCTTCTCGCGCGCTTGCTGTCTCCTCCCTGGGCAGATTCTGCCACAGAAACACTGTCTGCATGATGCTGTCCACCGCTGGCTCTGCTTTCTGGACAGTCATGTGGTCCCCTGACGCTACTCACCTTATTATGGAATTAACTTTTAAGTCTAGCAAGAGGTAAAAAGCGGATCAATGCTCTCACTAGTGTTGTATGCATTTTATTTATGTAATCACATCACCACAGAATTACTATGTGCCTTATTTGCATTATTAATTCAGTAAGGACATAATCTTGGTGAGCCAGACTAAGGACAGACTAGGAAAAAGGAAGTGTGGTACACTTTTGAAGAAGTAACCACTGAAATCCAGGTAAATGACAAGAGAACACAGTTTTGATACAGCGTCTGAGGTAAAATAGACTGCTTTTGACCATCTTGAATAGCACAACCCTGTGGTTTTTGTGCTATGCATAATGAATTCAAGAATATTAACATCACACATGCTCCTAGAAATAATATTTTAACATTTGTTACGAGAAAGAATATTCCAAGAACCACCCTGAAGTAAAATTCTGTTTGTTATAGGATATTATCTAAATACCTACATACAAAGAAAACCATTGAATGCAACCATTATTCAAATTTGTGACTCAACCACTACAATCCATTATGAAAAAACGTCTTCTTTCAGAAATTAGTAAAACATGCAATCAAGATGCATTGATGATAAGTTTTGATTTTATTAAGAAAATTGGAAGCAAAGAAGAGGAAACACAATGGTCTTGACCTTAGAAATCAAGCTGGAGGGCTCACGGTGGAATTTTGCAATATCACCAGTTTCTTCTTGCAAATACTTTTTTCCAACAATGTTAACTGTGACTACATTTGTGGATGTGGAATACACAAGAATAAAATTGAGTATATTTTTGAAAAGAGACAAGTAACAAAAGCAAGACCAACAAGGCCCAAGGACTGTGGAACACAGCGTGAATTTCTCACATGCAAGTTCAGATTGAAGTTAAAAAAAGTAACACAAATCCGCAAGATCCAAATTAGGATCTTGAATCTATCCCACTTGAAAACAGAGGCCATCTCAAGAACAGGTTTGATACAATAAACACTAATAAGGGAAGACCACACAAATTGCAGTACGACATCAAGAACATCATACACGAAGAAAACAAAAAACAACATTAAAAAGAGAGGGCCCGATTTGTAAGGTAGAATGAAGGTTATGATAGTGGGGGGAAGGAAGCACCAAAGAACTAGAGGAAAGTTGTGTGTTACAAATAAAAGCCCTTAACACAGGGAACCCAGGATAGAAAAACCCCTTGGGGCCAACAATGAGAGTAGAGATACCAGGAGGATTAGGTGAGGGTGGGGGGAGAAAGGTGGAATTGATCACAAGGATCAACCTGTAGCCCCCTCCCAGGGGGATGAGCAGTGGAAAGGTGGGTGGTGGCGATGGAGCATGACGTAAGAATGGAAATAATAATCTATAACTTATCAAAGGTTCATGAGGGAGGGCAGATGGGGGGAGCGGGAAGGAGAATGAAATCAGGGACTCAAGTGGGAAGAGAATGTTTTGAAAATGATGATGGCGGCATATGTGCAAATGTGCTTGACACAATGGATGAATGTATGGATTGTGATAAGAGATGTAAGAGCCCTCCCTCAATAAAAGTATTTAATATTAATAGAAAGAAAATAACCATTTAAAATTTACTCTAGTTTTTATTATCTTCTACTTTCTTTCTGATTGAAGTTTTTGTCTGCTTTCCTTTTTTATGGTTAAGTTTTGTTTGTTGTGTGTAGGTTTTCTGAATATAAAATCCAGGAAGGTACATCTATAGAGACAGTAACTGGATTATAGGTTTCTTGTGGGTATGGCAGGGGAGGTTGTGGGGAAATAGGGGAAATAACAATGAGGATAAGAAAGAAGAAAATGTTCTAAAATTGATTATGGTAATGATTGTACTACTCTTCTTGATATGATTGAACTATTTAAATGTCTTGAAATGTATGATATGCTGATTATGTGCCAATAACACTTAAACAACACAAGAAAGTAAGAAACTGTCTCATTGCATGCAGAAAGAGACTCTGAAATCTGCTTTTGATCAAAGTTTAGCTAAAGTGACTGGAAGAAATGATGAAGTACAATAGATGAGCGGGAAATTTCCAAGGGCAACTCTAGAAGATGAAGTAAAATTGTATAATGAAATGTGAAAACAAGAGAGAAGACTATGCTTATGTAGATCAAGCTGAAGAAAATAAAAGAAAAATCAACCCTTGAATTTCAATATTGAAGAATTTTACGGACAGAATGCTCAGAGACACAGGAAGCATCCAAAGATGATGGAGAGAATCCAGGGCTGCTGTACCAAAAAGAAGTAATGATGTCCGACCATGTCAAGAGGTAGGATCTGACCCAGAACCAGAAGTACTGAAGGAAAAGTCCAAGCTGATCTTAAGATATTAGCTGAAAACCAGGTTCCAGGAATTGATAGACGCCAAGGGAAATGTTTCCACAACCTGATGAATTATTGGAAGCACTCCCTGGTCTCTGTCAATAAAGTTGGAAGACAGTACCTCGTCAACCAATTTAAAGAGAGCTACACTTGAGTCCACTCCAAAGAAATGTGACCCAACCAACTGTGGAAATTATTTAATATTATTATTGAAATCATATGCAAATAAATTTTTTCTGGAGTGAATTAAAATGGTTGCAGCTGTACATTGACAGATAGCTACCAGATATTCAAGCTGGATTCAGAAGAGGATGTAGAATAAATGATCATTGATGAAATCAGATAGATCTTGGCTAAAGCAGAGTTCTAGTAAAATGCTTACATATGTTTTACTGGCAGTGCGAAAACACTCAACTCAGTGGATTATGACAAACTATGAATAACATTACAAATAATGAGAATTCATAGGCATGTTATTGTACTCATGCTGAACCTGTACATCAATGAAGAGGCAGCATTTTAAACAAAACAAAGAAAGGTTGTAACAGAATTTTATCTTTACATCATGCTCATTCAATCTGCATGCCGAGTAAATAATTTGAGGAGGTGGACTACGAGTACATGAAGAATAATTCTCCATCAGGTTTGGGGGAAGAGTCTCTAAATACCTGCAATATGTCAATGATAGATATTTGTCAGAATAGAAGAAGACGTGAAACACTTACTGGGGAGGGTCGTGAAAAGGAGAACAGCATCAACAGATGGAATCACACAGGTCACGACACTCGACTGCTCAAGAATGGCGCGGGACCTGCTGTGCTCTGTGCTGTTGTGCACTGGGCTGCGATGATGCGGTCACCTGGAAAGCAGCTAACAGCATAATGACGTGAACTGAAAGGGCACATGCGTGATCCATCACACTGTAGCAAACATATTATAGTAGCATTTACTGTGCCATATGTTGTGAATAGTAGATTTACGTATTTTATTTTGTATGTTATCTAATTTAAACTATACATTTAGTGTAAGGCATGCAAACTATATGAAGAAGTTTTAAAAATTTTGTGGAAAATGTGTTAAAATTTTGGACCTCTTCAAAGCCCATAGTTTATCTATGCACGTTTTACACATTATATTAATAATAAAGCTATATTATATGAAACACATGCTCTATATGTATATCATGTGGTTGTTGTTAGATCTGTTGGGTCAGTTCTGACTGATATAGTCTCTATGTAAAATAGAATGAAACCTTGTGCAATGTTCCAATGTTGTAGCTGCTGTGTCAATCCATCTTGTTGAAGGTTCTTAATTATATGCAAATTATATATTATATATGCATTTACAATGCACTGACATATTTGATATGTATTGTGTTGTATTTTCAATATCATATATATGTATGTATATTGGTATCAGTATAATATGCATTCTGAAAAAACTAGGAAACTGAAGCAGTGTATGAAAATCTTTGCTTGGAGGAATCAGTCCTCAAAACTCTATGAAATGAAGTAATCCATACCAGGGGAGGGAGAATATCACGTGGTAAGTTGGTCACGTGAGTTTGATTGACATCTAGGACTATCTGTTGACTCAGGGGACGTCCCTTCAGAAGTTGAGAAACTGAGCACTGACTTTAAAATATCACTATATAAGTTTTCAAATCAAAATAAGAAAGTAATAATAAACCTCTATATATTTTTGATTCATTCCAATTGCTAACAGAACTTGACCCCTCCTTTGTCATCTATTTTATCATTTTGTTTTTGTTGATTTTGAAGACATAAATCAACAGCTGGGTAAAACATCATCATCCTGGTACATAGTTTGGAAAATAACTTTAAAGAATATAGTAAATCCAAATAAAGTTTTACAATCATGCAATATTTCTTTTAAAATACTACTAATATTTACTCATCCAGATAAAATTCAATTTCCCCATATATTTCCCCAGATATCAAAGGTAAGACACAACAGGTAAGGACTGAACAGCTACTAGAATGTTAATGGTGAAAATCTTGCAACTCTGCCATGAGAGAAAGATGTGGTCGTCAGCTTCCATAGAAATTTCTCCCAGATGCATTGCTAGAGAGAGGGGTCAAGCAATACATACCCATTTTAATTTTCACAGTTCTTAAAGACCCTTTAACATATAAACGTTTTTTCTCTTGGTCTTACTTTCTATTCATTTAAATTAAAAAAATAAACCCAATCATGTATTTTACATTGTTTCCCCTCCAATGATCACTTAGCAGGTATATGTTATTCCCTTTATTTTCTTAAAAATAGCTAAACTTCAATTCAAAGAAATTCAGATTCAATTTTTTTTCATAAAACTCTGTTTACTTGATGTAGTTAGTTCAAAGGAATGCTTATTGGTCTATGCAGAGCATCTACATGAACACATCTCAGTGTTCTGAAAATACCAATATTATATTATTCATATTATATCCATATTTTGTTATGATTCACATGGTCAAATGCCTTTACCTAGTCAATAGCACACAGGTAAGCATTATTCTGGTATTACCCATTTCCAGACAAGATTCAACTCACATCAACAATGATACCTTCTCTTCTATATCCTTCTTAAAATCTTGGTAAAAAAACAATATCTTAAAATAAAACATAATCATATTTTAAAATTTAGAAAGTCAGGACTTCCAGCAGGGCTTTTTCTATTTGCTTCTTCTGTTTTATATGCTAAATAGTAGTGATATGGGCAATATTCAGATTTTAGGTGAACTCTATGGAGTATGTAAAACAGCTTCTCTCACATGGCTAGTGTATTGGTGGAAGGGTCTGAAATTCTTGCTTGAACTGGGACTGCTGAATAGTGCACATGATGTGGCCTCTTCATGTGCCCCAGACACATGACACTCAGTGGCTATGTTCTCAGGCAGAGCTTACCAAGAGCAAACATTCTCTTATAACATAGCCTTAGAAATCCCAGAATGTCATTTCTATTGCTATCATTCATATAAATTACTAAATATAGCCAGATTCAAAGAGAGTGTGATTACGTTGTCTACTCAATGATGGGAGTGGCAAAGTCATATTGCAGAAATACAGTCTGGATGGGATATGATGTTGCCATTGTTTTCAGTGTATGAAGTGTGTAAGAGAAAATGTCTTCCATATTACAGTATGCACAGTGCTTTAAATAACCAACCAACAATACATAATTCTGTTTTCTTATAATTGGGATTTATGGATCTAAGAATGAATAATTAAAATAGTAATGTATTACCTTATTAATATTCCTACAAATTGACCAAAGTGTGCCTTTCTTTCTCTGCAACTTGGGACTCTGCTTACTTCAGAAGTCTGTTTTATCCAGGGAGCAATGCTGCCTGTCTCTGTTGGCTCCTCATGCCAGTTAACCAACAGGCGATACAGACTGCAGAGAGTGATGCTGACTATCAAGGGGAAATTGGGTTGTGCAAGCAAAACGAGGGCAAGGAGAAGTATTTCCGGAACCAGCAGATCCTCTTGGGTACCTCTTAGTGCTCCCATGTTCGGTGATAAAAGTAAATAGAAAACCGCAATAAGGACTGCTTCTGGCAAAGAACCTTCAAGATTGAAGATTTAGGTCATCCTATCAGGCAATAAACCAGGAACAAGTTACATATTTTCTGGGGGGTAAATGTTGACTATTCACAGAAATGAGACTGATAGTGGGTTGAAGCCTTTTTCAAACTATATATACATATAATTATATTTTTTTCTTCTATGTTATCATTGACCTACATATCATAAAAGATTTATGAGTAGTACTTAATATTACATTTGTGTATAAGGAAGAGAATATCACAGAGACATGTGACTGAATTAGGAGAGCAATGAATATCACCTAAGATTAAAACATGAGCCAATAATATTGAGTCAATTTATTCATAGCTACCATATATAGGGTTTCGAAGCCTATAAATATTTGACAATTAAATCTCATCTTTTCTCCTGTAGAGTGGTTTGTGGGTTTATACTGCTGATCTTCCAATTAGCAGCCCAGTGTATATATGAAAGTGGGCCAAGGGCTCCTAAGTCTAAAATATTGCATGTTGTGTATAATCTTTTGGGCAGAGTTTTAGTATGTCTTTATTGAATGAAGGCTAGTAGTGCTTGTGTTAGGTTGGGTTCCCTAGAGAAGCAAAGCCAGGAATGCTTGCATGTGTGTGTATATAGAAGAAAATTTTTAAGAAATGGCTTAGGTAACAGTTGTGGAAGTTGTTAAGTCCACTTCATCTGGAGTCCCTGGGTCAGATGTAAGCCAAAGGCTTCTCCTGACCCATGTACGTGCAGAAGCTACAAATAGAAAACAGAGTGACACAGCAAGAGAGCCACCAGCTAGTAACTGCAGAGATAAATGAATCTGAGGTCAACAATTGGCATTGTTCCTGGGTTTGGCAAGCAACAGAACAGATCTATGAATCAGATGCAGGATACAGACTCAGTAGAAGGCGAAGGGGAAAGAGCTCTCAGGACTATTCTGGGTCTCTCTCTTGTAAAAAGGTTACACCTTCAAAGAAGTGATATCTAATTGGTTGAGAAATGATTGAAAGTCTGAGCTCTGCCTCTACTTCCAATCATATGCGTTTGCTTTTTGTTATGGGGCATGAAGTTGGTTCTGACTCACGATAACCCTATATGCAACAGGATGAAACAGTGTCAAGTGCTGTGCCATCCTCATAATGATTCTCATGTGTGAGCCCAAAGCTGTAACCCCTGTGTTGATTTATCTTGTCAAAAACTTGCCACTTTTGCATAGCCTCTCTACTTTACCAATAATGATGTCTTTCTCCAGAATGGTCTATCCTGACACATGTTCAAAGTAAGAAGATGTTCAAACAATCACCATCCTGGCTTCAAAAAAGAATTCTGGCCATACTTCCTCTAAGACAGATCCTTTTTAAAAAATTTTGGCAGTCCACAGTATGTTCAATATTCTTTCTCAGAACTATAAACCAAATGCATCCATTCTTCTGTTTTCTTTAATCAATGTTCGATTTTCACACACACATAAGGCAACTAAAATGCTGTGCATTGGGTTATGTGTACATTAGGCTTCTAAGAAACATCTGATTTTCAACACTTTAAACAAGTCTCCTGGAGCAGATTTAGCTACTGCAATACGTCTCTTGATCTCTTGAGCATTGATTGTGGATCCAAGCAATACCAAATTTTGGACAACTTGAGTATTTTCTCTGTTTATCATGATGGTCCAGCCGTGAGGACTTTGGTCGTAGTTATACTGAGTTGGAATCCATACTGAAGTCTGCAGTCATCTTCACTTTCATACTGCCTGGATCAATTCAGGAAAGTTGTGCATATTGGTTATAGCCTGTTACCATATTTATTTAATCCGTATGTTGAATAAATAACCGGAGAAACTGGCTGTGTCAGGAAGAGGGCAACAGGATTGAAGGGAGGCTTATTGACCACCTTGCATAACCAGTAACACAACCTCTTTGTTTACCAAAATCGGGGAGAATTAGAAGTATTTGCTGATAAGGATCTTGGGTTATAGGCTTCAATATGGATTAATTTTTTTAAATCCTTACAACTGGACCAATAAGTAACATCATGACTGAGTTAGTTAATTGTGCCAGCCTGGCCAATAATCACATGTGGTGCTGGTTGAAAGGCAGAGGGATAAATGGGTGGTGAGCCTCGGCCTTTTGAGTTCTCGGGTCTCTTGTTTTGTGATGGTTGCATCGGGTGCAGCTGCCTTAGCAGTTCCCTGCTTCAGCTTGCAAGATGGATTTCCTACAAGACATCCTCAAGGAGAAGCCGCATGGATCTATCCCGATGCAGCCCTGGGTGCCGGAGCAGCCGTGTGGAGCCCCCTGCCAGTGCTGAGATGCTTACACGTTCACGGACTCAGCTTTCCTCCTACAGTCGGCATTATTGCCTCTGTTTTGTGAGGTGGAGGACTTTGTGGACTGGTATTGGGTTAATGGGTTAATGTTGGACTTGTGGGCTTGGGCAGCATTGGGTTGGGATGTTTTCGTGATGCACATTTTCTTTGCATAAAACTCTCTCTTATACATGAGTTGCTGTGGATTTGTTTCTCCAAAGTACCTAGACTAATACAATGACAAATGAAGAAAAGATGGAAGTTGTCAAGGATTTTATTTTCCCTGAAGCTACAATCAATGCTTACGGAAGCATTGATAAAGATATCAAATGACACATTGTACTGAGTAATCTGCACAATGCCTCCTTAAAGTTTTGTAAAACAGGGATGCCAGTGTAAAGACTGAACTTCACCTGCCTAAGCCAGCGTATTTAAAATTTTCCCACATACATGTGAAAATTGATCACTGAATAAGGAAGAGTAAAGAAGAATGGATGCATGAGAACAATGGTGCTTGGGAAGAATATTGAAAACATCAACGCTACCAAAACAACAAACAAATCTGTCTTGAATAAGTACAGCTAGAGTTCCTAGTAGATGCAAATATGGCACAATGCCTTCTCACACACCACGGGCATGTAATCAGAAGGCAGGAGGTCTTCAAAAGGACAATGTGCTTGGTAAAATAGAGGCTCAGTGAAAACAAGAAAGACAAACAATGGACAAGATGGATTGACACAGCGGCTGTAATGATGGGCTCAAACTTCACAACAATTGTGATGGTGGTACCAGACCAGGCAGTGTTTTGTTCTGTTGTACATCAGGTCACTGTGAGTTAGAACCCACTCAACGGCACCAAACTACAACATGAAAGGGAAAGAGACAGAGTTGTCTGGGCTTTTCTATTGCCTACCTGGTTAACTGAGAACTGTATCTCTTAGAATCTCCTTTCTTATTTAGTACTGGATTGGAGTTAATCAAAAGATAAATGTGCTTGAGACTTGGTTAGTGTAATTGGAGCAAAAGGATTTGCCCTCTGAAGGTCATCAAGATAAAAAATGATGCAAAGCAGACAGAAATGTTTGATACATTATACTTTGCCCACATAATCTTTTGCTCTATATTCAGTAAATATGTACGACAATATCTTAATCTCTGTAGATGTATATGAGTGATAGCATTGGTGACTACCTCAGTGAAAGGACATACCATGATGGCCGATTTGAGAGAACAGCCTGCAGCTGTCAAATTTTGTTCCCTGCTTGAGTTCATTCTCCAAGGCCAGACTGTTAAACAAGCTTTCTATTTAGAAGTTTTGAAAAGATTGCGTAACAGTGTGTAAAAAAAAAAAAGGCCTGATTTGTGGCAGATGGGGGATTGGTTTTGCCATCATGAGAAGACGTCTGCTCACACAGCCATCTCAGTGCAAGAAACAGCATGCCTCTCTTGCCCCACAAAGAGGGACATGAAAGGACAGTGATTTGACAATGTAGAAGACGTGAATAAAAAAAAAGAAAGAAAGAAAACAACCCTAGGAGGTCCTGTAAGCCATCCAAACAGATGAGTTTGAAAAATGTTTCCAAGAATGGAATCAATGATTTGACACATGTATTATGTGTAATGGAGAGCACTTTGAAGGGAATGACGTTGTTTGGTGTCGATGGGGATTGGATGTTCAAAAACAATTATTCGAATTCTCGTGAAAGAGCATAGACAAAACCCACCTGAAAGATAATTGGACAGTCCTTCATAAAAGGGGTACATGGAAGGGATGATATATCCAGAGTGCAGAATAGCACTGATCAAACACATAACTATCCTCTAGTTTTTAATATTACCTCCGCTTACTCTGGCTTAGTTTTACCTCATTAATCTTGTTAGACCTGTGTATGTTCATTTGTATAATTAAGTTCGTTTGATGCATGAAATCCAAGATCAATAAGCCCTTCAGAAATAGTAAAGGCAGTAAGATACCCTGAGCATACAGAAAAGGGGCGGGAGAGGAGGGGAAGAGGAACTGATAGCAGTGATGACAGCATACCCCCACACATGGGGAATGAATAACTCATAGGCAAACAGATACGTTGGATGGTGTAAGATATGGTAATAATAATAATATATGATATATTAAGGGTTTGGAGGTTGGTAGGTTGGGGCAGGGAGGGGATAAAAGTGAGCTGATATCAAAGAGTTGAAGAAGAAAGAAAATGTTTTGAAAATGATGGTGGGAGCAAATATACAGTTATGCCTGATCTAACTGAATTATGGATTGTTATAATATCTGTATGAGCTCCCAATAAAATGACTTAAAAAATTTAAATCATGAGCTTTAAAAAAATTCTGGTCGTTTTTGGTATCCCCTCATAGAGCTGAGGAAGAAGATATTGAAAATCTTGACCATCACTGGTTCAGCATTTTCTTCCTGTTTTTTCTTTATTATCCTTTATTTGCCTTGTCTATTTTACTGGAGCAGCTTTTTTTATCCTGGTGAGTGACAGTGTGTAAGATGACAGAAATGAACATATCTATATCTATATCTAAATCTTAGGCTCCTAAGTATATATATGCACTGTCTTTGAAAAAATTCTGACATATCAACCCCATCTAGGGTTTTCTGGTGTGTAAGTATTTGGGGAGCAGATGGCCTCAACTGTGTCCCACAGGACAGTTTAGTGTGTTTAAGCTGCTAACCTGGTGGTTAACAATCCAAGTCTTAACTGAGAGTATCATAAGAGCTTCTTTAAATAATATATATTAAGCCTTCTAATAAGGACTCCCATTTCCCATACAGCACCCAGAAATTGCATTACTTCCATTTTTCATGACCTTAAGCTCTAAATTCGCTGCCTGTGTTTCAATTCTGACTCATAGTGACCTTTAGAACTCAATTTTCATCTGCAATATTAATATGTCCCCCATATTTTATCCGGATTCCAGATATTCCCATTGCAGTCAATTATACACAATAACTTAAGAATGATGTTCATAAAACATGGATCTACAATTAGCTTCCATGCTTAAACAATCTCAAAGCCTCTTCATAGTCTAAGGAACAGGTACAAACTCTTCACCATAACATACATATTCCTCAAGCTATCTGATATTAATTTACATTTATAAATTCATACCTTCAAAGTCAATATACTCTGTTGAAATTTTATATTTTTCCATACATAAAATACAACATGATCTCCAGAAACTTTGTAATTATTTGTAATATGCTAATCTTTTTTTTCCTCAAAATAACATTTTTTTCCTCTATCTAGAAAACATAAGTCTTCATTATTCATCATTTATTTCTGGTCCAATTGTCATACCCTGCCCAACTTACTCAACATTGGAGTCTTTTGTGCATGTGTCTATATCTCAGGAAAGAAAGGAAAGATCCAAGTGGTTAATAGAAGACACTGTGACATTTGCTCTTGAATGTAGGGTAGTGAAAGCAAATGATAGAAATAAGGAAGTATAAAAGCTGAACAGAAAATTTCAAAGCACAACTTTAGAAGACAAAGTAGAGTTTTGGGATGTACAATAACCCAGAGTGAGAAAACAAAACAAAAAAAGATGAACACATTAAACATATCTCAAGCTGAAAGTAAATGAAGAGAAAATTTAATCCTTCAATCGTAATACCGAAGGACTGAGAACAAAAGATTCAATGATATGGGCAGCATCAAGAGAAGATCGAAGCAATACAGAACACCAGAAAGAATTGGATGACATTCAACCATTTCGAGGTACTATATGATTAAGAAATACAGTTACGCTGTAGGCATTGGAGGAAGACCACTCCAGGAAGTTAAAAAAAAAACCTGACATATTTGCTAATGAAGTTCCAGAAACACTATTCCTCTATGCTAAGAGATTTGAAAGACCGCTCTGTAGTCAATGGACTGGAAAAGATATACTATATACTTATGCTCCTTCCAAAGAAAGGTAACCTAACGGAATGTGTAAATTATTAAATGATAGCATCATTATCACATTCAAGTACATTTTTTCAAACGATAATTTACAAAACAGAGTAGTACATCTTCAGAGAGCTGCCAGAAATTCATGTTATCAAAACGATGAATAACATTGTGAAGACTGCAAATCCAAGAACATGCTAGTGTGGTAATGTGTAACCTGTGCACACAAGAGGCAATTTTACAAGCAGAACAGTTTGTATCCTTTAACAATACTTATTCAATCTGTAAGCTGAGCAAATCATCAGAGACGCTGCAGTATCTTTAAAAAATGTACCATGATTGGAGGAAGACTGATTGCCATCTCTTGAAGGCAAGGAACATTTGAAACATTTGCTGATAAAAAATGAAAGATTACAGTATTCAATATGGATTACAATTCATTGTAAAGAAAACAAAAAATCACCGTTGGACTAATGGGTAGCATCATGAAAAACAGAGAAAAGTTGTCAAGGATTTCATTTTGTTTTGTTCCATAGCCAAAGTTCATTGAAGGAGCTGTCAAGAAATCAAAGGACACACTGCTTGGGCGGATCTGCAGCACGAGACCTCTTTGAAGACTGTAGAAGAATTGATGCATTTGAACGCTGGTGTTCTCCAGGAACATTGAAAGTACCATGGACTGTCAGAAGAACAAACAAATCTATCTTTGAAGAAGTTCAATCAGAATGCTCCTTATAAGCATAGATGGTGAGACTTTAGCATGTTTTCAGGAGAGACCAGCCCCTAGAAAAGGGCATAATACTTGGTAAAGTAGAGGCTCATCAAAAAAAGGAAGACTATATACAAGATGAATGGCCACAGTGGCTGCGGCAATGGACTCACAGATGACTACAATTGTGAGACACGAGAATGGTCAATGTTTGTTCTGTTGTACACAGGATTACTATGAGTTGAAAATGACTACAGGGTACCTAAAAACAACAATCTACCACATTAAGATATTTTTCTTAATATATTGTGGGATGAGACATAAAATTAAGGTCTAAGACTATGTGCTCTCTTGATACATGAAATGGGGAATGTCTAACAAACAACTCATCTCACATTTCCTTTCTTCTTCCTGTAATTCCCCTTTGAGAGACCAAGTGATCTTTAGTGTGAAACTATACTGGTTTTCTTTGTCCTGTATAATTTCTCTTAGTGTATCTTAATTTATTCCGTGTGACTTTCTCTTTTCTTTGTGTAACATGTAATCTCTTATGATACATCACCTTATTAAATTTTCAAACTCGCTCCCCCAACAAGCACACGCACTATGATTAAATGAAGGCTGAGGTCAGACAGAACCTGGCAGAGGTGTGGAAGGCAGGAGGGTTATTGAATGCAAGAGAGCCATTGAACACCCTGGTGTATAACACACATTATTTTGTCAAAATTGGCGTTTTACGAAAGACCCACAACTGGCTGTTTGTAAGGATAAATGTTGGGGGAGTTATGCCACTAGAGTGGGGGAGGCAATCTGGGGGTTATTGCGCCCATGGCATTACAGGGGTGAGAGAGATAAAAGCAGGCATGCCTTTTCCACGCAATTCCCCTGCATTCTGGACAGAGCATCTACCATGTAAGGGAACGATGTCTGCCACAAAATAGGCAAAAATATTACAATTTTGAGCTTTATTTGCTTTCATACCATATTCAAATCTATTCCAAAGAATATAATGATGCCCATGTGAACACTAGTACTATGTTTTAAGAAATTATCAGTAGTGCTTGGATATAGACTTATATAGATGTCTTGTAAAACAATCAAGAATAATTAGATTATTAATAAATATTTTCATTATCACTGGACATTCTAGAAAAATTGAATAATATACAGTATAAGAAAATATATTCATATCACTCAATCCTATTTTCATATTATTATATTTTAAGTTTTTTAAGTGTTCATATAGAAATAGTGATTGTGATAGTTCCAGGAAAATAGCACTTGATGTATATACATCAAGTCATAATTGTTATTATGTCATTAATATCTCAACACATTGTGTCATTAACATCTCTTAATACAAATAGTACATTACTTTTGAAAGTGTGAAATGAAAGAATACAAACTGAAAATATGTAAATCAATACAAAAAGTTAGATCATTAGTTATTAATAGTTTTGATGATAAAAGAAATCTTGATATTTGTCCTAATACAAAGTACACAACTTATGCCTTCTAAGCAATTGCACCATCTGAAGAAAACCTCAGTCCATAGCACTCAATCATGTGTCATCTCAAACAAAAACACACTTTTGACTCATCATAACTGTACATCCTTCTTGCTCATTTCAAAGAGCCCTGGTAGGCCAGTGGTTAAGAGTAGTTAGCAGCCACCGTCTTGAATGCTCATGCTGAGGTATGTCATTTTAACCAGTTGCTCTGTGGGAGAAAAATACAGCAGTCTACTTCTGGGAGTATTTACATTCTTGGAAACTTCATGGGATAGTTCTAATTTGTCCTATAACTCAATAACTTATTGTCACAATTAATTGTTCTAAGTAATTGTTGATTCCTACTCATTGCTACCCTCTTTTCCTGTAAACGAGGGCAGAACGGTCTTGGTGGATCTCTGCGCTGTCACTCTGCACGGGAGCAGAAAGCCTCGTCTTTTTCTTGACGAGTGGCAGAGGTTTCCCAGGGCTGACTTTTGAGGTAGCAGCCTGAAATATCACCTATTAGGCCACCAGGACTTCTCATCGGTCCTATGGGGTCATTAGTAGTTGGAATCCACTTGACAACGATGGGTTTTGTCCTTCAGGGTGCTCTTCACTTACTATCTTTTATGTGACATCTGTTTTCCATTAATGATATAGGTGTGTCAGGAACGAATGCTGAGAGTTGAGGCAAAAAGCCATCTGCACTATGATAGCAAAAGTTATGTGTTTACTCAGTCATGACTCTCAGCGGTTGGCCATTCAGGAATTTAGTAAGTATAGAATGATATAATTTATAAATAATGCGATGATACAACTTTGATAGTTATGTAATCATGTAGGTAACGTTATCGCCATTTTGTGATGTGATGGGGTGTCCTCTATTTTGACATCACACCTACAGTTCTATAACAACATGATCTCTGGAACCTTATTGGGCTGATAGACGGGGAGTGGTGCAGAGTACAAAACATATGCTCTAGACAGGAATCTCAATGTGAGTAAGTAGTGATATATAAGCAAACAAAAATAGTTAAACGATTAAAAACATAGAACTGTCTCCACTACCCACTGCCTATCGTTGTACATATACAACTTACATTTCGCATTTATCCTGCCGGGGTAACTCTGTACAAATTTCCCCACTATGCCAAAAATCTGTCCTTGTTATTTAAAATTTAACTATGGAGGAAATATTGTGCTGATTTGGATGTGTACAGAAGTTTAAATCACGCATCCTCAAATTTGGAATAAGAAAAGAAGCATCTAAGTTTTATTTCTATCATGCTTAACAAGATCCTTTAGTAAAAGTTTAAACAACGTTATATTTCATATTAAATGGTTTTGTACTTGTAATTCACCTCACATATCATAATTGCTTTCCTATTGTTTACTTTCAGTTGACATCCAGGAGCAAAACTTACATACATTCTATAAAGCATTCTAAATTATCCCAAACAGCCTTGAAATGTGGGAGCCAAAGAAATGTTCAACACTATGATAAAAAGCTATTTTATATTCATAAACCTTCATGCCTGTCAGCGAATTTTGCTGACATATCTCAAATTCCTAAATTATGAAACCTTTGTCGTTTGCTTTTTTACTCAATGGCCAAAATATGTGTACTCTTCCATTGTTTCTCAATGCAAAATTGAGAGTTTGAAATGCTTTTCAATTTATTTCATATTACTTTTATTTTCTGTTCGAATTTGTTAAAGTTGCCTTTAAAACTTTAAGATCAAATGATCTTCTTTAAGATACATGATGTTCGGTCCTTTTATAAAATGCACACAGATCGGAAAAGCAGTGTGCGAAGCTAAAGAATGGAAAACAAAGACAAACCTCCATCCCGACATTTAAGTGGGCCAACAGAAGGGAAAACAAACTTTCTCTCAAAGGGAGGATAAGAGTTTGGTGGCAATTACTATACAATAGAGTAAAAGTCTGGATGGGAAGTATAAAATGTTGGCACAGCGAGATGTTTCTGGCAAGATTTATGGAATCCATAGGGTGAACAAACAAACTCCTGAGCACCTTTTTCCATACTGGAGCCAGAAACAACCATGGGTGACAGCTGACCTAAGGAGACCCGGCAAAATTGGCTTTTAGAAACAATCTTCACCAGCTTCAGTGACTTAACATAGATTTGAGCAGCTTACCAGGTTCAGTCACTTTTATGAAGTGGATCAGTGACCCTTGATCTGATATGTCGTTGTTAGGTGCCATCAGTCACTTCTGATTCATACAGCAGGTCTAAACCCTTCTCCAGTCCTGTGCTACCTCACACGTGTTCTCTTTGAGCCCATGGTTGCAGCCATTGCATTCATCTCTCTTATTGAGGGTGCTCCTCTTTTTTATTCCTCTTTTACTTTACTTTACCTGGACTGTTCTCTCAGGGATTAGATATGATTGAGATTTCACCATTTTCACATGTATTCATTACATGTGAACATTTTGGTCTCCTGCACAGAAAGAAACAGGTGGAGAAGAATAAGGCAATAATAATAATAATATCTGAGTCCTGACTTCTACCACAAAGCAGTGGCCCAATATTATGGAAAATTACAATGAGAAACTAATGTTGCCTTTCTACATACTTTTTAAAGCCCCTTTATATGCAATGAACAAGAAATAATCAGATATTGCTGTTAGCAATTCTTAGCTCACTGAACAAACTTAATATTGCCTTGCCTTTTTACAAAGACAGCACTGAAGGCCAAGAAGAAACCCCGTCCCCCGCCCCCAAATTGAAGTCAAAGCAAAGGGGTTAAAGACCAAGAAGGCCATGCTGAAAGGCAACTGCAGCACCTTCCACCAGCCCAAATACACTGAGGCTAACAGAGCACCCCAAACACCCTTGGAAGACACTCCCAGAAGAAACAAGCTTGGCCATTATGCCATCATCAATTTCCTCTTGATCATGAGTCTGCCATAAAGAAGAGTGAAGATAATAACACACTGATGTTCAGGATAGATGTCAAGGTCACTAAGCACCATATCAAACAGGCTGTGAAGAAGCTCTATGACATTGACATAGCCATGGTCAACACCTTGATCAGGTTTGACAGAGAGAAGAAGGCATATGCTCCACTGGTTCCTGACTATGATGCTTTAGATGTTGAAAAAAAAAAATCAAGCAATCTACACTGAGTTCAGTTGGCTACTGCTAAATACAAACTTTTTCAATACAAAAAACAAACAAACACTGTTCAGCCTTGTGCCATTTTGATGACTAGAGATTACGCCAACTAGACACTCCTGGGTAAGGTTATGGGTGGGGCCCAAACTATCAATTGTGTCTCAGCCTCATGACACCTCCCAGGCATAATAAATCTTTTTGCATTGAAGAGACACCTACCAAAGTCAAACTCTCTTTGGACGTTCGACTTCTGTTGGAGTTGGATCTCGTGTCTGGTTCCTCCGTCTCCTGTCATGCTTCTTGCTGATCCCAAGAGTAGTCAGTGAACCGATGACAATATTTGGATAAATTCGGGGCTCTGCATCTACCAGCCTGTACCCCTGCTCTCTCTGCTGCATCATCTGGTTTCCTGTTCATAAGTTCCCATAAGTCAAGAGAAGTTTGTTTTAACCAGACTAGACTTAATTTTCAAATTCACTTCTTCATATAAATCTCTTGTTTTATACAGCATACATGAGTGGCACTGGTTTTGCGTCTCTAGAGAACACAACTTAACACAACCATCCTCACAGTTGTTATGTCTGTATTAACTGTAGAGCCAAGCAAAATAAAACCTTTGACAGACTCAGTCTATGCATTGTGTATTGTGAAGTTACCAATTGATGCAGGTGTGAAATTTTTAGTTTTATTTACATTGAGTTGCAATCTTTACTGAGGTCTACAGTGTTTTTCTGTTTTTTAGCTTGGGCATTTGCTTGTTTTATTTTTTTTAATTTATTTATTTTTAATCAATTTATTGGGGCTCATAAAATTCATCACAATACATAGATCAATTGTGTAAAGCACATCTATACATTTGTTGCCCTCATCATTCCCAAAATTTGCTTCCCTCTTGGGTTCCCAGAATCAGCTCATTTTCCTCCCCCGCCTTGCTCTGCCCCCCTTCCCCATGGACCCTTGATAATTTATAAATTATTATTATATCTTATATTACACTGCCTGGCCTCTCCCTTCACCTACCCCTCTGTTGCCCATCCCCCAGAGAGGAGGTTATATGTAGCTCCCTGTGATCAATTCCCCCTTTCTACACCCCCCTTCCCTCCTGGTATCGCCACTGTCACTCCTGGTCCTGAGTGGTTCATCTGTCCTAGATTCCCTGCATTTCCATTTCCCATTTGTACCGCTGTACATCATCTGATCTAGCCAGGTCTGCAAGGCAGCTTTGGGGTCCTGGTAGTTGGGGGGAGGAAGCGTTTAAGAACTAGAGGAAGGTTGTGGGTTTCATTATTGCTATACTGAACCCCAATGGCAAGTGCTTCCAGTCCTCCTTGGTTTCAACAAGCAAAGCTGTGTCATCTGTGTATTACAGGTTGTTAATAAACCTTCTAATCCTGGTGATCTTGGTTTTCTTCGTATAGTCTCACTTCCTGAATTATTTGCTCAACAGACAAATTGAATAAGTATGGCAAATGGATGTAACCATGACACATATCTTTCTTGATTTTTTTAAGCTATGAAGTATTCCGTTGTCCTGAAATTTACTGGTGTTGGCCATTTGAATCAGAAAATCATACTTACAACTTCAAGAGGAAAGACATCCCATTTGTCCTCAAAAAGGACATTTGATGATACATATTGAATTATAATGCCGTTTGTGATTGTGCAATATCTATATGGTTTCAAGGAAATTCTATTAATACAGCTATTTTTCAAATTTCCTCAACAAACAATTAAGCAAGTAATGAAGAAATTGAAGAATTGTATCAATTTCTTCAGCCTCGAATTTATGAAACATGTGATTAAAATAAATTTGTAACTATTGGTGACTGAAATGCAAAAGTTTGAAACAAAGAGGAAGGAACAGTAGTTAGAAAATATCACCTTGATGACAAAAATGTAATTGGAGATCACAAGACAGAATTTTCAAGACCAACTCGTTTCTTACTGAAAATACCTTTCTTTCAACAATGTAAACAACTACACACATAGACTTTGCCAAATGGACTAAACAGGAATGAAAATGATTCTATCTGTGAAAAGAGATGATGGAGAAGCTGAATATCAGCAGCCCAAATGAATCTAGGGTCTGATTGTGGAACAGACCATCGATATAAAATGCTCATATATAAATTCTAATTGAAGTTGAGTAAAAATAAAAAAAGTAAAATGGAGCTAAAATATAACCTGAAGCAAATCCTACATGAATTTCAAGATCATCTCAAAAATTGACTAACTAATTAAACACTACTGGCAGAAAATCTGACAAGTTATGTAGTGATTTCAAAAACAGCAGACACGAAGAAGCAAAAGGTCATGAAAAAGAATAGGAGAAAAAGGTTAAAGTCAGATACCCTGAACTTGCTCTTGATCATAGATTTGCTAAAACTCATGGAAGAAATGATGAAGTAAAATAATTCAACAGAACATTTCAAAAGGCAGCTTGAGAAGAACAAGTGAAATGCTATACTAAAATATGGAAAGCCTTGAAGTTAGAAAACCAATCAGGAAGAATGTACTCAGTATATCTCAAGCTGAAACAAGGAAAGAAAAAGTCCAGTCCTCAAGTTGAAAGATTTTATGGGCAATTTTTGAATGATGCAAGAAACATAAAAGAAAATAGAATTAACGCAGTTATGACCAGCTTTTAACCATTTCAAGAGGTGGTAAAGGAGCAAGAACAAATGTATTAAAGGAAGAACTCTAAGCTGAAATGGATGTATAAGTGAAAACAAAGCTCCTGGAAAAAACTGATGAAGCACTGAAAACACTCACTCTTCTATATCAAAAATTTTGGAAGATAGCTACATGACCAATCAACTAGAAGAAATCCACATTTTTACCTACTCCAAATAATGGTGACCCAATGAAATGTGGAAATTATAGAAAGCCATTATTGATATAACCTGAAAGGAAATGTTTTCTGAAGACAATACTATAATTGCAGTGGTACACGGAAATGGAGCTGCAGGATTCAAGCTATATTTGTTCAAGCCACGGCATCTTGGCTCAAAGCAATGAGTGCTATAAAGATGTTTGCTTTTGCTTTATTGACTATACAAAGATATTTGACTCTGTGAGTCGTTTCAATGAGAATAGTAGGACTTCCAGAATTCTTCATAGTACTTAGTCTGAACCTGTACAAAGACAGAGAGGAAGTCCTTTTAACAGAACAATGGATTACTGGTTGGTTTAAAATCAGGAAATGGTTGATACAGAGTTTTATCTTTTCACCAATTTATTCAATCTGTATACTCAGCAAATAATCTGAGATTCTTGATTACATGCAGAAGAACAGAATATCAGAATTGGAAGAAGTCTTATTTACACCCACACTTTATGCAGATTGCACAATCTTTTTTGCTGATAGAGAGGAGGACTTGAAGCAGTGGTTGATGAAGATCAAGGATTGCAGCCTGCAATATGGATCAAAACTTAACATAAAAAAAAAGTTTAAGCCCAAATCATCTAAATTGGACAAAGAGATAATATCATGGTAAATACAGCAAAGATTGAAGTTGTGAGAGATTTTGGGGGGCTTTGGATCCACAACCAATGCTCATGTAAGAAGCAGTGAAGAAGTCAAAGAAGCTCCACATTTGATAAATATGTTGACCTTTGAAAAATGTTGAAGAGCAAGCTGTCGGGGTGGGCATTGGTGTGCACCTCACCCACGCCAGGGTATTTTCAATTGCCTCACATGCAGTGAACATTAGACGTGGAATACAGAAGAATGAGGAAGAATCAATGCACTGGTTTTAAGGTTGGTGAAGAATATCCAAATACAATGGATTGTTGAAAGAACAACCAATCTGTCTTGGAAGGTATTCAGTCAGAATACTCTGCTCCTTAGAAGTAATGATGGCAAGACTTCATCTCACGTAATTTGAACTTGTTATTAGAAGAGATCAGTCACTGAAAACGAGTATCACACTTGGTAAAATAGAATGTCAGCAAAAATATATAGTAGAGAGAAAAATTATCAATGAGACAGATTGACACAATGGTTGCCACAGTGGGCTAAAACGTAACAACAATTATGGGGATGGTGCAAGACCAGGGATTGTTTCATTCTGTTATACATAGGGTTATCATTAGTGGGAAGTGTCTCAAAGGCACCTAATGAAAATTGTTATGGAAACAGACCACTACATCTTTCTCTAGCCGAACATATGGAAGCTTTGATCTGCTGACATATTAGCAGACGATTGCCTTAACCATTGTGCCACCAGGGTCCCTTTCCGAGGGCTATTTCCTCCATATTTTTTTCTATTTTCTGTGCTTCTAGATTTTTAAGAAGTCCTATTAAAACTTCATTAACTTGAATCATGAGAGGTGTTTAGGGAGGGATTGCCTGATATCAAAGTACAAATTACTAGGCTTATAATTGTCACCCTGTCTGTGGAAGGCACATAGAGAAAAGCACACATTTTGCATCTCCTAAAATGCTACCAGTCAGACAACAATATACTTTTTTAATGGAAGAAACAATGCCCAAACGTCGAGCATATTTCAGTGCTCCGGGCTAAGCATAAACAAGTTGTACTCGACCCTCTGAAGCCACAGAACATGTATTCCTACCAGCAACAAAGCTGTGCTCTACTCAGCAAGGTGCCCCCCAAACAATGAGCGTTCAAGTCAAGCCACTTTATGAGCTTTTTAAAGACACGAACTGGACAGAATGCTGTAAAAGCATACACAAAGTAAGACTTCCCTAGATAAAACAACATGTATGATCAACTAATCACTAGGGACAAATGATATTTTCATTCAAAACAGAGGTGAAGAATTACTCACTCACTCGCTCACTCACTGCCCTCAAGTGGATTCTGACCAACTTCCAGACAGTGATGATACTGCATTTGTGCAATCAAGCACACAAGCAATGTCATACAGTTCAGAACTGCTTTCATAAAATACGCACATATCGCTTTCCACCTGAGGAGGCTACAAAGGATGCATTGTTGTTTTCCACTTCCCCATCCAAGTGACACCCTTGCAGTGACTGTTAGAACAATGGGGGATGCTCATGGACGGTGTGGTAATGAGAGATCCAAACATCACGTATTCCAGAGGCTTGGGGTTTGTCGCTGACTCTACTGTGGTGGACGGGGATGCAGCCAGGAATGCAAGCCCACAAAGGTGGATGGAGACTTGTGGAACTAAAGAGGATTCACAAGAAGGCTCTCAGAGACCAGGTACCCATTTAACTATAAATATTATTTTTGTTGGTGGCATCAATGAAGACACTGAATAGCAAGACCTAGGAGATTATTGTGAGCAATAATATAAAATTGAAGTGATTGAAATCATAACCAATTGAGGCAGTTTCAAGAAGAGGGGCTTTGCTTGTGTAACTGTTGATGACCATGACTCCATAGATTATTTCTGAATTGTCATTCAGGAACACCATAAGGTGAATGATCACATGTGTGAAGTCAGGAAAGCCCTGGCCATGCAAGAAATGGCCAGTGCCTCTTCCAGCCAAAGAGGTTAAAGTGGTTCTGGAACTTCAGTGGTGCCTGCGAATGTGGTTATAGTGGGAATGACAGCTTGGTCAGGGTGGAAACTTCAGCGGACTTGGTCACAGTTTTGTTGGAAGCTGCGGCGGGTGGTGGATATGGAGGCAGGGGCATGGTTAAAATGGGTTTGGAAAATATGGAAGCAGTTTTGGAGAGTGGAGGCTGCAATCATTTTGGTAGTTACAACAGTCAACCTTCAAATTTGGACCATGAAGGGAAAAAAATTGGAGGCAGAAGCTCTGGTCTTTATGGCGGTGGAGGTCAATATTTTTCAAGTCCACGGAGCTAAGGTGACTATAGCAGTTCACACAGGAGCAGTAGCGATGGCGGTGTCACAACACTTTGATTACTATCAGGAAATAAAGGTTAGCAGGAGAGAAGAGCCAGAGAAGCGATGAGGAAGCTACAAGTTACAACAGATTTGCGAATTCATCCACCCACAGTGGTTGCAGAGCCCAGCGGCTACAAAGAAGACATGTTTTAGACAGTACTCATGTATCTGGGCAAAATAACACTGGGACCTGTGTCGGTGACTAGTTTTATAACAGGTTACAGGAGTACCCCAGTGCTTGACTGGACCAGTACTCGACGTCATCGGAATTTGATGTGAAATGTCGGGACAATTTTGCATCAGAGCTCAAACAACCAAACATTGGAATCTGACCCGACGCATGTGAATTTTGTAAACAAAAGCAGTTCATGTTTTGGTCACTTGGCATTAGTTGGCATTGTTAGTACACATTGTTTAAACCTTTTGCGGCTCTGTTCCAAAGATTTTGCTATAATCTTCTTCATTTTTATGGCTTTTTGTACTGTTTTTAGGTAAAATAATCATGGATCTTAAGAAAGAGTTTTTTGAAAAGAATCATCATGATAAGAACTGGTTAACCATGTCACTGATATTGCTGATAATTTAGTAAACCCTGTCAGAAAACAATTAAGGAAATACCAACGGCAAACCACATTAGACAGGTTGTTTTTTTTTTAAAAGAGAAAACCGGCCAGGTCTGAGTGAAAAAAGGCAAAAAAAGGGAAAAACCCCGGAAAAGCAGCTGCCAGTTGACTTTATGGAAGGGGATTCCCCTTGTGAACAATGACTCTCTCCATCCCTCCTCTGACATCCGTGTCCACAGATCCAGCTCCTCTTCATTCTCAAGGTATGGGCCATATGGTAGCTGTTAAAAACCTTTTTAGTGTTGTGTTTCTTAAATTATATTACTTAATTCTGAACGTACTTTGAAATTTCTGTGCAATGTTTTGTATAAAAAGGCAAGGTTCGGGTAAAAACTTGGTGGTCAAGAGCAGATTAATTTGTTTTCAGTTATTTCTTATGGGAAAAATTGATCTGGAACTCGGCCACATCTCGTCTCTACACTCCTTCTAGAACGGACTAGTGTGGAGATCTGGGGTTCTACTCTATTTTAGTTTCTGTTCGACGGAAAGTGTAAAACATTCCAAGAAGCGTTGTAATTCTCTTTCTTTCTATTTCTTTCCTTCCTTCCTTCCTTTTTCCCAACCCCCTCCCTCCTTTCCTTTCTTTTGCATTCATGCTGTTGATTGTTAAATGTAATAGCCTGGTCATGATGCTGAATAAATGTCTCTTTAAAATGTATACGTTAAAGGGTAAGTGTTAAAGGCAACTCAACTTGGTAACTATTAACATTTACTTATTCTAAAGATATTAAAATTTTAAAACCTGATTTAGGTCTTGAGAGATGAGGAAGTCCATCAAGCATCTGCCAATTATGAGGTATCTGAATTTGGGTGAACTAATTTTATTTATCTATTTTAGGCATTTCTCCATGAGAAATAAAAGAGTTTATTTCCTAAGACTTTGTTGGGAGTCATGAATGAGAGTTTATGATCTTGAAGTATAATGTTTATATTTTCTTAAGGAATTAAATCCAATAAATATGTGTACTTAATATAACCCTAATAGAAATAAAATAGTCCATAGATATATAACTGTACATATTTGACTCCTAAAACTGTATTTTGCAAAACTCTACTCAATAAGACTAAGAAATATTAACCAATCTAGAAAGGAAAATATTTGACTTTAAAAGGGCCTTATATTTCTGGTGAAAGTAGGGGAAAGAAGTAGTTTTCACAAATAAAAAATATATACCTGCTTCTTTGCCTGACTCTTTGAAGAATTCCTTATTAACAGCTAGCACAAAGCAATCTGCAAGATATGATTGGAAAATACCAAAGGTAATAAGCAGTATTCCATTAAGTGTGCATACAGCTAGTCTGTGTACATCGCTCTCTATGTGGGGATATAATCCCATTAGCAGGATATAATGAGAATATAGAGCTTTAAAGAGAACCACAGTAGTTAATAAAAATAATGGATATTTAGTAATATAGTTAGTCAACACAACATAAAATATAAATTTAAAAAGCCAGAAATAGGACTCATTGACTAAAGAGTTCATCAATACTGAAGTGAAAATTACATGTTATGATATTATCAAGCAATTATATAGCACACTACATTGCAACAGTGTTTTATAGATATTTATTTTTTAACACGCTAGTTTTTAAACAGTGATTTATCAAATGAGGAAAGCAAATCAGAGGTTGTACCTAATGTAATAGAACAAGGAAGTTAGGGCTAAGAATATCTTCTAAGTACAAGACTGTATAATTCCAGAATCTCTATTTCAAAAGACTATACTCACTTCCTGACTATCTCTTTACCTGAGAATACACTGCCTCTCAGAATACATCTCAGAATAATATGAATGGATTATATTGTTGAGTTCAAGTGTAAAGAAATATGAATTTCTATTTTATACAAATTTTTTGTGGAAAAAATACACATTAAATGGAAACTATAGGATTTATTTTTCCATCATCATAATTTAAATTTTAGAACTAACATTATTTTTATTGTATCTACTTGAGAAATAATTGAATAACCACCTTTACATAGGATGTGTGGTATAAAATACCTATTCTAAATTATTTTAAGAAATATATATTTTTCTCTCTGAGTTCATGCTTGTTTGTTAAGGCCAGTAAAATGTAAGCATTTATTTCTGAAATTGCCATTAAGTTTGATATTTTCTTTTTAAATCAACAATGCTAGTAATGAAGCCCAGGGAATAAGGCATGAACGGCCCTGAAGAGGGGGAATCTAGATTATGGCTATAAAGCAGGAAAAGTTATTAAAAGACTTATTTTCTCAATTTTCTTTTTCATGAAATTTGGCTGCATGACTGTTTAGTCTTCAATGTTCTTTTTAACATTAATAGTGAACGATTCACTAAATTAGTGTTTTTGTATTAAAAATCCATTTACATTTAATATTTAGTCATTATTTTAAATTTAAATTTTATTTTTTTTGCTGTTAGAGCCACATATCATGCACCAAGTCAACAATTTATGTATGGATGACTTAATTACATTGATTGTATTTTTCAAGCTGTTCAACCATTCTCACGTTCTTTTTCTGAATGGTTCCTCCCACTATAATATAAACTCACTGCCTCTTAAATTTCCAATAGCATTTATTGACCTGTGGTTTCAACTTGATCCCATAAAGAATACACTGTTTGGCCACTGTCCCAGCTGCCACCCAGACTCCGAGTTCACCCCAAGCCCCAGCGAAGACATCTTTGCCCAGGAAATCTTGGACTCCAGGGGCAACCCCACTGTTGAGGTGGACCTGTATACAGCCAAGGGCCGCTTCCGAGCAGCTGTGCCCAGCGGAGCTTCCACTGGGATCTACGAAGCGCTGGAACTGAGAGATGGAGACAAATCGCGCTACCTGGGGAAAGGAGTCCTGAAAGCTGTAGAATACATCAACAAGACATTAGGCCCTGCTCTGCTGGAAAAGAAACTAAGTGTTGTCGATCAAGAAAAAGTGGACAAATTTATGATTGAGCTGGATGGGACCGAGAATAAGTCCAAGTTTGGGGCCAATGCCATCCTGAGCTTGTCGCTGGCCGTGTGCAAAGCGGGAGCAGCCGAGAAGGGGGTTCCGCTCTACCGCCACATCGCAAACCTGGCTGGGAACCCAGATCTCGTTCTCCCAGTGCCTGCTTTCAATGTCATCAATGGGGGTTCCCACGCGGGAAACAAGCTGGCCATGCAGGAGTTCATGATCCTGCCCGTGGGAGCCAGCTCCTTCAAGGAAGCCATGCGCATTGGTGCGGAGGTCTACCATCACCTCAAGGGGGTCATCAAGTCCAAGTATGGGAAGGATGCCACCAATGTGGGCGACGAAGGCGGCTTTGCACCCAACATCCTGGAGAACAACGAGGCCCTGGAGCTGCTGAAGACGGCCATCCAGGCGGCTGGCAACCCAGACAAGGTCGTGATTGGCATGGATGTGGCAGCCTCTGAGTTCTATCACAACAGGAAATACAACCTGGACTTCAATTCGCCCGGTGACCCCGCACGGCCCATTACTGGGGAGAAACTGGGGGAGCTGTACAAGAGCTTCATCAAGTACTATCCTGTTGTCTCCATCGAAGACCCCTTTGATCAGGATGACTGGGCCACCTGGACCTCCTTCCTCAAGGGGGTCAACATCCAGATTGTGGGAGATGACCTCACCGTCACCAGCCCCAAGAGGACTGCCCAGGCCGTTGAGAAGAAGGCCTGTAACTGCCTGCTGCTGAAGGTCAACCAAATCGGCTCTGTGACGGAGTCCATTCAGGCTTGCAAACTAGCTCAGTCTAATGGCTGGGGGGGTGATGGTGAGCCACCTCTCCGGGGAGACTGAGGACACATTCATCGCTGGCCTGGTGGTGGGACTTTGCACTGGACAGATCAAGACTGGTGCCCCCTGACGCTCAGAGCACCTGGCCAAGTACAACCAGCTCTTGAGGATCGAGGAGGCTCTTGGGGACCAGGCTGTCTTTGCTGGACACAAGTTCCTTAACCCGAAGGCCAAGTGAGAAGCTGGAGACCCAAGGCGCCCCCCGCCCCAGGACAGATGCAGGCCTTGGAGCCTCCTCCCCGAAATAAACACTGATGCCCACCAAAAAAAAAAAAAAAGACAGCACACTTTCCAAGAAAGACATGGAAACAAAGATCCTATTTTTAACATTCACCGTTGTTCAGTTATTTACTCAAAATCTATATCACTTTTTTAAAGAAAGATAAGCCTTCCTCAATTAAAGACTTTGTCCCCTCCATAAAATCTGATAGAACATGAAATTATTTTAAAAGAACAGCTTTTTTCTTCCTTGTTCTTTAGAGGAATACTTAGTGCTTTCAACTGCATAATTAAATGAGATGATCTAAGAAATAGAGACTCCCCTGATTGAAAAATGTGCTGAATGTGTTAATTGTCCTGAAGCATATTCCCAAAACTAATGATTAGGGTGATTTGGGGCTTGTTATTAGAATAAATCAAATTAAAAAGTAATTATTTTATTTAGTAATTTTAATCACAAAATGGAGGGGTTTTTCTTTATTGGATTATGTCTATATTTTAACTCTGTATACTAACTCAGTTGCCTTTAAACTTCTGAATCATATAGTGACCAACCATATTGTATAGAATTTTATTCAATTCTTACATAAAGTAAGTGCCTTGCTTTTTTGAAATCTAAATTAAAAATACCTATTACTTGAATCTATTCTTTAAAACACTTTTGATAAAATCTAGTACCAATTCTATGTTTAGCACCATGAAATGTTTTCTGACATTTCAGTGATTTTGATCTTCTTTGTTTGAACATCCAGAGGGAATCAAATCTGTAAGACTTTCACCAGTAGTTCAACATCCTGAACATTTCACTACTTCTGCCATTGTTGTAGTTAGGTGCCTTTGCTTGTTGGTTCTGACTCTTAGCTGTCCCACGTGCAACAGAATGTAACACTGCGCCTCCTGGGCCATCTTCCACAATTGTTATGTTTGAGCCCATAGTGGCTGTCACTGTGTCAATCCATTTCATTAAGGGTTTACCTCTTTTTTAATGACATTTTACTTACCATGGAATTTTGGTGGCATATAGGTTATACTTTGGGCTAGTAAGCTCTAAGTCAGCAGCTTGAACTCACCAGCAAATTTGTTGATAAATTAGAGAAATATGAGGATTTCTGCTCCCAGAAAATGTACTGTCTTGGAAAATGGAGGGGGCAGTACTACTCTGCGCTATGCAATCCCATGAGTTAGAATTGAGGTGGTGGCTTTGGCTTTTTTAGTACTTGGATGACTAACATAAGACCAGCTGCTGTTGAGTGCCTTTCAACTCATACAATTAACATGTGCCACAGTACAACTGTGCTCTGTAAGGTTTCAGCGGATGACCTTTTTCTCTAATTCACTCACAGGTTTTCTTTGAAGATATCTTTAAGTGAACCCAAATTTCCAATATTTCAGTTAGCAGGCAAGCTTCGTAAACATTTGCATCACTAAGGGACTCCTGAAAAAAAATTCTAGATCACTACTAGTGAAGGTTGGTATTCTGGAAATCAATATCTGTCTTAGGCTGGGTTCACAAGAGAAAGAAAACAAGTGATGTTTATATGTGTGTATATATATAGATATAAATATGTATAGATCTATAGATAGATAGATATAACTGTAGCCATCAATACAGATAGATAGATAGTGAAAATGGCTCACACAATTGCAGAAGTAGGCGAGTCCAAGTTCAGAAAGGTTTCAAGTTTATGGATTAGGTATTAGGCTGGAAGCTTCTCCTAACACTCTTAGCTGTAAGGGCTGAATCTCCCCCAATTGACAGAAAGACCTCAGACTAGCAGCTGCAAAATAAAATTAATCCAAATCATCAGACCAGCTGGCAGGACACCGACAACTCCCAGCATTGGCAAGCAATATAACAGGGCATTGGTTCAAGCCCAAAGAACTGGAGGAAGCAAGGATCCCTATCCAGAAGGGAAATAAAAAAATAGAACAAATGTTATCGCTGTGTCCACTTACATTGGAAGCAGATAATACCCAAGGAAGCATCCTCTCAATGGACTATGTCAGAGTTAGAATCTGAATAAGGGAGTGGCATTCCACCCTAATTTCATCCAGTAAATTTAATGGTTATGATCATATTGTGGTAGGTGAGGCCATGGAAGATTTTAATAGACCTCAACTACAAAATCCTGAACCTCCTAGTTAACATAAAACCTGTCATAATTTCTTAACAAAAGAAATTAAGGAAAATGATAGAATCTTGAAATGATTAATATTAGGAAAAGCATTCTTCAACAAGTTCTGAGATATATGAATAACCATATGCAATTGACCTCACTGCTCCAAAATATTATAAAATGTGTTGTATGTCATGTTTTAAAAGGTGAATATAATGGATAATGAGTTATATTTAAGCTGATTGAGTCTGTAGATTCTAATAATATTATTTATTGCAATGTTGTTTCCATTAATTCAACAACAGGCAATCCTGTAATAGCATCTTGAAAATTATTTGAAATAAGATAAATATATACTTTTTGTATATTGTGTAGCCTGAAGCGGAATATAAATATGTAGTGAAATAATTCAATAACAGGTGGTTATCTTACATTATAAGCACTGAGTTCTAGTAGAATACTGGATTTAAAGTGAGTTTACCCAAATGGGAATAGAAACTTCACGACACTCAGAAATCCCTCTGCTACATCCTAAAGATGTGAGAGCCATAGCAGGAATATATATATATTCCAATGTTCATGGAAGCATTGTTCATAATAGCAAGAAACTGGAGACAGCCCATATTCCATTAATAGAAAACTAGGTAAAGACATTTTTCTACATACACACAATGAAATACTATGCATTGCTAAATTAAAAAATGATGATTCCACAAAACAATTCATGACATGGATGGGCCTGGAGAATATTAAGCTCAGTGAAGTTGTTCTTTTTGGGGCCATTGAGTGGATTCCCACCCATGGCAACCCGATGAACAAGAGAACACAACTCTGTCCGAGCCTGTGGCATCCTCACAATGGTTCCTATGCCTGAGGCCGTGTTTTACAGCACTGTATCAAACAAGCTTGGTAGGCTGTTTCCTCTCTCCCACAGCCACTCTACCAAACACAATGTCCTTCTCTAGGGACTGGTCTCACCTGACAATGTCCAAAGAATGTGAGATGACGTCTCACTATCATTGCTTTTAAGGAGCATTTGCATCTTCGCAGGCAGATTTGTTTGGTTATTTTTGGCAGTCCATGTGACATTCAATATTCTTCACTAGCAGCACAACTGGACTGCATCAGTCCTTCTTTGGTATTACTGATTCGATGTCCAATTTTCAAATGCACATGAGGTTATTGAAAATACCATGGCTTGGACCAGGCTCAACCTTAGTGCTCACAGTTATACCCTGTGTTTCACCACTGATTAAAAATGACCAGTGCCAGTCCATTGTTGCTCACTAATGCCTCGGATGTCAGTAAATGTGTTCCATTTCATTTCTGATGATTTCTAATTCTTTTAAATGTATGCTTCATATATTCCAAGTGTCAATTATTAGTAGATTTTTGCTATGGTTTCTGCTCATTTTGAGTTGTGCTCCTCAGCCAACCTGTGTCCAGAAAGGTTTTACACTCAGAGGTTTTGCTCCATTCATGTCACTGTGATTGACTCTACTTCTGACCCCAGAAGCCCATCTGCCGGCACCCTCTAACATTACCCTGTCAGGACCTGACAATATTTGGGGTTATGCATAAGGTTTTCAGCAGCTACTTCCTCCACAGGGAGCAGCTCACTCCTTCTTCCCCATCTGTTCTGAGTCTGGAACCTGTGTGGAAACTGACTCACTTCTAGTGACCCTACTGACCCCCAATTATTCCACTATGATTTGTTTTAAAATAATGTGGGTTTGCCAATTTTTAATTTAGTCAAACCATATACACATGGTAAGCCCACTTTACCACGTGTATGTAATTGGGTTTGGTTGAATTAAAAATTAAAAATTAATAGAAATTATATAGGAAAATATTTGTTTTGAATATTGCTTGATGAGTTATAACATTAACATATGCAGTAAGTAGGAAGTCAGACAAGCAGTTACATGTGCTTGTGTAAGAACTTGACAGCCTGTATATGCTGTTTCAATCACTTTGAGTATAACCGGAGACTGAGAAATCAATATTAAAGAGCAAAAGAAATGAAAATGTCTCAGTATACTAAATCTTATTTTTACTGTTACCACATCTAGAAATATAGATTCAGCTAGCTTGTTGTAAAACATCTTACAGTTTAGGTTTCCATTGCCTAATGACAAATTTCTGTCTTAGTCTTTTTATGTTACAAACTCTCATTGCCCCTTTATTCAATTGGAAATAGTATTATCTAAACATAAGGTGTAAATAGATAAATTCTGCAATCTGTCTGGCCAGTAAGTAAGGCTTTCAAGGATTTTTTCTTCTTCTCTACACTCTAGCAAACTAGGAAATGGTAGCACATGTAAAAGGGTAACTGGTAAAAAGTAAACCCAACCAGAACCTTACTGTGATATCTATAGTTCTCAACACACTAACTTAGGATTTCTTTTTTTACCACAAAATGAGAACTTCTGTAAGTGGAGTCCTTGAAATCACATTTAGTTACTTGCTACACATTATTTGTATTTATTTATAATATCAACGGTGAACAACCCTAATCTTCTTTTCCCAATACAGTCATGCAAGAAGTAATATTTATTTGAGGAATAACTCACTCATCACCTACTAAAGTGAAAGACATATTATCTTTCATCTGTCCATTCTTATAACTGAAAATGAGACTGGATTCCTGATGGAGCTCTTTGGCTTTGGAAAGCACCATGTCCTTCATTCAGGGGTACTACTCCTGTTTATCACAAGATTGAAAAATTGGCCAGTTTTTCATGAAGCCCAAAACAAGAGAAAGCTATTAAATAGGTTTAGGCTTCTGTGCAAGATGCTCTGCCCTTGGGCCATACGACCCAGCTGACCGAATGGTGCTTGAAGTGTCAGTGGAAGACAGAAGTGCAGTTTATAGACATTGCACATTGCAGACCCTTAGGGTTTTGGATCTAAGCTCTACCATACTCTGCAGTTAATTACTCTCCTTTTGAGAAACTTCAGTTGGCTTGTTCCTGGGCCTTAGTAGATACTGGACATTTCACCTTGGTCCATCAAGTCACCACGTGTTCTGAGGAGTGGGTGTGGTCTGACCCACAGATTCATAAATTTGGACATGGAAGCAGCACTCCATCATTGACTGGCAGTGGTGTACATGAGATCAAGCTCAAGCAGGAGCTCAAGAGAAAAGCTCTCTGAAGTGACCCGATTGCCTATGGTCTGCACTCTTTTCATAATACCTTTATTGCCTCAGTCTGCATTCATGACCTTATAGGGAGTTTCTTATGATCAGTTGAGGAAGTGAAAATGTATGCTTGGTTTACAGATGACTCTGCGGGATATGCTGGTCCCATTTGGAAGTGGATGGTGGGAACCCTACAGTCCCTTTCTGGGAACTCCCCAAGGGCAGTAGTGACGGGAAATCCTTCTAATGGACAGACTTGGCTGCACACCTGGTTGTTGATTTTGTTTGGAAGGATAAAATGTCAGTTGTAGCTCTATATTCATGGGCTGTGGCTAATGGTCTGGCTGGATGGTCAAGGCCTTTGAAGGGACATAATGGGAAAATCGGTGACAAAGGAGTGGTGGCAACTATGTGGGTAGATTTTCCCAAATGGATCAAAGAAGTGCAAATATTTATGTCTCCAGTGAATTCTCACTTTGCAGAGGAGAGTCTAGTTGGATAGGATGGCCCATTCTCGGGAAATCAGTATTCATTTCAACCAGCCACTCTTTTCATCACCTCTTGGGCTCCTGAACAAAGTAGCTCTGGTGCCAAGGATGGGGATTTTGCTTGAGCTTGGAATCCTGAACTTTCACACACCAAGGCCAACTTGACTACGACCACTGGTGCTGACCCAATCTGACAGCCGTAACGATCAACACTGTGCAGGAGATATGAGATTACGCCTCAGACAGGGCAAGCAACAAATTAGTAGCTGGTTGATTACATAAGACCCTTTCCACATGAGCAGGACAGTGTTTTGTTCTTAGTGGAATAGACATTTACCCTGGATATGGATTTGCCCCAGTCACATGCAATTCTTTAGCCACCACTACCATTTCTGTTGGTACTTACAGAATGCCCTTTCCACCAGATTTCTATCCCACACACAATTCCCTCACATTAAGGGAGTAACTACACAGCAAATGAAGTATGACAATGGACCCATGCTCATGGGCTCCACTTCTCTTACCATGTTCCCTGTGTTAGTCTGGGTAGATTAGAAAAACAAGTTCATAGACACACATATGTGTATAAAGAAGAGGTTTATTTACAAGAGGAACTGAACATTGAGAAACCATCCCAACTCAGTCCAGTGCAAGCCCATAAGTGCTATATTAGCCCTTATGTCTGATACCAATCTATAAAGTCTTCTTCAGACTCAGGAAACACATGCAATGATGCCAAATACAGGACAATCACAGGCCAGTGGTATAGAAAGCCTTTGGATCCAGTGGTGTTGTAAACATCTCAGTCCTGGCAGGCATCTCCACATGGCTTCTTCAGCTTCCAGGGGTGCATCAGGGTAGGTCCATGTGTCTTCTCCTCAGGGATGTCTCTCAGGAAGTGAGCCTTGTCAGTAGAGTATCTTCCAGGGAGTGAAGTAGTGAGAGAAAATGTTTCCTGCCTCCAAGGAGAAAATACTAGGAATTCCCGGAATCTCAGAAGACCATGCTCACACAGAGGCCTCATTGGCCATATCGTGAATGACAGGCTAGACTCCAGCCCTTCACTCATAATCCTCTCAAGTCCAAAATTGACACCAGGTTATATAACTACCTCCTTCCCCATCATCCTGAAACAGCTGGCTTGACAGAATGATGAGATGTCCTTCTGAAGACACAATTACACTTCCATCTAAGTGGCAGTACCTTGCAGGGTTATGGAAATTTTACAGGAAGCTATATATGATCTAAGCAAGTGGTTCTCAGCCTTCTTAATGTGGCCCCCAACCATAAAATTATTTTTGTTGCTACTTCTTACCTGTGATTTTGCTATTGTTATGAATCAGGCAACCCCTGTGAAAGGGTTGTTCGACCCCCAAAGGGGTCACAACCCACGGTTGATAAATGCTGATCTAAACCAATGTGTGATATATATGGTGCTGTTTGTGTAATAGCCAGGAACCAAGGGTTTGAACCACCCCTTGTCTGTCAGTTTATCACACTGTGGTGGTTTTTGTGTTCTGTGAGGCTGAAAATTTTGTCCCTGATGTTTCATATGCCAGCAGGGTCACCTGATGGTAACAGGTTTCAATGGCATTTCTAGACTAAGAAGGAATGATAATGAAAGACTCAAGTCCTCACTTGGGAGAAATTTGCTGCTGATATTATTATGCATAGATTTGAAACAGTACAGGTTACTAAAGAGCTAATGAATGGAAGCAGAGCACTCTCAGAGATGGTGTTAGAGGAGGGGGCCTCTGGTTGAAGGACGATCGAACTGTGACTGAAGAAAAGGTGATTAATCCGAGTGGAGTCAGCCACGGCGACATGAGTGACTTAAAGGCTGTGGGCATGCAGCCTTCAGGATCTTCCTTTGCTGATGGGCACCACTCCAGGTAAAGTGAAATGACTGCAAACATCTGCTACAGATAAGACGATAGAACATAAAAAACAGCAATCTAGGAAAATTTCAAGTTATGAAAATAAAATGGAACTCACAAAGATCTCTATCCTAGCCAGTAATTAGCTGAAATGCACTAGTAGTGGCCATTTTGGATCAGAAAACCCTATGATTTATTATGCTTGGAAAGCCTCCATCAAGAGGAGTAGCATAGCATTCATTATTAAAAAGGATATTGTAAAATCCATCATGAAGTACAATGCTATCTGTGACAGGATTATATCTACCCAACTTTAAGGAAATCCAGTTAATGCAAATATTATTCAAATTTATACACCAACCACAAAATCTAGTGATGAAGAAATTGAAGAATTCTGTCAACTGCTTCAGTCCAAATGTGCATCCAACATGGAACAATGATTATTGACAATTGGAATGCAAAAGTTAGAAACAAATATGACCAAAGAGCAGTTGGAAAAATATAGTTAGTGATAGACAGTACACTGGAGATTGCATGACAGAATTTTGCAAGACCAATAACTTGTTCATCATAAATAACTTTTTTCAACCACACAAAATGGACCTATGCACAATTACTTTTAAATTGAACCCAAAGAAATCAAATTGATTCCATCTGTGGGAATACATGATGGCGAACCTCAATAGCAGCAATTACAACCAAGCCACGGTCTAACTGACAAACAGATTAGGAATTGTTCACGTGTTAAGTCAGGACAAAGCTAAATAAAATTAAAACAAGTCCACAAGAACCAAAATATGACCTTGATTGTATCCAACCTGAAATTCAAAAACATCTCAAAACTACATTTAATGTATGAAATACTAGTGAGAGAAGACCAGATGAGCTGTGGGAGGGCATCAAGAGCATCATTCATCAAGAAAGAAAAATCATTAAAAAAGACAGGACAGAAAGAAAAGATTGAGGTGAATGTCCTAAGAGTCTCTGGAAATTGCTCTTAACCATAGAGTAGTTAAAGCAAATGGCGGAAAGGATGAAGTCAAAGGGCTGACTAGAAAATCCCAAAGGGTAGCTCGAGAAGGCAAAGACAAATATTATTATGAAATACTTGTATGTAAAAATCTATAATAATGAAACCAAAAGGAAAGATCATGGTCAGCATATCTACCACTGAAAGAGCTAACGAAACTCAAGGAAGAAAAATTCAATTGGAGTTCCAATCTTGAAAGATTCTAAGGGCAAAATACTGAATGATGAAGGAAGCATCGAGAGGAGATGGAAAGAATGTACAAAGATGACCTGGCTTTCTGAAAGTAACAAGGACTTGTTGAAGGTCAAGGATTGGAGACTTCAGTGTGGATTACAATGAAAAGGAGACCCAAATCCTCACAAGTGAATCAATAGATAAAATCATGATAAATGGAGAAAAGTTTGTTGTCAAATATTTCTTCTTTCTTAGCTCCATTATCACTGTTCACGGAATCAGCAGTCTAGAGAACAAATATCAGGTTGCATTAGGTAGATCTGTTACACAAGTCCTGTTTAGAGTATTGAAAGTATGTTGTTACTTTGAGGCCTAAGGTGTACCTGATCCAATCCATGTAGTTTTCAGATGCCTCATATGCATGCCAAAATTGGACATTGAATTTAAAAAATCCAAAGAAGAATCAATGTATTTGAATTGCAGTGCTACAGAACAATATTAAAATTATGATGGACTACTGATAGGATAAATATGTCTGTCTTGGAAGAAGCCAGAGTGCTCCGTAGATGTAAGGATGGTACGACTTCATCTTATGGACTTCAGGCATGTTGTCATGAGGGGTCAGTTTGGTAAAATAGAGGAGCTGCAAAGAAGAAGGGCTTCAAGGAGATAGTTTGAAACTGAGGCGGAAATAATGGGCTAAAGCATAGGAACAATTGTGAGGATGTCACATGATGGGCAATGTTTTGTTCCGTTATGCATAAGGTTGCTATGGGATGGAAGACCACAAGGCATCTAATAGCAATAACAACTGTGGGGGGGGAAGCTATTTGTGCCATAGGCAAACAGGACCAGACCACCACATTTCATGGCCCACGATCCTGGAAGGATGCTGACAGCTCATCCCAGGGATCTGATTGAAGTTGCAGCTGGTCTGTCTTTCCATGTGACATAAAACAGACACTTTGACTCCTGCTACCGGCAAAGCTGCAGAAATCAGCCACTTGCAAACTTATCCATTTCTTCATGTTCCCAACCTTGTTGTTCCCACCCATCTGTGTATAACTTTGCTGGAGTGAAGGGGGAGTCAACAGACCCAGGGACAAGGGAACAATAAGTGACCTAAAATTGATGGCAAGGAGGGCATAGGATGCCTGGTGGGGATTGGTCAAGTGTGATGATTAAGCCAAGAGGAATTAATGAAAGCCGAATGAAGGTCAAACATGATAGTGGGACAAGAGGACAGTAAAAGGAAATAGAGGAAAGAACTAGGAGGCAAAGGACATTTAGAGAAGTCTGAATACAGGCATGTACATATATGAATATATTTATATATAATGATAGGGAAATAGATCTATGTACATATATTTATATGCTAAGTATTAAGGTAGCAGATGCACATTAGGCCTCTACTCAAGTACTCTCTCAATGCAAGACCACTTTGTTCTAAAACCTGGCATTCTCTGATGCTAACATTCCCTGACACGATTGCTGAAGACAAAATGGGTTCATAAGCAAATGTGGTAAAGAAAGCTGATGGTGCCCAGCTATCAAAAGATATAGAATCTGGGGTCGCAAAGGCTTGGAGTGGCCATCTAGCCGAGAAGCAACAAGGCCCACATGGAAGAAATCCACCAGCCTGTGTGATCATGAAGTGTGGATGAGATCAGGTATAAGGCATCAAAGACCCAGAACAAAAAATCATATCAGTGTGAATGAGGGTGGGGGGCAGAGTGGAAATCCAGAGCACATCTGTAGGCAATCAGACATCCCTTCACAGAAAGGTCACAAGGAAGTGATAAGCCCGCCAGAGTGCAGTATACCACTGATGAAACATACAACTTTCCTCTAGTTCTTTAATACTACCCCCCTCCCCACTATTATGATCCCAATTCTACCTTACAAATCCGGCTAGACCAAGGCATGTACACTGGTACAGATAAGAGCTCACAACAATACCAGGAGGGTAAGAGTAAGGTGGGGGGGAGGGGGGAAAGGGGGAACCGATCACAATGATCTACATATAACCAACCCCCTTTCAGGGGGAAGGACAACAGGAAAGTGTACAAAGGGAGACATTGTTCAGTGTATGACATGAAAAAATAATAATTTATAAATTATCAAGGGTTCACTAGGGAGAGAGGGTGGGGGAGGGAGGGAAAAATGAGGATCTGATACCAAAGACTCAAGTAGAAAAACAATGTTTTGAGAATGATAATGGCAACAAATGTACAAATGTGCTTGGTACAATGGATGTATGTATGGATTGTGATAAGAGTTGTATAAGCCTGCAATAAAATTATTGGGGGGGGGGCGGGAAAGAAAATGATGATGGAAACATATGCCCAAATGTGCTTGACACAATGGATCGATGGATTGGGATAAGAACTTTATGAGCCCCCAATAAAATGATTAACAAAAAAAGAAAGAAAAAGAAAAAAAAAGAGCTGGCAACACAGGGAATCCAGGAAAGATAAACCCCTCAGGGCCAATAATGAGAGTAGTGGTATCAGGAGGGTAAGGGGCCGGGGCGAGGGGGGGAGGCTGTACTGCTCAGAATGATCAACATATAACACCCCCCAGGGGGAAGAACAACAAAAAAATGGGTGAAGGGAGATAGTGGTTGGTGTAAGACATGATGAAAAATAATAATTTATAAATTATCAAGGGTTCATTAGAGTAGGAGGGTGGGGGGAGGGAGGAGAGAAAAAGCAAAATGAGGAGCTGATACCAAGGGCTCAAGTAGAAAGAAAATGTTTTGAAAATGATGACAACATATGTACAAATGTGCTTGACACATGGATGCATTTATGAACTTTGTTAAGAGCTGTGATATCCCCCAATAAAATGATTTTTAAAAATTGTAAATTGCCCTTTGTGTAATCCTGGCATGAGCATACTGGCTAAGTGACTTAAAGACTATCGAAGCTAGCAAAGCTCTGGGATCCGAAATGTTTGTGCTTGAAGCCCTCCACAATTAAACTATATCCTGCTATATTGTCTTTTGTACATACATTTCTTAATTGCAGCTGAACCCCTTTCGAACCTGTTCATGATGTAACATAACAGCAGATATTTACATTATCTTACAAAGAACAACAAAATGATGTCTTAGGTCACAAGTTCTACAAAGTTAAAATTCAAAGGTGCCTCAATGAAAACAAAGAGTGTGGCTAGGTTCACACCCTTTACTAAAGGTCTTAAAGATGCTTTCAATGAAACAAAGTGGGTGGGCTGGTTTGCACTCTCTACCAAGGTGAAGTTTAAAGTTTTGGAGATACCCCCAAGAAAAGAACATTCGTGGTTTCAGCCCACACCCTCCACCTAGGGCAGGTCTCAATCCCACCTACCTCTGTCTGTGCACATAGTAGAGTATGACCTCAAAAAGGTTTCCATAGCCACAGACATACATTCAGGGACCATAATATATCATATTAAGAGCAATGTCTAGAGGAGTCATATTAATTGATGATTTCTCAGTACCTACATAAAAATCACAGTAGATGTTTAATATTTCTATGTAAAATAACTGGGTTTTATCTATAGCATTCAATGCTTTTAATACCTGTTTGCTTTACCCATTTATTCCAAATACTTCCACTCCTCACTTATCAACATGATTATATTTCAAAGACCAGGTTAAGTAAGGACAATCATATTCAATCTTAGATTAAGTTATTCAGATTGCTGAAGAGACATTAGACAAATCCATGAATACAAGAACTTGCTATCCAATTGTGTGTTGTTTAAGAAAGTATAGGAACCTCAAAAAAAAAAAAAGAAAGTATAGGAACCTCAAATACTGTTGGGTTTTTTTTTTTTTTCACATAGCCACATTATATAAAGTAAATGTTTCCATACTCTCTCTAGCTCACTGCTTTTGTGCTGATGCCAACTCATAGAGACCCTATAGGACAAGGTAGAACTGTCCCCAAAGGCTGTGACTGTTTATAAGTGTAGACAGCCTTGTCTTTCTCCTATGGAGTGGTGGTGGTGTCTTACTGTTGACCTGTCAGATGGGTGCCCTATGCATAACCATTCCTGCTTCCATACTGAAAGAGTACCATTTGCAAAGCTTGGGTATGATGATCTATAGCATAATACAATAAAGCCATATCACACTTATCTCATATTCAATTTACTTTTCATGGAGATGGTTCATAAATTGGGTGTTTATCCTTAGTAAATATTTTGCTTATTTCCTTTCCCATGCTTTCCTTAAGGTGGAATAGTCAAAGAATAATTTATATTTTTCTGTCATCTCCTTCTCTCCATTTAAGACAAGCTAATAAAAGAGGACTTTACTCCTTCCCAAACCACTCACTTCCTCTAGTCAATTAGACTCACGGCAACCCTAGAGGATGTGGTAGAATTGCCTCTGTGGTTTCTGCTATTTTAACTGTTTACTGGAGTAGAAAGCCCAACTTTTGCTTGCAAAATAGTTGGTGGTTTCAAATTGCTGACCTTGCGATTAGTAATCTATTGCATAACCATTATGCCACTGCGTCCTGAAATATACTCACGGTATTTTTCAGGAAAATGTACTGCCCAGATCCGACCAATTGTTTTTAGTTCAGGTTTGAACAACAGTTTTGTGTAATTCATTTTGAAGGCATTTCCCTCTTCAGAGTTTGGCTTAGTCCCAACATAAAATATTAATGTTTCTAATTTTACTTATTATTTTTAGTAAAATCAATAACTGCCTTAAGGTGTTATCCATGTGTTATTCCCCCACCTCTTTTTAACCACACTGAATATACTGTCTAGACTGAAAGAAAAATAATAATTGTGAATGCTGGGGGAAATATTCAATTTATGATCACTTATCTAATAGCAAAGAGTTGATAGTCCTCATAGCAATACTATTCAACTTTGAAACAAACTAATTTTGTTTTGTCATTAACTCTGCCTTAGTTCTTATTTATTACCAGGCTGATATTTACATTTGTTTTTATTGGTAATGCACACACTAATTGATCTTGGGTTGGACTCTGTGGATTAAATCAGTAATTTACACCTGGCAGGAAATTATGCACACACTAATTCAACTACCTATATGTTTCTTTTCATGGTTTTAAAATATTTCTCAGGATTTTTACTTTGAGTAAAAGTGGCTATACATAATTCTACCTACTCTTTCTACCAAGAATAATAATAAATCAATATTATTATATTAAAAGAACAACACAAAACCAAACAAACATCATCAGATTCTGAGAGAAGGTAATAATCAACTAGGAATCTAATGACCCGACAAACTATGAAGTGGTAGTTTCTCGGTTTTGCTTATGGCTCATTTATTACGGAATTAGAGCAGAAGAAGTCAAGCAATCAGCAAATGTCAATAGAATAAACAAAACAAAACAGAAAAATCATTCCTCTAACAAGTTTGCCCTCTTTTGCCTCAAAAACAGGAAAGGTTTTTGGTCTGCAAGAGAAAAAACACTGAGACTGAGAGCTATATGTCTCACAAGCCCCACAGGAAACAAAGTTATCCCACCCATCTGATCCATATCATCAAAGGTCATTGGTGAACCTATATCTTCATATCTGCAAGGTTTATCTGCATGCTTCACTTGACTTATACATCTACCTGTTAGGAATGAAGCAGGACCCTCCACTTTCCTGAATGAGTAGTGTCCAAAAAAGATATATTCAATAATGTTTGGAAGATCATAATATGCCTAGTGGTGCTCAATCGAGGGCAATGTAGCAGCGAGGAATTACTAAACCCAAAGGAAGGCAAGCATGATGGTGAGACAAGAGGGAAGTAAAAAGGAAATAGAGGAAAGAGCCAGAAGGCAAAGGATATTTAAAGAGGCCTAAATATATGCATGTACATATGTAAACATGTATAGGTATATATAAAATAAGAGGGGGAATATAACAATGTACTCTTATCTATATGTTAAGAATTAAGGTTGCAGATGGACATTGGGCCTCAACTCAAGTACTCCCTTAACACAAGGACTCTTTGTTCTAACAATCCAGCATTCTGTGATTCTCACCTTCTGGACATGATTGCTGAAGACAAATGGGTGCATAAGAAAATGTGATGAATAAAGGTGATGGTGCCTGGCTATCAAAATATGTAGCATCTGAGGTCTTAAAGGCTTCAAGATAAACAAGGGGCCATCTAGCTCAGAAGCAACAAAGCCCACATGGAGGAAGCACACCAGCCTGTGTGATCATGAGGTGTCGATGGGATCAGGTATCAGGCAGCTAAGACCCAGAATAAAACCATACCCAATATGAATGAGGCAGGGCACGGAGTGGAGATATAATGCCCATCTGTAGACAATTGGACATCCCCTCAGAGGGGCCACAGGGAAGAGATGAGTCAGTCAGGGTGCAATATAGCACCGATGAAACACACAACTTTCCTCTAGTTCTTTGGTGCTTCCTTCACCCCACTATCATGACCTCAATTCTACCTTACAAATCTGATTAGACCAGAGTATGCACACTGCTACAGATAAGAGCCCACAACATGGGGAATCCTGGGTATATATACCTCTCAGGGTTAACAAGGAGAGTAGAGATACCAGGAGTATTAGGGATGGTGGGGGGCTGGGAAGTAATCACAAAGATCAAACTTGAACCCCCTCCCAGGGGGATGAATAATGGAAAAGCGGGTGAGGGGTGATGGGAGACAATATAAGATATGGAAAAAGTAATCTATAACTTATCAAGGGTTCATGGGGGAGGGCAGGCAAGGGAGGGAGGAGGAAGGAATGGGGAGGTGATATCAGGGGTACAAGTGGGAAGAGAATGCTTTGAAAAGGATGATGGCGGCATATGTGCAAATGTACTTGACACATTGGAGGAGTGTATAGATTGTGATGAGATATGTAAGAGCCCCCAATAAAAGTATTTTAAAAATGTATAAGTATGATACACAGTCTTAAAATTAAATATATATGTATATATATTTTTTGGTTTCAATGGACTGATACCAAGAAACAAAAAGATCTCACATACAAGTAAACGTTTGTTGTTGTTGATGTCAGCAACAATCGCCCTCATTCTGGCAATAATAACCAGAAGAGATTCTCAATCTGTCTTAACTTTAAGGCAGCTTTCTTTAAATGCAGTGCTGAAATTGTTTAAAATGATCTTCAGGAAAATTTTATATGCATGCGATATTAACAATATGGTTAGATGATGACTGCAGGTTCCTGGGTCTCTCTCTTTGGAAATGGCACACATGTGGCTCTCTTTCAGCTGGTTGGCCATGTCAATGACTTCCAAATTTCTTGGCAAAGACAAATGAGTACTTAGTATTCTATCAATCCCTGGATCTGTGCTTTTCACCAACTCCTTCAACACTCAATTCTTAATCATATGCTACAAATTATTATTATTTTTTTAATTCCAGAATATTTTTATTTGACGGTGACTTGTGGTAGAAGTGAAACTTTTTTTATAATCATTTTATTAGGGGCTCATACAACTCTTCACAATCCATACATACATCATTTGTGTCCAGCACATTAGTACATATGTTGACTTCATCATTCTTACAACACCTGCTTTCGACTTGAGCCCTTGGTGTCAGCTCCTCATTTTCCCCCCTCCCTCTCCCCTCCCCCTGAGCCCTTGATAATTTATAAATTGTTGTTATCTTATCATATCTTACACCATCCGACGTCTCCCTCACCCACTTCTCCACTGTCCATCCCACAGGGAGGAGGTTATATGTAGACCTTGTCATCTGTCCCCCCTTTCTCCCTTACCTTCCCTCCACCCTCCCGATATCGCCACTCTCTCCACTGGTCCTGAGGGGTTCCTCTGTCCTGGATTCCCTGTATTTCCAGTTCCTATCTGTGCCTGTGTACATCCTCTGGTTCAGCCGGATATGTACGGTAGAATTGGGATCATGATAGTGGGGGGTGGGGGGATAGGAAGCATTTAAGAACTAGAGGAAAATTGTATTATTTCATCGTTGCTACACTGCACTCTGATTGGCTCATCTCCTCCCCGCAGCCTTTCTGCAAGGGGATGTCCAATTTCCCTCAGATGGGCCCTGGGTCCCTACTCTGCACTCCCCCTCATTCACAATGCTAAAAAACAACAACAAAAAACCCTACAAATTATTTAATATATATAATTATTTTTGTACCATGACTCTGTATTCTTTCATCTTCTTTTTATGCTACCTGCATCAATCAATATATTTCCCAGAGAAAATAAAAGCTATGGAAGTTTCTCTACAGAAAAAAAAAAGATGAAAAGGATCTTGAAACCTCAGTAATGCAGAAAAAAATGGCAAGCCAAGTACACATAAAAATTAGAAGGATTTTGCTTCTCTATTTTTAAATGATATTTTATTATTGAAGCAAAGATTATAATATTGAATATGTTCTAAATATATTTGAATAAATTCTTTAACTGTATTACAAATGAGAGAGAGGAAAATATTTTATGGGAGATCATATTTATATGCTGTCCTCAGACAGTAAAATGTGGACATCAGCAGGCTATGATATTATGTATATAAAGCATAATACCTAGAGGAGTCACACACATTAAAAAGATTAAAACATAAGAGCTAAAAACACTTCAAATAAATCAAATGGAATTCTAAAACATGTTCAAGGAACGCACAGTGAAACAGCAAGAATAAAACAGATGAAACGCAGAAGAGCAAGGCAGAGGGGGAGGAAAGATGAAGAAGAGAGCGATCTGACTTACTGAAGCTCTGACACCTCACATGCAGTTGTGCAAATAAACTTATTAACAGACCAAGTAGAGAACCAAGTAGAGAAGATGGCAGTAAGAAAATAACCTGATTAGTGTAAGTGATTTCTAGAAGCAATCCACAGTAAACATAAACAAAGTAAAAATTTGGGGGAAAAAAGGGATGATATAGCATGCTGCAAACATTGCTCAAATCAAAGGACTAGCTAGATTATTATACAACAATGAAGATTTGAAAATGAAGCCATTTTCAGAGATGAAGTATGCAACGATAAAAGAGTCCATTCCTCAAGAAGACGTAATAATCCATAATATACAAGTGTGGAAGGCAAGAGCAGCAACTTCTGTAAGATAACAGCTGATAGAAGAGAAAAGCAAAATTTAAAACATGCATCCATGATTATAGTTCGAGACTTCAACACCTTGATCAACAATTCATTGAAAATTTGGGAGGAAAATCAGCAAATTTACAATAGAATTCAGCACCCTCAACCCACAGGACCCAATAGAGTCGTAGTGGAATAACTGGCTACCCTTTGGGCTACTAACAGAACGATAAGCACTCTAAACCCACCAGCAGCTCTGCTGGGGTAAAAGAGGCTTTGGGTCTTGTAAAGCGAATAGCCTCATACTGGCATAAACCCATAATGGCAGCTCTGCTCTGTGCGCTAGGGTAACTATAGAACAACCTGGTGCCACGGCTATTTTTGTTTGTTAGTTTGACACTCAATAATAGCAGATTGAACATTATTTTCAAGTGCCAACAAATATGTTGTAAGACAAAATGTTGGGAAAGTCAACAAATTTTAGTATATTTAGAATAATTGAATTATAGAGAATCGGTTCTCTAACCACAATGTAATCAAACAAAAAGTAAATAACATGAACAATAAATCCAAAATACCACTTAAAATAAACAATATACTTTAACATAATCCATAAGCCTAAAGAGGAAATTTCAAAGAAAGTGATTTTAAATAAACACATATAATTTGCTAAAATTTGGATTATATAGATAAAGTAGCTCTGAGGACAACTTTTATAGCACAACATGTATACATTTCTAAAAAGAAACTCTCCCAAAGAAATTATCCCAAATCCTTCCCTAGGGAAACTAAACATCATTAAACAAGTTAGAAAAATATATAAATATGTTCTGAAGGAGCCCTAGTCGTGCAGTAGGTTATTGGACTGCTAACTGCAAGATCAATAGTTCAAAGCCATCAGCCACTCTGTGGGAACAAGGTAAGGCATTTCAGTCTCATAAAAAGTCACTGTCTCATAAAGCCACGGAGGCAGTTCTACTATGTCTCATTGGATCGCTAGGAATCAGAATCCACTCAATACCAGTGAGTTTGAGTATTTTATATGCACGGATTTCTTTTAAAAAGACATGAAATGTATAAATGTCTAATTTGTAGGATAACAAACATTGCTCATATTTGATTATTAATAGACAGATCTGGTAGGACTTCAGATACACAGAGACTGGGAAGAATGACCTGGTCATCTACTTATTAAAAAAATAATAAACAGCTAAGAAATATAGATGGCAGTGGGACATTGTCAAATGTAATGCTGAAGGTTAATCCATGTGGATGTTAGGCTCTTAAAACGGGAATGGAGAAGATCCATCTTCAAATCACGATCAACCTAATGACCTGGAGTAAAGCTGGGACAACTCACTTGCTACTGTGATGTGACTCAAAATGAATGAAAACATTGCAAACACTGCTTAGGGGTGGGAATGTGGAATATAAAAATATGAATCAGGAAAATCAGGAGTCATCAGAAGTGAAACGGAACGCTTGAAGGCAATAGCATGAAGTAGAAGGGGAATGCATTAGTGAGTTAAAACAAGTCTGTATTGGTTCTCGTGAAGTGTACGGACTCCAGAATGAAAAGGAGCTGGTGGTGTGGCGGTGGTGGGTTACACGTGAGCTGCACACCACAGGTTCGGCAGTTCAAACCCATCAGGTGCTCTCTGGAGGAAATATGAGACTGCTCCATCAGACATTTACAGTCTCAGAAACCCGAAGTTCTACTCTGCCGTTAGGTTTGCTATGAATTGGAAGTGTTCGGTGGCAGTGACAATGACAGAAATGACAGGGTTTTTTTTAAAGTATCATATTCATTAACCCAAAGAATATCGCAAGATCTAGCCTAAAAAAACAATGCTGTCAGTAACAGGAAAATATCTGTGTGCCAAAAGGATGCCATTAAATACAACTATTATTCAAAAGTACTCATGAACTGCGAATGTCAAAGATACAGTCCCTGAAGACTGCTCATGTGAGCTCTCACCTGAAACGGATGAAGTACCCAAGCAGAAAGTATTGATAATTAATTATTCATGATTTTGAAGGTTAGAAACAAACAAACAATATTTGTTCCAAATTCAGTATTTGGAAAATATGGGCAGAGTGACAGAAATAATGCAGGATATTGCATGATAGCATTCTATAAATTTCCAGTTTCAATGGAATTACAGTTTTTTTAATATGTTGAGACACATTTATTAAGGACAAAGACAAGATACATTCTCCATACAACGGAAGCCATCAGCATGAGGCCATAATGGTGTCCCAGGATTTACAAAGACACAGCCACTTAAATTGGAGAAGAGAGTATACTGGAAACTGTCACAAAAGCATGATTGCCAGCAGCTCAATACATCACAGTTACAGATAGGATGACAGAAATGGGAAAGGGAACCTGTTTTGTACACATACACACTTCACGCTTACAAGATTGGGTCAGGTCCCTCTGATCAGGCAGTTAGGATATGACTCTGATCAAGAGGATCCTAAAACCACAAGTTCTACCGATGGCACATCCAGGCAAGTCCCACAGTGCTAGACTGCCCTTCTGGGGACTGCGAAGGGCAGTGGTAACAATCCACTTTCCAACACACTCTGCCTGAGGACAGAGCTATTCTCCCAGCCCAGAGGTTCTCAACCTTCCTGATGCCGCGACCCTTTCATACAGGTCCTCATGTTGTGGTGACCCCCAACCATAAAATTATTTTTGTTGCTGCTTCATCACTGTAATGTTGCTATTGTGATGAATCGGGCAACCCCTGTGAAAGGGTCGTTCAACCACCAAGTGAGTCATGACTCACAGGTTGCTAAGCACAGGAGAATGAAACACTGCCTGGTGCTGCAATATCCCCACAATTGTCCCTATACAAGTTCTCTTACTCTATCTAAGGAGACCAGATTATCCTAAATTATAGATACTGCCAACATAAAATAAGAAATGTATGTAAGGGAAAACACACTTACTTTCCTACCCCTCACTGCTCCCAGGAACATAGTCACAGTCATTATTTCAATTTGCTTCAAGAGGAAAATTGTATATTTTAAAACCTGAGAAATTCTCAAATGGAAAACAGTCTACAAAGCAAGAGTATTTTCACTGAAGCTTCTCCATTCCCTGGAGGAGTGACCTAGTAACACTTACAGGAGTGTATTCTATAAAAGTTACCCAAATGTGTCATTAGCATGTCTTGAGCAATTATTGGATTACCACACACTAGTGAAGAGATTTTTATAGATAACTAGATACTGGCATTGGATAATGCTAAAATATGGGAACCCAAAACACCACTGTCATTCCTAGGTCCAAGTTGGGGTATTGAAAATCAGATTAAAATGCAATGTTGTATTGAATTTGTATCCTATTGGGATATTGTTCCTTGGACCCAGTTTGCATGTTTCACCAGTGTCTAACAATTAGAAGTGTTTAACAATTAGAAGATTTATCTTATTGTGTCTTTAACAGTTGCGTGATGTATTTTGTATAAGGAAATTCCATATAGATGCTGCCACTTTATAAGAGATCATCCGTTCAAAATGTGTTTAAATATATATATTTTTGTGGAACTTCAATAAACAGAAACATCTTCCAAATAGTAAACAATATAAAAATGTTTACCTATTTAATTTGCTAATGAAATGTGTATCAAAAGCCAGATATTGCTAAATATTGAATACAGATAACTATAAATATCTTTAGATTGAATTAGAGATACCAATCTTAAATATAATTTATATACTAAAGTGAGAGAAAAAAATCATGTCTTCCTGGTCACTTGAATGTAGCCATTAACTTTCCTCTCTTCATTAATAAAAATTTCAAGAATACATTTGCTTTATTGTGCCAGAATGAAGAACTTACTCTCACGACTATAACCTTAATATATTAATTCTCTAATTCTCTGTCCTATTCAATATATATGGCTTCTGATGTTTTTAAACCATCATGTAATAAAAGTAGAACCATCTCTTTCTAATTCAACTTAAGAAGGATAAAAAAACATGTTCCCCAGATGTTTTAATAAGGGTTTAGCAAACAAAAATTTTTAAGAAACCAATACTTAGATCCATTTCTTTTTTGGGGGGATATATTATTTTTAATGCGGCAGACAAATTATTACATTTTGCATTTCATCGGAATTTGTAAAGCTGATGGTTTGGATTGAGGCATATTGTGAGGATGATCTTGTAAAACAGTTTCGGGATTTAAATCAAGATCCTCTGAAATTTTTACCTAATTACATATAAATACAAAGGTTCTCAGATAGCGTCTGTCAAATAGGAATATTAAAATTTTGGAAAATTCCAATAAGTGAATAAAAATTCTAACCCTTATCAGTTATAGCTTACCAGTGGATTTTGGTTTGGGTTTAGTGAGCCCTTTTAAGAGACCATAAAATGAACTCAAGTACTGAGATGTCCATTACAAACCTGGAGTTTCTGTTCAGTCAAGTGATATTTTGAGAAACACTTCATCATTAAAAGGACGAATTCTACATAATGTTATATTTGATCTATTCATAGAGTCCCAAATGAGGGTCTTAGTTGCTCCAGGTATTTGTTGCTATTGCATTGTTCTCTTTTTTCAACTACAACTGTGACCTGAAGAAAGTCACTCCATAAAAGGATAAGTGTGTGTGTGTGTGTGGGGGAAACCTCTTAAAGTTTGCTGTCCCTCATATTTACTTTGTCTTGGTGGCATTCGCCAGCAGAAATGGAATCCAATGGGACAGCCACTCCACTAATAAGATGAGAAAAAATCCACTTTGGGGGAAGAATTTGAAAAATAACTCCAGGTTCCAACTTTTCTAAGATTCAGAGATCCAGATAAGAGTCAAAATTGACTTGAGTACTGTAATTTAGTGACTTAATTATGTGACTGAGGCCTTAGGAAATAATTGGAGAACGGTAAAGACTGCCATGGAGAGTTGTCAAGTGAGTAGATAGCCTATGAAAATTCTTAGAATAGACACACATTTCTAATAAAGTTTTAAATAATAAGATGGCATATATAAGCATGGTGAGAATGTTAACCCCCTTTGCCTCAATTGTATTCATCTATATATATTGTATTCATGGTAGCAAAAATGTAGGCTCTACATAAGTTCAGCAGTAAAGTCTTCTCATAAATCTCCACATTTGAGCAGCACAGGAAAGTCCTTAACAATTGCGTAACATCAGATTTGGGAAGAACATGCAGTCAACTGATAGCAGGTTAAATTCCTTGGTCATATTATAGCATAGAGATGGATAAATGTTTGTTGCTTTAGAAATAGTCAATTTTTCTTGATATAGATGCTTCTTTTCTGATTGCTCAGATTCTATTATAATTTATGGTTTATAAACCAGAATAAAACCAAACTAATTGGCAGAAAATCAATTCCGACTCACAAACACATGGAACCAAGTAGAATGGCTCCCTACAGTTTCTGATGCTGTAAATCTTTATGGAGGGAGATAGACTTGTTCTCCTCCTGCACAATTTCTGCTGGAGTTAAACTGCTGACTTTGCAGTTAACAGCCTAACTCATAACCCAGTTTGTCCCCAGGGCCTTATTAAGGATCATGGAATCTCACACCACAATAATGGAAATAATGGGGGAGACCAAAAGAAATTGACTACTGAGTATAGTGTTTTAGATGTATTCAACCCTGTTCTGTACTTACTAACCTCATGTACAGCAAAATGAAATACTTTCACCATGTCCTACACCATTTAAAAAAATTATTACTATATATTATCCCATTGTTGTATCCACTGTGACATGCCATTCATTTTTGTCTTCCTCTTTTTCTCTGACCCTTTATTTCCCAAGCATAATGTCCATCTCCAGGGACATTATGATAACTTTCAGATAACATGTCCAAAGAATGCGAGTCCGTCTTGTCATCCTCCCTTTTAAGGAGTATTCTGGCTGTACTTAATCCAAAACAGAATAGTTCATTTCTGTCAGTCCATTGGATAGCTAATATTCTTAGTCAACTCCATAATTCAAATGCGTTAATCCTTTTCTGGCCTTCCTCATTCATTATCCAGCTTTTCAATGTATATAAAAAGATTGAAAATCCTAAGGCTTGGGTCAGGTGAATTTAGTTGGCAATGTTAAATAGTTGCTATCTAATTTAATTTACACTGAGTTTACACATATATATTCATATATGTTATTTATCTAGTATTCTGAGTGCCGTTGTAAAGATTTCCAGCTTGGCAAAAGCCGATGGAGCAGCCTTATAGGGTTCTTATGATATACCACAATGTTCTACAACCAAAATTGAGTGGTTGTGTAAAATGAGGAAAAAGCACATTGAAGATTCAGTTATGACACCAACTAATTGAACAATGCCCTACAACATAGGTATACTGTTGCATAGAAAATAGCATTTACTTTACACTAACAATCAGGTATGTACAGTTTCTTTTACAATGAAAGTTACAGTTATGAGAGGCTGAAAGGGGGATTAAATTATCCTACTAGCAAACTTCAGAATTTACTTGTATATGTTATTTTCCAGTCCCCATTATTTTAAATTTTATTGATTTACAGATCTGAATTTTCCACAAATTCAAATGTGTCCCCATGGTTCCACACAAGGTAAATTTTATGACTTTTTATTAAGCCTTCACGGAAATTGCCAGGCAGAATTTTACACATCTTATTCTGCTGAATGACCAAAAAAGGGGGTTACTTTAATGACTGAATGGATCGGTCAAAGATATCAAAGGGTAAATAAGAGAAGGTACACTCTGTATCACCTATGCATTCTTTTTCAGTTGCCTCTCTACTTAGGCTACTATTTGTCATGACAAGGAGCTTTGGATAAATGAAGCGTGCATATCATCTAGAAGTAATTCTGACTGAAATAGCTGAAGTTATAGAGGCATTACCATCACTCAGAGATACATGTGGTGACTGAATAGTATTTTTCCCTTTTTGGAGGAACAAGTGAGTATAAAATAAGAGATAATTGCATCATATCAGGTAATGTTATTGTTGTTGAATAGAATTGAATATGAGTCAATGAATGAGAATAGATGCCGATTTACATAAAGGAGTAGATTCATCTAAAATGTTGCCTGACATTCATCTAACATCAGCATGTTACTTTTTCTAGAATTCCTGTGTTTTATAAGATATGAAATGATATCAACTATATTATTTACACTCTTTCAATAATTTTCAATTGTACGGCAGTAGGTGACACTATGTGTGCAGAAGTGAGAGGGAAATAGAAGTTGTTTACTTCTCATTCAAACTCTTTAGTAGCTGATAACAACAGTTGATATATTGGAAAAAGCTTCAAATCTTCAGCTTCCTAAGTATAAACCTTAACTCTTTAGCTGTTTCAGCCATAGAAAGGCTATCCTCTCTTTAATAGCTCACAAACCAATTAATCAGCATGGTTTAAGTAAGCAGGTGGAAAAAGAAACTGATAAGATTCACCTGTGAGTAACTGTCAATAGGATTCACTGTGATTGCCAATCTGCATAAAATGAACACTCCGAAAGATAAGAAGGGGGGGATTTCCCTACTAGTGAGAACTGGGAGTAGAAAGTGTAATCTGAACCCCAAGATCAATGGCCTATGAAGGATGCCCGGTGTCTAGAAGGAACAGAATCTAGTCCTAGTAGCCTATCTCACACAGCCTGGGTCACAAAGGGCTGTATAAAAATTAGGTCCAAAATGTCCAATTAGGAAGGTAGTACCAGGCACATGCTCCCCTTGGGTTCTATATACGTATTATTTTGTTTGTTTGTTTTTTCCTGATGGGAGGTTCTTCTTCCCTGTTTTCCTACCAACAAAAAGGTAATTGGCTTCTCTGAGACTTGTGAGTGCTTCCAGAGCTGTAACAGCTAGTTAAAACATTTCAGCTAGTATCTATCAATCCCGAGAACCTTTCCCACCCCACCCCGTCACTGATATTTTCAGTGAAGTTTGGACTTCCTTTTGGTACAGTGACTTCATGTATTTCTTTCATCCTCTTTTTATGTTTCCTGAATCACTGATCATTTTACCCATAGAATCCTTCCATATTGCAACTCACGGATTCAACTGTTCTCCAATTGTTTCAGTCTGAGCTATGCTGTGCTTGTGTTCTTTTCCTAGCTTAATCAGGTCTGTGTACATTCCATTTTAATACATTACTTTGTCTTCTCAAGCTATCCTTTGAAATATTTTATCTCTTTTATTTCATCTTTTTTAATTTGCTTTATCAACACTATATTCAAGAACAAATTTTCTATTCTCTTCTGACATACTTCGTCTTTTTCTCTTTTCCTGTACTTCTAATGAGCTTGTGCTTTCTTCATGTGTGATGTTACTTTTCTACTGTCTACTGTCATTAGTGTCAAGAACATTACAAAGAGCTAGAATTCATTGTAGATATGTGTTTTAATTCCTAAATAAGTATACTTTCTAACATTATATGCTCATTCATACTACAGAGACATAACATAAAGATATTGTCACATATTCCTCCTTGTACATATTTCACATAGCTTTTGGGAAAGCTATCATCGCATACATTTGATCATTTGGTTTCAGTCAAGTGATAAACAAGAATGAAGACTAACATGATCATAAAGCAACAGCAGTTGCAGTTAAGTTATATGGGAGAAGGAATTAGAGGTTGCACCCTCAAGGGATTTCCTGCAACACTACTTCGATGTTCTTAGCTGCCACTGAGTTGGTTCCAGCCTATGCACAACAAAATTAAACACTGCTCAGTACTCCGGTATCCTCACAAGTTTTCCTAGGGTGCCGTGCATTTTTGCAACCACCATGTCAATCCAGCTCATTGAGGACTCTCTTCTCTGATGACCTTTACCAAACATGATGTTCTTTTTCAGGAACTGGTCGATCCTGGCAAACTATCCAAAGTATATGAGACAAAGTCTTTGCATCCTTGCCTCCAAAGAGTCCTTTGGCTGTACCTCTTCCAAAGATAGATTGGTTTGTCCTTTTAGCAGCCCCGGGAACTTTCAATGTACTTCTCCAGGGCTAAAATCCAAATGCATTCATTCTTCTTCAGTCTTCTTTATTCAGTGTCCAACTTTCACATACGTATGAGGCAAATCAGCTCTCTCAAGTACTTAATCAAACCAGAGAAAATGCTAGAAACAATCTGGCAAAACCCAAATCAAACCCAGCGCAGTTGATTTGAGCTTGACTCATATGGTCCATATATAAGACAGAATGACAGTTCCACAACCTTTCTGAGACTACTCTTCTTTATGGAGGCAGACTGTGCTATTTGGTGGGTTTGAAACAATGAACTTTTTGTAAATAATTAAGCTCTTACACACTGTACCAGAAGGGGTCTCTGTGTTATTCTGGGTACTTTAGAGAAACAAATTCACAGAAACTCATGTATAAGAGAGAGTTTTATATAAAGGTTAAGTGTGCATCAAGAAAACATCCCAACCCAGTGCTGCCCAAGCCCACAAGTTCAACATTAACCCATATGTTCAACACCAATCCAGAAAGTCCTCCTCCATCTCACAAAACAGATGCAATGATGCCAACTGCAGGAGGAAAGCAGAGTCAATGAGTGGGTAAACATCTCAGCGCTGGCAAGGGTCTCCACATGGCTGCTCCAGTACCCAGAGCTTCATTGGTGTAGGTCAATGTGGCTTCTCATCAGAGATGTCTTGCAGGAAGTGAGCCTTGCAAGGTGAAGAAGGGAACTGGCTAAGGCAGCTGCACCCTGGTCCGACCATCAGAAAGAGGAGACCCAAGAACTAGAAAGGTGAGGCTCACTGAGCCATTTATCTCTCCGTCCTTCAATTAACCCACATGTGTTTATCGGCCAGGTTGGCACAATAAACTAACTGCCTCAGTCTTTAAAAGGCTGAAATGAATATAAGGTGCTCATATGTTCAGCGGATATTAATTGATATTCTTACACATGTTTGACCAAATCAAGAAGACTTTCATATTAATTTTCCTGAAAATTTAGCCCAAATTAGTTATAATCCTACAGGAAATACATGCAAAATTGAATCCATTACTCTGGGGACAGAAAACAAAACAAATGTATAATTAAATGTGTTGTATATGGTAAGTTTCCCAACTCTGCACAATATTATGATGCCTTCCCCATAATAATATAAAACTTAATAATTTTTAAGTTATAATTATATTGGTATTATATGGAATTGAGCATATGTGTATGTGGAATAGAGGAATGGAAGACATATGTATAACTTCCACACCATTAATTCTGTGATGTGTCACATTTGAACAGTAAATACATACTAGGAGGAAAAAGATGTTTTTTAGAAAAGTGAGAGTAAATACAGAAGATCCAACTGATATACTGGAAACTGCTTGCCACTCACTCTGGAACGGGATTCAGTGGTGGAAGCAGCTGATGTGTTGAATAAGTGTGAAATAATGCTTGGCTTTTAAAAATGCATATATGTGTTGATTCAATTATAATCATAATTAGCCTAATTAAAAGGTGATGTAATTGATGACACTGAATTATATGTGTAAAAATTGTTGACAAAGGGAGAAAATTCAGAAAGAAGCAATTCTTTCTGAATTTTCTACATTTTTTATCAACAGTAGTTGCACAACAGAGTATAATCAGTGGCATTGAATTATACATGAAGAATGTATTGAATTGAAGAATGTTTTGTGTTTATGTTTTAGTTTTTCCACAATTAAAAAATACACTGATAATGAATACAAAGAAGAGGAAAATATCCTAAAATTGATTGTGGTAGTGATTGTACAACTTTTCTTGTTAGAATTAAACTATTGATATGCATGATATGTAGCAGTGCCAAAGGAACTCAAAAAAAAAAAAAAAGGAGAGATAGAACTATTTCAAAATCTCAAGTAATCTAGACTTCAGAGTCATTTAGGTGCGATCTGAAACACTGTATTGAAATGTTTAAATTTAAAGAACTAGTTAGGAGTTGTTGTATAATTTGTTCTATGCATTTCACATTTTTACGTATGTCTGGAATTTGGTTTAATTTTAGAGATTCTTTTTAACATGTTTTAGGTAAGGTTTTTTCCATTTTTTGTGAAAGGGGAAATGGGTCATGAGAGGACATCAATGTGGGGGTGAGGAAGTACTATGAAAAAAAGATTAAAACTCTCCTGTTAACCTTTAACCTATTAATCTTTCATTTGTTTACAACTTTGTAATTAAACAAATATATTGAAATGGCAATCTTGAAAAAAGTGCTCTGTGATTACAAAAATAAATAAAAAAGAATTACAGTCAACCTTAGGATTTTCCTGGGATAACTTCTTAAAAATAAAAATGTATGAGTAATTCAAGTGCCAGATTTTCATCCTTTGAAACCTGAGTAGCTCCTCCTTCCCTCAACTTTTCTAAAGTGAATATGAAGGGTGTACCAACAACAACAACAAATAAAATGGAATTTTTTTCAAAGCTATGTATTTAATTTTATTTTGCAAAACAACTTTATCACCTGCAAAGTACTCTCAATTACACTTATTACATTTGTCAAACCTGCAATTCCATTTTTGGAAACATTTTTCAAACTCATCCGTTTGATGCCTGACAGAACCACCCTAGTTTCTACTTCTTCATCTCCTCTTCTACTTCATCCAATTGCTGTCCTTTCATTCTGGGAAACAAAAAGAAGTTGCACAAAGTGAGGTGTGGTGAGTTAGGTGCATACGCAAGGAAGGCATGCTGTTTTTTGCCAAAACAGGCACACTGAGATGGTTATGTGAACAGGTGCATTGTTGTGGCGGAAAACCCCCTCCCCTGTATGCCACACACTGTTATGAAATATTTTCAGAACCTTTAAATAGAAAGCTTGACTAACAGTCTGACCTAGTGGAATGAACTCCAACTACACTATCCTCTTCATATCAAAAAAACAAAATGAAATGAGCATTGTCTTGATCTTTGATTTCACTTGGCTAGCTTTCTTGGATGATGATGGCATCTTCCACTGACTTGATTGATGCTTGCTTTCTTGGTCATAAGAATAGCACCATGTCTCATCTCCAGTAACGACCTTGGAAAAATGTCTGGTGATTTCGGAGCTATTCTTTCACAACACAGCATGTTTCCGGTAGATGCTTTTTTGCTTGTCAGTAAGAATCCAAGGCATGAAATTGACAGCAACATTTCTCTTTCCCAAATCTGGCATTAATATTTGTTGAACCAATTTCTAAGACAGGCAATATAACTTCCTCTTCTCTTCACTGGTCTGTCATCCATATTTGAGCACAAGTATATGAATTTTGTCGACACTTTTGTCTGTTCAAGAAGTTGGCAGATGTCCAGAAAGAGGTTGGTCATCACAACAATCATCATTTCACCTTTTTTGAAAAGAGAAAACCACTTGTACCCTTGCAAGCTGTGTTCAACATCACAACAGTTTCTCTGGCATCTCCCTAAGCAGAAAACAAAATTTCATAGCCGCACACTCTTTTCTTAAATGCGCCATCACAAAAAACTAGGTTTGAGTGAAACTGCTTTTATGAAAAAATTCACTGTGACCAGAAAGAACCTTGTTAGGCGACACCACTGGGTGCACTAATTCAGAGTAAGTTGCTTTCTGCTTGCGTGGTAGGGAAAATGCGTACTATGAAAGCTCTGCCCAGCAGAACATCTTTCAGTTTTCTGGAGGGTACTCCTTCATAATTTATAACTGACTTTTCTTTGGTCGGTTGACATATATTTAAAAGCCACTATAAAATGTATAAAGTTATCATTGGGTAGTGCAAATTTTAGTTATGAAGACTGATTTTGGTAATCTTGCTGAACTGCTTCTGGAAGTCTTGAAAGGCTCATATGGGGAACAAATTTTCCCTGCATAGAGGTAGGTGCAACTCAGTGGCAATCAAAAAGAGTAGCATAAAATTTAAGATGTACAAATGTGCTTTACACAATTGATGTGTGTATGGATTGGGATAACAGTTGTATGAACCCCTAATAAAATGTTAAAAAAAAA
>NW_022103906.1:5562106-5563175 GCF_000313985.2 Echinops telfairi
TATCATGAAATGACCATTTAGCTGAGCAAGGAGCTCTTGTATTAGGGGAGTGCGCATGAGGAGGCCCAATGTCCACCTGCCACCCTACTACCAAACCTATTTATTTATTTGCTTTTTGATACCACTAATTTAAAGCTACCCTCAAAGTTATTTCCTTTTATTTTATAAAATGATTTTCAAATTATTATTTTTCTTAATACTTTTCTTATAAATTATTAAGGGTTCATGGGTGGGGTGGGGAGGGAGGGGAAAAATGAGGAGCTGATACCAAGGGCTCAAGTAGAAAGCAATTGTTTTGAGAATGATGATGGAAACAAATATACAAATGTGCTTGACACAATGGATGGATGGATGGATGGATTGTGATAAGAGTTGTATGAGCCTACCGGCATGAGGGACCAGCCCCAATCTCAACTACGAGGACACCTGCCCCTCCCCCCAGAAGACTTTATTTCAGAGGACAGCACTGAAGTTGCAGCTCAGGGAGAGGGACATGTCTGATCAGAGCAAACGGGAACAAATGAAGGAGGAGGAAGAGGGAGTGGAGCACATCCTGGGCCACCAAACCTTGAGGACAATATTCCTGCTCAGAACAGCCAATCTACAGAGAAGACCATATGGCTGGCCCCACTATGAGACACAACTTCCTTCACTGATCGATAGCCCTGTGGAAGACAACACTGGAGACAAAGTGTGGGAACTCTGCTCGATCTGATCCCACCACACTGAGGCAAAACACTAAAGGTGTGCAACAGAACAGCAAGGGGAACAGAGTAATGTAGTCCCCAGGGAATATCAAAAATAGACTTTGGGGCCAGGGCTTGGCACCCCAAAAAACTCAACCAGAAAACACACCTAAAGGCCAAAAAATAGTTCTTGAACTAACTACAAGCTTTTCTTTTTTGTTGTTGTGAGGTGTTTTGTTTTCATCATTGACTTTTTGTTGTTGTTTTGTTTCCTTTTTTTGCTTGGTTTTGCTCTGTCTTGTTTTTGTGCATGCTATTATCTCCACATGTCTGTTTAAATAAGATAGGCTGGACGAACAATCAGGAGGAGAAAACAATGGGAC
>NW_022103906.1:5564127-5572082 GCF_000313985.2 Echinops telfairi
GACCCAAAGCCCATCTGTAGGCAACTGGACATCCCCTTACGGAAGGGTTGTGGAAGGAGACGAGCCTGTCAGGGTGCTGTGTAGCAGCGATGAAACATACAACTTTCCTCTAGTTCCTAAATTCTTCCTCTTCCCCATTGTCATGATCCCAATTCTACCTTACAAATCTGGCTAGACCAGAGGATGTACAATGGTATAGTCAGGAACTGGAAACACAGGGAATGCAGGATGGATGATCCCTTCAGGACCAATGGTGAGAGTGATGTTACCGGGAGATTGGAGGGAGGGTGGGGTGGAAAGGGGTAACCAATTACAGGGATCTACATATAACCTCCTCCCTGGGGGATGGACAACAGAAAAGTGGGTGAAGAAAGACGTCGGACAGTGTAAGATATGACAAAATAATAATTTATATATTATCAAGGGTTCATGAGGGAGGGGGGAGTAGGGACGGAAGAGGGGTAATGAGCTGAAGCCAGGGGCTTAAGTGGAGAGCAAATGTTTTGAGAATGATGAGGGCAATGAATGTACAAATGTGCTTTACGTGATTGATGTATGTATGGATTGTAATAAGAGTTGTATGAGCCCCCAATAAAATGATTAAATAAACAAACAAAAAATAATAGTATGTGCTCCCAATAAAATGATTTTTTTTTTTAAATAACAAGGTGGGGTGTACTTTGCACATTTACAAGTGCTGAGAGAGTTTTATAATACTTGCCAGAGCAGGGCAGAGGCCAAAGGACTATATGCTGAGAAGTTAAATACCACAGAAACCTGCCTGACAGCATGTCTTTGAGGGGAAAAAAACACATGCAAACACAAAAACTTTAGGGTTTTCTGTTCATGATTTTTGATAACCTGTTAACTTGACTAAAAGTCTCTATAATTGTTAAGAATTGTCTGTGACTTCTGTGTGGCCATTATACTTGATTACCAAACCCGGCAGAAAAGCAATGTGCCATGGTAGTAAAGGATGACTGGTGAGAATCGGGTAACGAAGGACGGCAGGTGCCTGTATGTCTTACCTCTGCTTCACAGAATTTTCCTCGGTAGCAGTGAAGTTGGATCCTTCTTCCCCCAGAAGTAGTTCAACGGAGCCCTCAGGCTATTTCCTCAGCTCGGTGTTCTTGAATATTAAGTTAAAATCTTCCCCATAGACATTATATTAATGTGATTTTATTTTTAATCTGATATGATGTGTATATTTATTATTATATTTTCCTAATATTAGGCTATCTTTGAATTTCTAAGATCCCCAAAATTGATGAATAAGTATTAAATATTTTATATAATGCTCAATTGGACATGTTAATATTTTTTAGTGTTTAGATGTGCACATTCATAAGCAAAATTGTACTATAATTTTGTTCTTGTGCAAGTTTTGATTTTCCGAACTATGATATCAACGTTATCCTGTTCTCATTAAATGAGTTGCTCAGTTTCTCATTTTCTCTTCTCTCACAGTTTATTTTTAGTTGGCAAAAATCTGTCCCTTGAATATTATAACTAATCTATAAACTCATTTTCCTCATATTCTTTTGCAGAAATATATATAAATTAATTCAATTTACTGTATATAACAATGTTAATGACTTGTTTTCATAAAATGTATTTGTAAAATGTATTTATTTTTCAAAAATTTCAAATATATCTTTCTGAAGTTTGTAATAATTTCTTAATATGTAGTTACATTGATGCCTAATAATTTTATTACTATTTATTTGATTCCTGATTATTCATTGTATTTTGATAAATCATATTTGAAATATTTATCTTCTTTGAAACAATCACATTGTGAATTGATACATTCTTCCATATTTCTGTCTTTTCATTATTAATGCTTTTTAAAATTTTTCTGCAAGCTTATAAAATGTTATTAAAACTTTTCAAACTTTTTCTCAAGGACTAAGTATATTTTCTGGGAATAAACTTAATAATTAAATCCCACAAACAGTACAACATCAAGTTTGTAAGAAATTAGTATGAATTAGTAAACTTAAGAACTATAGCTTGTCCAGTTGTGAAGGTTTTAAAATTCTTTACATTGAGTTGTAATTCACACTAAACACTGAAATCCTAGATATTCATCAGCATATGTTTTAAGTCTCCCTCACTGTCAGGAAGCAAGGTGTGTCATCAGCATATAGAAGGTTGTTTGTTGAGAAGCCTTCCTAAAACCCTGAGGCTGCATTCTTCTTCATATAATTCAGATTCTCTAATGATTTTCTCAGCATATAGACAGATTAAGTATCATTAGAGGATATATTCCCTTTAGTTTATGACTACCTCTTGTTCCACACATTGTCTCAGTCTAAAATCCTACTTTTGTCCTTCTTCATTTTTATTTCGATTTTTTGTATTGGCTCTAATTCTTTACTTAATTTGTCAGGTTGCTCTTGTATATTTTCCTGAGTTCATTAATAGCTTTCATTTATTTTCTCTTTTTCTGTAGCCCTCCATTGTTTTTCTTCACCTGTTAGAAGTACCTAGACATTATTCCACTGAATTGATTTTCTGGTAGTTCCAATGTCTTTTCTTCCTCATTTAGCTCTGTGCCTTGGTTACTCATTTGTGGCATTTTATTTTCCTTCTTCATGTGAATGGAAATTAGACCTGTCTTTGTAATATTTAGTTGTTTATTGTTTTTATGTGTCTTTGCTGGTCAGATGGTAATAACCTCAGTAGTTACCCTTGGCCAATGTAGTGGTTGAAGATGACTAGGTTGTTGAGTAGTGTCAGGACACTTGGCACTATCAGTTGGAGTCAGATTGGAATAATAACAAACAAAACAAAAATGCAAAGAATCACACAAAACTAAATTCATGCTAAGAATCACATTTACTCACAGATCCACAAACATCCAAACCCTAACCAACACCTGTTTTCTTATGCTTGGTCACAAGTTGTGCTGCACAGGTGCCCATCACAGTAGAAGTGCTACCCCTCTTGTACCAGGTTGAGAGTTGGTGACCTCCCTGGTCATAAAAGGATTGTATGAAGTTAAAGTTGTTTATACCCTTGTTGTCCTATATTTGCCTGATTATCAAAAGAATAAAGGAAGAAACAAACAACAATTAAAAAAACAAAAACAAAAAAAACCAGCAACAGCCAAATCCCAAATCAGAACTGACCTCTCATGACCTTTTGACAAGGACCCCTTGGTCTATGGTCCTAAGTGGTTATGGGCATCAGGGATGTTTTTCCCATGTGTGTGTGTTGTACAAAAAAAAAAAGTCAGAATGGAAGGAGGAAAAGAATTGCAAGGAGAAGAGAAAAAACAAAACCAGTCTTTCCACAACTAAGCTGTCATAGTCCCAGATTAAAGCCAGGAATCAGAGCCTTAGCTGAAATTATTCAGAAAGGAGCTAGGACTGAGTGGAAGAATGCAACCACTACCTCCATGTTTTTGAGCATGAATCCATGGACCTACACCCCCTCCAGGCCCCAGGGTATGTGGAAATCTTGGGATGATTCAGCATCCCTTGTGCTTTTCTCCCACATTGTGAGGAAGTCCTGCAGTCCCTTCCTCATCACCACTACCACCTTCAGAGCACGTCCCCTGCCTCCTCAGTGTGGAAGGAGGTGTGACCCTTCTCAGTGTTAGTTTGAATCCTAGCTAAGGATGGATCCCTTCTCTCATGTTTGGGTGCTTCCGGAACTGTTCTGCCCTGTGGGTAATGACTTCCCAGCTTGAAATCAGAGCAGTTAGTAAACCAAGTGTGTGCTCTTCTTGATTTCTTTATGTGGATTCCACCACCAAATAGTTCCTGCGTTTAGTTCATTTAGTTTTTATCACTCCGAGATTCAGGTCGTAAGGTTTCTCCTCCATACCTAGTTTCTCTAGGTCTCTGTTGAAGAAGTTCGTCTATGTATGTAAGGTGCAATCTCATATCTGAAGTCAATCCCATTTATTTGGAATATTTCTTCTACTTTAAAGTAGGATTATAAAACACACACTCTTTCCATTTCTTTTCTCTTTCCATATTTTAATAGAAACAATCCACCTATTTTGATGGATAATACTATAATTATCTTAGCCCCATTTATAAAGCATATCTTTACATTTTTCCCTTTGACATATACATAACCTACATATTTCATCTTTAAATTTAAATATATTTGTTTTATGATAGATATGCTTTTGTTACTGATTCATAATTCACACTTTAGTAAGAGGATTTTCTTTAGTAATAATAATTCTTTATATATATATATATATATATTTACAGTGTCAATATCTGAAGTTGTGATATAAATCTACTCTGGTTGTTTTACTGTTTCTTATATGCTATAATTTGATTCTTGGGATTTTTTTTTCTCTTTAACCCTTTTTTCCCAACAGTTTTATTGGCACATAATTTGAATATCATATAATCCAGCATTTCAAACATCCAATCATATATCAAGGAGAATTGTACAATAAATACCATATCAATTTTAGAGCTTCTCCTCCCCCAATGGTTAAATCACCTTGAAAATGAGTTGTGCAATCACCATCTGTTCTAGTGCTCCCACCCCACTCCTGCCTTCATTATTTACTCCCCCAATCCCCTCTCCCTCCCTAACACCCACCCTTCACCCCTGCATTCCCTATAACTCCTTGTATCAGTTATCATCATTATGCATCCACTCCTCCCGTGTGTCACAGCTGGGAAACCCAACAGAAAACAATAAAAGGACACAATTGCACTAAGGTGGTAAGGATAAAGTCAGAACAGTATAAAGACAAAATTACAAATAATGCATAAGAAGGAAAAGACTCCCATCAACATCCAAACAGCCAGAGAAGAAATTTTGTCATGGAACCAGTAAGAGATAACTGCACCCAGAGTAAATTCAGGTCGCATCTACAGGAAGGTCAACCGGCCAAAGATTAAGTTCAATCCAGCATATTCAAGGTTACAATGGCCTCTGCCTGATAGTAAGGCTGTTCGAGACTCTTCCCTGTGGCGAGAGCAGATCTGCCAGTGGCTCAGTCTTACTAGATACTCTGTAGGTGGGTTTTGGACTCAGACCATCCCCCGTAGCCCTGCACAAATTGGGTGTTCATAATTTTAGCTCTGATACTTTTCACCATATTCAAATTTTGTGATTGTCATTTTAGGATTACACAAGCTAGTGCGGTTCTTCTCTGTGATTGCTTGGTTAGATAGCTGCTTGTCTGAATATGGGGCTTTAAGATCCAAGACACTATTTCTATTAATAGCGAGCCACCGTCTACTTTCTTCACCACTTTGCCGCAACATCCTTACCTTCAGGGATCATTTCATGAAGGTGAGTATCGAGCATGGCCATGTTCTAAGAATTATTTTTTCTTAAGTTGGAGTCAGGATTTAGCGCAAGCCCGAAACCCATTTCTGGATTTATACTTTTTTTTAATTTGCTATGATTTGGGAGTTAATACATATGACATATCATTCCATAGTTCAATCATGTCAAACTTAATTGTACAATTACTTCCCTAATCAGTTACCAAACATACTTTTCCTTCCTGGCCTCCTTGACAATATTTCCCTCTTATGTCCTCCACAGTTCTATACCCTGCTCCCCCGCAAAACCTTGTTATATTTTCTTTCACTCTAGGCTCAACGTTGCTAGGTTTAATTGACTGAAAAACAAACAAATAACACAGCTTCAAGAGAGTGACCCCCAATGGCAGCACATCTCTGAGACACAACCTGCTATAAACAAACATAAGCAAAATATAACAGAAAGGGTATCAGGGGATTGACAGAACAGTATGTATCTTACTACAGCATACAAGCCATTAATGTAGCAAGGCCTTGTCTGTCCACCAATCAGCAGTACACCGCTCTTGGCACAGCTGTCTCCTGCTTCCTCAGATACCCTCTGTTTTCCAGCTTGAGTCCTAAGCTTACAAGCGTGTCTCAAGTAAAGTTCGGTTCAATCATTTGTCTCACTGATGCAGCCTCTGAATTCTTGGGATTACAAACTTTTTTTATTATGAGATGCTTATTTTATTAGAAACTTAATCTATGGGAATTCTTTGAAACCTCTATTGACTGTCACTAGAGAAGATTTGCTTTGTCTACTACCAGCTGTGCACACAAACATTGAAAGGCAGCTCATTGTAAATCTGCCCACCCCCACTCCCTTCTTATTTTTTTCTATTTGTGTGCTTTTAGACAAGTACTAAAGTCATTAATTTTGGCTGTAAATATATGTGAAGCCCAGATTCTGAGATATAACACTATCTTTGTTGTTACTCAGAAATCTCAGTCTCTGTAAGGAGATTCTTTAACTTGCAGATTTTAGTGCCTATTCTCTGCAAACTATGCAATCGTCATAGCAGAAATTTAATGCCACTAGAATTCCACAGAATTCTACAAGGTGAATGCTGAAAAGTACTTGCAAACTACCTTCCATCCCATCTTTCACATTATTAGGGACAATGAAGGATAGCTTAGTGCCATGTTAAATCATTCACTCTCTTATTCAAACAAGTATTATTATTCACCATGTTCTTAATTTCAGTGTGTTGTTATGCAAAATACCTAAAATAGAACGTAAAGTTCTTTGTATTCTATTTTTTATCTATATGGGCTAGATATGGCATGCATATTTCATTCCATGATACAATTCAATCTATAGATAATTGAGGCACACCTAAAATTGTCTCTTCCCATTTTTAATTACTCCTTTAAAAATATGATCAGTTATAATACTTTTTTCCTTTGGTAACTTTCCACTAGTAGTACTTTGTTAATGATGTAAAAACAATAGTCAAGTTTCTGGACTGATTACTATGAAACCCTATTTTATTTATCTTCCATGACAAATACAGTCATGATATTTTTAAGTTTAAATTGAAATCGAATGGATCATATATTTTTTCTTTATGAAAATATATACTTGTACTTTCTTTTTGACACCGTACTAACTTAAGAGAGGAAAATGCAATTACTATTGAGCTTTTCACAATATAACATCTCTCAGTACAGAAGCCAAGAGAAATGAAAATAAATACACTTTTTGAAAGTATATATATATATATATATATATATATATATATATACAGATAGAGAAAAAGAAGACAGTATTATGTTCTCATACACTTAATGATGACATTATTAGAAACCTGTCAACAATTGCAGATAAAGATTATTTTTAGATGTTAGAATACACTGGGTTATTAGCTGGTAAAGGGACTTGTGCTGACCAGCCTGACAAAGGAAAGGATGGGGAACAGTTTAATAACCATTTTCAAGTATATGAAAGGGTTTTCTATTCAGAGGAGACTCACTCATCATGATTTCTTTTGAAATGGAGCAACAAAAAGTGGTTTCAAACGGAATTTATATTGGATGAAAATACTTTAGTGTAGGCTCAGGAATGGCATGACTGACTTCCTTCTCTCTTGTGGTTTGAATGTAGGGCATTGCATGGATTCATTGTTCTTTTCAAAATCATTCGCCTGATCCAATCCTGGTCAGATTTTTTTTTAATCTTCTAGAGAAATATCGACACATGTTAAATAAATTAAATGAACAAAATGGATTTATCTAGAAAATAATAAAACCTGAGTTTAAGGATATTTTACTTTCAAGATTCATTTTAAAACTTGGGAGAGGCTTTAGCAATGTGCTCAATTGATCATAATTATTTTGTGAGATTTATGAAAATATTTCATATTAATACCATGATCATTGACAATGTTCTATCAATTCCTTATCAGATAGTCCTTCAATTAGATACTCAGTGAGATAGTTAAGGTTTATTGCATGAACCTGGCCGATAAACACATGTAGGATTAATTGAAGGACAGAGAGACAAATGGTGCAGTGATCCTCGCCTTTCTAGATCTCAGGTCTCTTGCTTTGGTCCGACCAGGGTGCTGCTGCCTTAGCCAATTACCTGCTTCCACTGGCAAGGCTCACTTCCTGCAAGACATCCCCAAAGAGAAGCCACATGGACCTACCCAGATGCAGCCC
>NW_022103906.1:5572182-5661001 GCF_000313985.2 Echinops telfairi
TTTTGATGTCATCTGAGGTAGTTTATTATGCCAACCTGGCCAGTAAACACATGTGGGGTTAATTGAAAGGCGGAGGGATAAGTGGCTCAGTTAGCCTTGCCTTTTGAGCTCTCCAGTTTCTTCTTTGTGATGGTCGGACCAGGGTGCAGCTGCCTTAGCCAATTCCCTGCTTCCACTGGCAAGGCTCACTTCCTGCAAGACATCCCTGAGGAGAAGCTGCATGGACCTACCCAGATGAGGCCCTGGGAGCTGGAGCAGCCGTGTGGAGACCCTGCCAGCGCTGAGATGCTTACATGCTCACGGATTCGGCATTCCTCCTGCAGTTGGAGTCATTGGATGTGCTTTGTAGGTTGGTGTCGGACATGTGGTCTAATGTTGGACTTGTGGGCTTGGACAGCACTGAGTTGGGATGTTTTCTTGATGCACACTTACCCTTTATATAAAACTCTCTCTTATATATATAAGTTTCTGTGGATTTGTTTCGCTAGTTTACCCAGACTAACACACTTAGTGCTGTTGGAATTTAAGGGTACAGAAACGTGGCACTTTGAACACATTTCCAAATTATTTACATATTTTATAGCAACTTAGACAGTCATTCTAAATGTATATGTAAAAGAAACAATCATAAGTGTGTTAAAGTAGCTGAAGAATGTATGTATGGCTATATATTTGACTGGAAGAGATACCTAAACATTTATTATTATTAACTCTTTCCAGTTAGTTAAATCTTTTATTTATGTCTTCTCTTTATTGCTTCCTTTACTGCTCTGATTACCTTCAGTCATAAAGTTCATTTGTTATATAGTCATCCATTTTAACATAATTGTATATAATTTATGAGATATTTCTGAAAAGTAACCTCACAGAATGTTGCTGCTGTTGTTGGCACTCTCAAGGCAGTTGCGCTACAGCGACCCTCTGAACAACCCAGTGGAACGCTGCTCAGCTTTGTGCCATCTTCACAATTGGTCCTGTGCTTGAGCCTCTTGCTGCAGCCACTGTTGAATTTATCTGGTTGAGAGCCTCAGCCGTACCAAGTATGATGTGTTCTCCAGGCGCACAGCTCTCCTGACAAAACATGTCTAAAATATTTAAGATGGACTCTCACTCTTGTTGCCTCCAAAAATCAAGCTGGCCTTCTTTCAAGAAAAAATTACTTCTTACCTTTGGTAGTCCGTGATACTTTCAAGATGCTTTGCCAGTCCTGCAATTCAAATGTATTGATTCTTTATTCAGTGTCCAATGTTCACATGTATATGACACAATCCCAAAGACCATGGCTTGGGTCAGGTGCACCTTAGTCCTCCCAGTAATATCCTTGCTTTTCAATACAGAAGATTTATGCAACGCGACACATCTTTTGCTCTTTTGACTGATGCTTCCGTGCACATTGTAGATCCAAACAAGTCAAAATGTTTTCTCCATCCCATGATGTTGTCTATTGGTCTAGTTATGAGGGTTATGCTCTTCTATGTGTTGAGTTTTCAGGCATAGTGAAAGGCTGCAATCCTTGATCTTCACAGCAGCTGTTTCAAGTCCTCATGTTTGGTAAATCACGTGTGTCATCTACAGAGGGAAGGTTGTTAGGAAGCCTTCCTAAAATCCTGATGCTGCATTCCTCTTCATATAATGTAGATGCTAGGGTGATTTGCTAAACTTACAGATTGAATACCTATCATGAGAGAATGTAACCTTGTTTCACCCCTTTCCTCATTTTAAACCATGCAGTATCCCCTTGTTATTATAAAACAAACTACATTTTGATCCATTTCAAAGTTCAGCAGCAGCACAATGACTTGCTCTGGAATTTCCATTCTTCTTAACATTCTCAATGGTTTGTTATAATCCAAAGTCACATGCCTTGGCATAATGAATAAAACACAATTTAAAGAATATCTTTCTGATATTGTCTACTTTCAGCCAAGATCCACCTGACATCAGCAATGGTATCCCTTGTTCCACACCCTCTTCTGAATCTGACCTGGATCTCTAGCAGCTCCCTTCCAATGTACTGCTGCACCCTTTGTTGGATGATCTTCAGGAACATTTGACTTGCATGTAATATCAATGTTGTTCTGTGATTTGAGCATTCTGTTGGGTTTCCTTTCTTTGGAAAGGAATCTTTTCAAGTCAGTTGACCAAGTAGCCATCTTCCAAATTTCCTGGCATAGATGAGTGAATGCTTCCATTACTTTATCAGCTTGTTGACTGATTTCAATTGGTATTCCATGACTAGCGGGAGTCTTGTGTTTGGCTAATGCTTTCAGTGAATCTTTAACTTCTTCATTCAGCTCCATTGGTTCTTGCTCATTTGCTACATCCTGAAGTGGTAGAATGTAAACTAGTTACTTTTCATACAGTGGCTGCATTATTTATATCTTCTTTTGATGCTTCCTGCAGCCTTCAATATTTGGGCCATAGAATCTTTCAATATTGCAATGCAAATCTTAATATTTTTCTTATGTTCTTTCAGTTGAAAATATTCTAAGCATGTTCTTTCTTTTGGTTTTCTAGTTCTAGGGCTGTGCACATTCATTATAATATCTTACTTCATTTTTGCCAGCTACACTTTGAAATTTTTTGTACAGATCTTTGACTCCATGATTTCTTCCATTTGCCTTAGCTACTGTACTATTAAGAATAAATTTCAGTCTTCTGACATCCACTTTGATCTTTTCTTGTGTTTTTAATGACCTTTTGCATTCCTCATGAATAATGTTATCTATCCCACAGTGCATCAGGTCTTCTGTAATAAGTGATCAATGCAGTAAATTTATGTATTAGATCTCAAAATTCAGATGTGAGAGGTGCAAGTCATAGTTTGGCTCTTGTGCACTTGATTTAATTTTCTTCAGCTTTAATTTCAACTTACATGTGAGAAATGCAGTGTCTGTTCCAGGGTCAGCCTGGCCTGGTTTTGAGCAGCTCTACTGTTGCTTCCCACACATGTAATTAATTTGTCTTCTGTGTTATCCATTTGGAGAAGTCCATGTGCAGAGTCATATTTTTTGTTGTTGAAAAAGTTGTTTTTGATGAACAAATCTTACAAAATTCTCTCATGGGATGTCCAGCTTTGTTTCTATCACCAAGAACATATTTTCCAATAACTTTATTCTTCATTTCCAACTTTGGCTTCCTAATGGCCAATAATTTTCAATGCATCTTGATTGCAAGTTTAGTCCATTTCAGACTGAAAACATTGGTAGAATTTTTCAATTTCTCTGTTACTATCTTGGGGATTGGTGCATCATTTGAATAACAGTTATATGAACTGGATTTCTTTGAAAGTGGATATAATCCTATCACAGACTGCATTGCACTTGGACATGTATCTTGAAATATCATTTTGACTGAGGACACAACACCAGTCTGTTTGATTGTGTCTTTCCGGGCACAGTAAAATATGAAATGAGAACAGAATAAGAAGCAGAGTTTGCATCATTTCTCTGGAGCATGTTTGCTTATATGTCTCCCTTAGATGGACAGATGACTAGCAAGACAACAGACATTTGAGAGTATCCCAGGTATTTGAAAGTTTGTGGCTCTCCAAGAAGATACATTTTTAACATAAGTCACAAAAAGGAAGTTGAAAGCCAATTAAAATTAAAATTAGTGTCTCCTTCCAAAATCTTAAAACTCATAGCAGTGAACTCTTGGAATACTAATATTTGCTGAACGAAGACAACTGGTCATTTGAGGATATTTTTTTAATTGTCAGTTTTTCTAAACCCACTCACTCATCCTTTTCTTTATTCATTATTTTCTAAATAAGTGTTTACTAGGCCTCTTTTAAGTGTCAAGTTTATTTTTGTCTCATCTTAATGTTGGGGACTGAAAACTAAGGAAACAGATAAGCCTCAGTCATAATAGAGATTATATTCTGGTAGCAAAATGACCAATAAATTAATGTGTACATACAGTGGCAGCTAACTATGGATGCTATGAAAAAGTATTATGTAAAGGTGAATACTTTTTTGTTAGAGTTTCCAGTGACTCTATTTATTACCGATGAAATGACATTTTGGCAGGAACATAAATTAAAAACAAAGAAAGAGGTGGAGAGCATGAATAATCAAAGTGGAAAGGTCAAAGGCAGATTTCACTTAGCTTAAGTATCAGCAGGAAAGCAAACCTGGGAGGAGCAAAGTGAGCAACTAAAAGAGTGAGAAGTTTTAAGGTGGAAAAGGTAGCCAGTAGCTAGAAAATGTAGGCCTCTCAAACCAAAGTACATTCTGTTTATCAGCAGCGAAACATTCATATGAAGCTTACAACATCTGAAATCACACTCACAATTGCTGGTTTGTATGCATATTAAAATTTGGGGAACAATGACAGAATGTATGTTATACAAAGGTTAAATTTAGGAGTTTATCTTGAGGGATGTGATTATTACAGTTTTTAAATTTGTTTTCATTTGAAGAATTATTCCGTTTTTCTAATACAGAGGATATATAGAGAACCAACTTATAGAGGCATTTTAGGCATGAGTTAAAAATAACTCATTTATTTATTTAGAAGCTATATTAGTGGGATATACTTTTATGGATCTTGCCAGAAATTGTTGAGGAATTGATGATATCTATGTAAATAATGATGGAGTCAAAATTAATGTGGATGTTTTCGGCCTGAGCCAAAGGAGTAACTCAGAGTCTCTTTAAGGATTTGCTTTTTCAGATTTACTTTGAGATTTATATTTGTTAGAGAGTCACTTAAGTAGCAATGTCCAGTTAAAGTTCAATGAAGTTGGATAACAACATCAGCCCATCAACAACCCATTTGGGCCTCTCTGGGTAATTATTACTAAAAACTGAACAAACTACAATGTATAATAATAATAACTCTTTGGGACTTCAAAAAGTAAACAAAAACAATAGATGTGGTGGGAGAACTGATTACAAGGAAGTAGCTGTCCTGTTGCTTGATTCTCTCTCTCTCTCTTTCCCTGAGGCGCTGCACCAGGGAAAGTGCACTCTGTGTGACATAGTCACAGGGGAGCGGAAATGCTGCTGCAGCATTCATGAGTCAATGTCAGGAAACAGCACTTTAGTATGCAATGCATGGGGTTAATCATGAAGGAGTGCAAATCAGAGATATTGTTGTTTCTCTCAATAAGAAGGCTATGTTTTGAAAATGATGATGGCAACAAAAGTACAACTGTGCTTGACACAGTAAATGAATGGATGGCTTGTGATGAGAGTTGTGCAAGCCCCCAATAAAATTATTTATTAAATATATATATATGAGAATAAAAATAAAGTAAGAAGGCTGTGACCTTTCAAGGTGGATCACCAGTTAGTTCTTACTTCTGAGGTGCTTAACTACTTGCTCCACTAAAGATGTCATAGTCAGAGAAAGGGTTGCTTTTATTATGTGAATAAATACAATGAATCTCAGACTCATCATAGGCTCTGTAGGTACAAGCAAGGACAGAGACCTGAACGGAACTTATGTGTTTACTTTGAAGCTTTAACAAATAAGCACAGAAATGAAAGTGCACAACAGGTGTCATCTCTTCTTATGATTTGGACACTTTCTGATGTTGAGCATGACATGAAAGCTACCTTTACATTATCTGTCCTGCACAGGTAGATTTGGGATTCACCTGGAGGAAAGTAAATGTCTCTTTGAGCTTCTCTCCTGGCAGTTCTTCATGTGGCTTGGCATCTGCTCCCTCATCTTTGCTGTTCCCTAGCTTAAACTTTTCTGTATCTCAAAAGAAACTGACTCCAGATACAACCTAGGCTTACCCCACCCAATTAACATAACAAACACAACACATTCCTAAATGGGAATATAACCACAGGCATAGAATTTTCAATACATATTGGGGAGACATTATTCAATACTTAACAGGTGGAATAAATTTTATGTTATTACAAGTCCTAACACGAGTATTTCAAATTCTGAGAGAGTTTTAAAACCTGGGCAAGTCCCAGTAGAGCTTTCATATTAAGACAGACTAGGAAGAAAGTCGACCAAGGAAAACCTTATAGATAACATCAGAGTATTTTCTAACCTAGTGCTGAAAGGTGGGTCCTTCAGATCAGAGACAAACAAAATGCAAACTCACTGCCATCCAGTGGATTCTGACTCATGTGGGTTTCCTAGGTGGTTACCCTTTTTTTTTTTTTTAAGAGCTTTAGATGCTTCTCCATCATTTTTAAAAAATCAGTTTTATTGGCATATAAATTACATAGCATACACATCAACAGTTCAATTGTTCAATCATATCAAGAACAATTGTGCAATCATTTCCACCCCCCATGTTTAAATCGCCCTTAAAATAAGATGTGCAACCACAGTTGGTTCTAGTCCTCCCTCCCCCATCCCATCTTCATTTCCCACTCCTGAAATACCCCATCTTTCCCCATCACCCACTCCGCACCCCTGCATCCCCTAACAATCCCTGTATCAGTTACTGTCTATATGCATTCACTCCTCCTGTGGGTCACAAACTGGGAAATCCATATAATAATTTTAATATTATAAAGATGGAAAGAAAAATAATGAGCAGAGAAAGAAAAGACCCTCATCAATATTCCAAAAGGAAGAAGTTTCCGGCATGGAACAGGAGATACTTGCATACAGAATCAACTCAGGCCTGGTTCATAGGGAGGACCTCTGGCCAGGTATCAAGTTCAATTCAGCATATTCACGATTACAAGGGTCTTGGCCTGACAGCAAGCCTGTTTGAGACTTGCCTGTGGCTAGAGCGGATCTGCCAGAGGCTCCGTCTGACCATACACTCTGCAGACGGGTTTGGGGCTCCCAATATCCTCTAGCCTTCTACCAATCAGGTGTTCATAATTTAGCTCTGGTACTTTTCCTTTCTCCACATTCAAAGTTTTAATCGTCATCTTTGGTGGTTACTCTTTATTGGGGAAGAGCTTCATCCTTCAATCTGGGAGTGGCTGGTGGCTTCCAACTGCTTACCTTACCTTGCCGATTGCAGCCCAACGTACAACCACTACACCACTAAAGCTCCTTCTGTCAGAAGGACCAACTACTTCCTAAAAGTAAAGGCTACTTTAATTAAGCAGGTAGAGTAAGGCATCATGATATTCATTTGTTGATATGAAATTAGTCATTACAGTGTGAAATGTATTAAGTATGAATTAAGGAAATTTGGAATTTGTCAAAATTAAATAGAAGGTTTGTAGAGCAATAACCTAGATGTTAGATTTATATACTTGAACTTAAAACCTAGGTTATCGATCTTCAAGCCCTCTATTTCATTTTCATTCAGATCATACTGTTAGATCTCTCTTGTGGTAGAAATGCCTCGGTCCTTGCCTTCACATGAGAAAAAATTCACTCTGACAGCTGGCTTGTGATCCAAGTGAGTTTTATAAAGGATAGAAGAAACTTCAGGTTTACATGGGCACCTCAGGGCCCTTCACCCCCGCATGTGGAGTCTGAGGCCAGAGGAGATGCTGCACGGCCTCCAAGGAGCAGCTTGAGAAGCAGAAGGGCCTGCAAGGCTCTGGATTCTAGCTTTTCAGGGTCTCCGCTGGGAGGCGTGGTCGACGATCCTGGTCGACCCTATTGGCTGAATTGAATTCACCTGGCCCAGATGGGCCAATCCAGGTGTAACGCCCCCCTAGGTGTACCACCCCTTCCTGGCCAGAAACTCGAACCTCTGAGCTTGTGCAATGGACGCTTTAGTTCCTTGTGCTGGCTACTTAACATTACCCAGTGTACTCTGTACTCAATAGCTCTGTTTTTACCCCTTTAACTTCTTGTCCCACAAACTTAAAGAACACTTAAAAGGAGCATAATTTGAGTCCTTCCAACGAGGTTAAAATTGCTATTTGACATAATGTAAATTGATGACTCCAGAACTATTTGGGGAGGGTTATAAAACAGAAACAAAACTTTTGGAGGTATATAAATGTACATGGAGAATTTGGTGAAAACAATACTTTTACATTTTGACTTTTTTACTAATAAAATTTTATATGATTTTGTAGAAATACAAACAGTGTGGGATGCAGAAGGGTTTTTTCCAGGTAATCCCCCAAATACATGCCAAACCTAAGACTGTCCTTGCTACACATAATAAATGACTGTACACTTAGAGGTCAACGCAGCTGCTTAGTGGTTACCTCCTGAGTGTTATCAGCCATCTAGAGCAATCAGACTCTATAGTCTGTCCACCCTAAATAGGACCCACTCCCTTCTGATAAGGACAGTGGATTGTCTCCCTGAAGGAGAGCCCAGAGACAAGGTGAAGCCAACTCAAAGAGGACCAAGGTTAGGCTACCATCTTGAATCTCGGGTCTGCCCATCTTGTCACATGTGTGCCCTTAGTACCACCCCTTCTGATTGCATGTACATCCCTAGCTTGTCCCCCTCTGATTTTTCAGCCCCTTCCCATTATGATATAATCGGGGTGGGGGGTGGGGGGGTTTGCAAGTCCCTGAAAGTGGATATATGGAAATATACTCTCTCTCTGAGTGGACCAGGCTGCTGAGATCATGACCATCCAGGAGGTGACCAATTACATGCATTATATTGTCTGCTGTCTCTTTAATTTCACCCCTCAATTACACAACTGCCCCTTGGACCTGTTCGATTGTGGGGGATGGTACCCCACACAAACAGAATGCTCCTTAGAAGTAAGAATAGTGATAATTTATCCTGCTTACTTGGACTAATCACTAGAAAAGGGGCAACAGCACTGGTAACATGCTGTGTGGTGCCGTGGAGTCATGCACAACAGAAGGAAACACTACTCAATCCTGCACTAGCTTCATAATTGTTCCTATGTCTGGGCACATTGTTTCAGCCACTGTCACTGTTAGGTAGCAAGAAACAGAGACAGGGGGTTGTCCCTCTCCATGCCTAAAGGACCCCCTACAGGAGGTTGGAAGAAGATCAGACGAGCCCTTAGCCAGCCATGAAGACTACTGGGCATGCACCAATTCAAGCCAGGTAGGCAGTACACCTGGATGGCCCAAACTAGGCCCAGGTGGGCTTAATTCAGCCAGAGAGGTTAACCAATACCTTTGACCATGCCTCCCAGCCATAGGCCTCAAATACTCTGACTGCAAGACACCCCCACCTCCCTTCTTTTTCCTCTTCTTTGCCTTCAGCTCCTGTCCTGTGCCCACTTGGCCATATAATGGTCTCTCTGGCCTCAGGCTACCACGTGTGGATGTGCCATCTCACAAGGTTGCCCATGTTCAGTGACTGTAAAACCTGAAACTTCTTCTGGCCTTTATAAAAACCCACTTGGATCACAAACCCGGCTTTTATGTGAATTATTTCTCATGTAAAGCCAAGGACCAAGGTATTTCCCACATGAGAAACCTAACATGTCAATCATTTCCTTAAGGATCTTCCTCTTTTTTGCTGCCTCTCTACTTTATCAGCATGATGTTCTTCAGCAGGTACTGGTCTCTCTTGACATGTCCAAAAGAATGTTTAGGGTGATCAAAATGAGGGAAACCCTCCTGAGATGGAGGATGAACTCAAATATAACCATTACTGTGTAATGGCATGGGATGGCTTAGGATCAAGTAGCATTTTATTGTGGTATATTATGTATGGGAGCAGATGCCAGAGTAAATAAAAATAATATAGATAGTCTAGATAAGTAATATACTGCACATAATTTCTACTTAATTTATATTTTTTTCAAATGTTTCTTTCAGGTATTCAGATAGTTCCAAATGTGTGCAAAATTTTAAAATAGTGATTTCTAAGAGAATTGAGGGTAATTTATAGGAATGAATGATAATACTTATGTACATGGAATCAGTCCTCTTTTCCCCATAAGATACTGATATATGTTTCTAGCGTTTATTGGAATTATCCTCCCTAAGAGAGAGAGAGAGAGAGAGAGAGAGTTAAGAATACACTATCTGGAGACACCTTTTTTTTCCTGTTCTGTGTTCTCAAATTTGCACTGCACTTGATTCCTACTTTACATGTTCACAACCAGTAGCTTCTATTAAATGACTATTAACTTTTACATTTTAAAGCATTTTTGTCAAAGGTATGGTTAATATAAAGTAGGAAGTAGTATCTCCACAAAAAAGAAAAAATAGGATTTAGAGTGTGATGGTGTTTTCAGGAAAATTAGAAGTCACATAAAACACTTTAGGTAATTTGTTCACTTGCAAAAATCAATATTTGTTTAAAGGAAACCTTTTTACATAGATATATCTGACTATATTTGAACAGTGTGTACTATAAAATCCCCCAGTTTATTCTTATGACTTAAATAGTTTTGTTTGTATAGAAACATAAAAATGACATTTGTAAATTTGTCGAGAGTTTTTTATGGGACTAAATTGTATAGTATTCTATATTATATATTTAAATTAACCAGTAAGCATATCTTTAGCAATGCACTTTCTCTTTAATATTATTTTATATTATATCTCTTATATAATGGATTAAAATACATATCACTGATATATTTGCACACATTTTACATTTTATAATTTCTATATAAATTATATTTATGTAAAATACATCCTATATATAGACATTTTCTGAAGTTGAGTGTGCATGATAATCATCAGTAAAGCTCTGCACCTTTAAAGAGAAGAAACTTACATGATGATGAATTTTTTTTTAAATTCTGAAAGTTGTTTTATTTTTTTTAAGTTGCTTTATCTTTAAGACAGTGGATAGTGCCATAAGAAAAGTTTCGATATTTGTGCACTAGTGACATTTGCATGACTTAAAAATTCAGTATTAACAAACTGAAGATTGATTTTGTTAATTATCCAACACTTGATGAAAGAGGGCAAAGAGAAAACACACACACAAACACAAATCCACATGACTGGTTCCAAGGACAGTGAATTATTTAATATGCCTCATCTAGTCAAAATCCCTGTATCTCCATCCAAACAATTTGCATGGGTCTGAATAAAAAGATGGGGGAAGACGCTGATATGATTTACCTGCAAGTGCTTTTTAACAGCCTCCATGGGATTGCCATCCTTCTGAGTACAAAGTTATCCCCTTTTGAAACAGGAAGAGGGTCATTCACTACCAGCAAGAGCTAGGAGTGGAGTGTGTCCTTTGGACCCCTTGTTCTAGAAAACAGCTGTGATATCAGAGGAGAGGCAGAGTAACAACTGCAGTAGCAGCAGCAGAATCAGGAGCCATGGCATTATACTTCCCAGTAAAGCTGAGTGTTTGTGGGAATGAGACTTGCTTGTGAAGTATAGTGACACTAGGAACTTAATTGGAGGAGCAAGGGTTGCTGACCCCCGAAATGTCTTCAGGTTGAGGCTTACAGCTGACTGGCTGTCATGCCCCCTGGATATTTTATTATTAGCCCAGAAAGAACTCTGTAACATGCCCTCACTGAATAACTTCATCATGAGCATTTCTCACTTGCAGTGTAATCTGTTAACTTCCACAATACCCCCTATTCACATGGGCATTGTCTGTAAATTCTGTGTAGTCCTTGCAATGAATTATAGAACATAGAGGAAAAAGTGAATTGGAGGAAAAGTAAAGAGCAAGTTCGAGGCAGAACACAACTGATAGAGTGCATTGAAAAACCACATTCAACTGTAGTTTCCATTTTCCTACAATTCCACCCCTGCTTGGTGCCAATTGGTGGTATACTTACTTGAAATATTGTATGCTCTAGGCCACCTAGAGGAGACGTGTAGTAATCTACTTCTGAAATGTCAATCGTTGAAAATGGAGTGCAATTCTATTCTGACATCCATGGGGTTGCCATGAGCCATTATCAAGAGCACTTTTAAAAATAGATGCAATCTAGTTGGCAATGTTACTAAATAAAATTGGCGCCTGAATGAATAACTCTCTTGTCTTTCTTGTGGCAGGTAATATTACAAACCAGCTCTATTTCTCTCTTTATCTAGAAAATGTCTTTGTAATGTAAAAGAAAATTATCCAGCAAATGCTCATCTGGCTGATACAAATTCTAATTTATTAGATCTGGTTGCTGAGCAGGCTTCTGCTACATTTCAGAGAGAATAAACAATAAGGTGATATTTCATTATGCTAAGGTTAGAATGAAGCAATATTTCATTTTCAATTAATATTACTATGTGAGGAGAAAACAAGGAAGAACTCTACATTCGGTAATTTTAAAAGAGCTAGCATCTGAAGAGGATCCATATGGCATTGAGATTAACCTTGTTACATAAAGCATCAATTTTTAGAAACTGCTTTTGGATACATTTTCTAAATAGAAAATAATTACAATATCATTTTATATTGTCCTTCACTGCATTCCCAAAAGTTTTAGTATTTTATTATACTCTCAAGCACACTGTCACTGAGTTGATTCTGACTCATAGAAACCCTACAGAACAGAGTGGAATTGCCCGTTGTAATTTCCGAGAGTGCAAATTTATGCAGAAGCAGAATACCACATTATTCTCCCACATTGTGGAGCTGACTTCTCAGATGAGTACATAGTATAATGCACAGATATTCCCAGTCAAAAAGTGAAATATAAAATAACTGAATAAAACTGTAAGCATAAACATATAAATCAAAATATCAAAATAAAGAATTGAAAGATAGTTGAGGTTACATAATTCATTCTAAAATCTATAAATTACATTTGAAGAGTGAAAAGCTTAAAGGAATCTAAATGGATGTAATGTTTCTACACATCACTCAAAGTGGCAAAATGTCAATAGCAGTCTATAAGTTACAAATAATGATGTAAACAGCAACCACAAAGATAACTAAACAAATATGCCCACAAATATATTTTAAAATTTCATGAAGGAACTCTAAAACAGTTCGAGTGAAAAATAAATAAGAGAGAGGGGGGAAATAGAGCAGAATTAAAAGAAATAAAAGCAATAAAAGAAATAAAATTTTCAGATGGTTTACAGCAGAGAATACCAGAAGAATATTTATTTGTGTTTATCGACTATGCATGCCTTGGCATGAAATGGCACATTGCATAGGATAAGTCCGCTGACAAGACCCCTTTCAAGTGTTGAAAAACAAGGATTTTACTTTGAAGACTAAGCCAAGCCAGCCCCAGGCCATGGCGTCCTCCATTGCCTCATCTGCATGTGAAAGTTGGACATTGATTAAAGAAGACCATAGAAGACTGGATGCATTCAAATTGTAGTGCTGGAGAAGAACATTAAAAGTTCCATGGATTATTGATTTGGGCTAGCCGCCTCAGGGCTGTTAGGTGGTATCTCATGGCTGTTTTGATTTGTATTTGTCTTATGACTAATGACAGGGAACACGTTCTCATATGCTTGTTGCCCATATGGATCTCCTCCCTAGTGAAAGTTATTTTCAGTTATTTTGCCCACTTCCTTAAGGGGTTAACTGTTTTCCTCTTTTTGCAGGTCATGAGGGTGTTGCAGATTTTAGTAATAAGCCTTTTGTCCAATGTGTCATTACTTTTGTCCCCTCCCAGTCTATGGGTTTTCTTGTCACCCTCTTGGTAAAGTCTTTCGAGGTGCACAGGTGCTTTATTCTTATTAAATCCCATTTGTCGATTTTGAGTTCACCTGTGTGTGTCCCCTTCCCTATTGCAGTGAGCCTATGAGTTCCCTGGGCCAGTGCTCTGAGGCTAGTCCGGATTCCCTCCTTGATGGTCCTGATGGTTTGGGGTTTAACTTCTAGGTCTGTGAACTACCTTGAGTTTATTCTTGTGCATGGGGTGAGGTAAACGTTTTGTTTCATTTTTCTAAATATGGATATCCATTGTTTCCAGCACCACTTGTTCTAAAAGGCATCCACTTCCCACTTAATGGTTTTGGGACACTTTTTGAAGATCAGTTGTTTATATGCTGATGGTTTTATTCCTGGGCTTTCTATTCTTTTCCACTGGTCTGAGTGTCTGTCATTGTTCCAGTACTGCGCTGTTTTGACCACTATAGCTGTGTAATAGGCATTAATATCAGATAAGACAAGTCCTCCAACTTTTTCATTCTTCTTCAGGAGTTCTCTGCTAATTCTGGGCTTCTTTTCTCTCCATATGAAATTGGTTTTTCCAATTCTTTTAAGAAGCTTGTTGGTATTTGAATCAGAATAGCATTGAACTTGTAAAGTGCTTTGGGTAAGATTGTCATCTTTACCAATTCTACTTTACAAACCTGATTAGACCACAAGATGTACACTGGTGCAGATAGGAACAGAAAACACAGGGAATCCAGGACAGATGAACTGAGAGTGGTGATACCAGGAGGGTGGAGAGAAGGTGAGGTAGAAAGAGGGAACAGATTATAAGGATCAACATATAACCTCCTCCCTGTGGGGTGGACAACAGAAAAATGGATGAAGGGAGATGTCGGGCAGTGTAAGACATGACAAAATAATAATTTATAAATTATCAAGAGTTCATGAGGGAGCGGGGAGCGGGGAGGGAGGGGAAAAAATGAAAAATAAGGAGCTGATTCCAAGAGCCCCAGTGGAAATCAAATATTTTGAGAATGATGAGGGCAACAAAAGTACAAATTTGCTTTACACAATTGATGTATGTATGTATGGATTGTGATAAGAGTTGTATGAGCCCCCAATAAAATGATTAAAAGAAAATGATGGCCACATATGTACAAATGTGCTTGGCACAATTGATGGATGTGTGAATTGTGATAAAAGCTGTAAGAGCCCCAGTGTAATGATTAAAAGAAAGAGAGAACGAAACCAATAAAAAAACAAAACAAAAACAAAGTTGAATACCTTTGGGGGGAAGGCGGGGAGGGATGTTTTCATAATCGTCACTTTTTATTATCAGTATCTTTATAAACCTAACGGTGTTTTTTACCAATTCATTTGGAAAAAAAAAATTCCATGGACTGCTCAGAGGACAACCCCGTCTTTGCAGGCAGGGATGACAAGACTTCTTTTTGCATACTTTGGACATATTGTCAGGAGAGATCAGCCTCTGGAAAAGGACATCATGCTGGGGAAAGAAGCGGGGCAGCCAAGGAGAGGACGGTCCTCAAGGAGGAAGTCTGACACTGTGGCTGCAGCAATGGCCTCAGGCAGAGGGACAATTGTAAGGATGGGGCAGGACTCCGCAGTGCCCCCGTGTGTTGTGCAGGGGTCAATGTGGGCTGCAGCTGGCAGGTTGACACCTAACAGCAGACACAAGTCCTACCCTCTCAATTCAGTTGTTTGCTGTTATCAAGTGGGCCCCAGAGTCATGGATAAGTACTCTTGTGATCTATAAAATTTTTATTAGGTGATTTTTAGAAGTAGATTGTCAACTTTTCCCCAAATCTCTTCATCTGGAAGCTCTGTTAAATCTGTTCGGCATCATAATTATATCAAGAATCCACTGACAGAGGTGTGGTGGCTGAGCTGAAAGTTTATTAGCCAGGATTCAACTCAGATCTCCTGCATAGAAAACGCAAATTCTCCAACTGAACCACTATTGCCTATAAAACATAGAAATTAGTCACTATAAATAGTCAAAAAGCATAAAAAAGAAAATTTCAGAGAGAATGAAAATGTGACTCAAGAATATACTTCTTAATAGAGCATTGTTTCTAACTCAATGACATAGCTAAGGTGAAAGAATTATATATCATTAAATTATTAAAAAATCAGTATCAGCTATGTTAATATCAGATAAAGAAGTCTTAGAGAAAAAATACCATTGGAGGGGAATTGAAAACACAATGAGCTACCACAATACAGCTACTAAAATAACAAATATGCAAAACACTAACAATATAAAATTCTAGTGAGGATGTGGAGACACAGGAATTCTCTTAAATTGCTGTTGGGAATGTGTCGTGGCCTATTATCCCTTATATCTTCAAATATCAAATCCAGAGAGATTTACTATGTACCTGAACAATCGCTCATTATCATTTATAATAATTTATTATTAAATTCATTTATCCAAATGAAATAAAACTGTAGATACAAATAAAAACTTGCATATATGAATGATTATGCAATTATTCATGATTGTCAAAAATTGGAAGCAGCCAAGGTATTCAATTTAAGAAAGATTAAACAAAGATTCAATGAAGTTGTGAGCAAAGCATATGACAAAATAAAAGAAGCCAATTTGAAAAAGCCACATACTATATAATTTTAACAATTTATAAAACTTAACATAATAGACAAAAGACATAAAAGTGTGGTTTCTAGAACTTAATTCAAGAGAGGGATGCATAAATAAGAGTGTACTGTGACTATTTAGAATGATGAAACTAATCTGTATTTTTTCTGTAATGGTGACTATATAGCACATTGAATTTTCCAAAACACATGCATCTCTGTAAAAAAAGATTGAATCGTCATGTATTGTGGCCATTCGATTTTCTAGCTCCGTGCAGCTGTGAGAAGGTGATGGGCGCAGCCTGTTCTAACCAGCAGGTCACAGCCTGATGATGCCTCTGAGGGCATAGCTTTTTTTTTTTCAAGATAACTAGAAAGTCTCCCTTCTCTTGCTCTTCACCTTCTTCCTCTCATGGACTCTGTGTTTGTCTCCAAGGAAGGCCCCACGTGAGCGACCAACTGTAGAACTGCCGCTCCCTTAGCCCACTGGACTCTGCACCCACCGACCTATGATACCTGAGTCCTGCTATTGTGTCCATGGCCTGCAGCTTGTGAGTCTGAAGAGGGCTGTGTCTAGCATTGGACCCAAGGACTGGATGACTTCTTGATATAAAGTTATTTCTTTACATATATGATTGTCACTGGTTTTGTTTCTCTAGTTAACCCAGTTTAACATGTGTATACAATGGACTTCAGTTAATCATAAGGTGCCCATTTTATTCTGGCTTGTGAAAATGAAGTAACATAAACAAGTTCAATGTAATGAAATTCTATTCACTTACATCCTAAGATTCACGAGGTTTTCCTTGGCTAGCCTTTAAAAGTAGTTTATTAGGTTCTTCTCCCAAGTCTGTCTTAGTCTGGAAGTTCCACTGAAACATATCCCCGATAGGTGCCCTGGCTGGTATTTGAAACGCTAATGATACAACGCTAATGATACAACGTCTAGCATCACAGCAACATGCAAGTAACCACAGCAAACCCCAAGAGGAGTGGGGAGCTAACTGAAATATATGCATTTTTTGCCCATTTCAAAGAAAAAATATCTAACAGAATGTGGAACTTATTGAAAAACATCAGTACTATTACACACTAGTAAAATTTTGTTGAAGATAATTCAAAACAATATATGAACAGAGAATTCCAAGAAATTCAATGGAGATACAAAAGAGGGACTTGAATGATGGATATAGTTGATGATATTAGATAGACCCTAACTGAAACGAGAACACCAGAAAGATATTTACTCATGTTAATTAATTGAACAATTATGTTTGGATCACAGGATATTATAGATAACATTAAGAATAATGAGAACCAGAGATCATTAAAAGTGATCATGTGGAATCATGTGAACTTGATCATGAAGCATGTGCGCTTAGACCAAAAGGCAGTCATTCGAACAGTAAGAGGATAGAGATGATTAAAAACAGGAAAGTTGTGTTTTCGTTATAACCTTCCATCGTAACAGACTCTAAGGGCTAGAGAAGACTTATTAACCACTTTCAACACACACAGATGACACAACCTTGTTTGCAGAAAGTGAAAAAAAACCCCTCAAAGCTCATTGCGATCGAGTCAACGCTGACTCACAGTGACCCCTCTGGGTTTCCAAGACTGTAACTGCACAGGAGTAGAAAGCCCAGTCCTTTCCCCCACAGAGCTGCTGGTGGTTTTGAAATGCCAACCCTGCAGACTGCAGCCCAAAGCATAACCACTGTTCCACCAGGGATCCTGGCCCGACAAGGGAAGTATCCCAAAGACTCCACTGCCACAGGCTTAATATTTTGTATAATGCATATAATATACAAAATATTCAAAATATTTGTTCACTGATTGCAGCTTACATTGTTGATAAGATTTCCAGGCATCACAAGGCTATCAGTAGTTAAGTTTTGGGGGAGTGCAAAGTTATACACAGATTTTCAACTGCAAGGGGCTCAGGGCTGGGGATTCTAGTCCTCATATTGCTCGTGATTAATTGTTCTACGTTTAACGCTAACTACCACAGCAAAATCAGATCTGACAACTAATGTCACAGGCTTGAGAAGACTGCCAAGTCAGTCCAAGGATTTGCATGGCAACCGTAGTTTGAGGATTACTGGACATCCTCTGTAGGAGCTGTGGTGGTGCAGTGGTCACAGGTTAGGCTGTCATCTACATGATCCGCAGTTTGAAACCACCAGCCTTTCTGGGGCACAAAGACTCCCTGAAACACTCTCAGAAACCCACAGGGGTCACTCTGAGTCAGCATTGACTCATTGGCAGTGTGTGTGTGTGTGTGTGTGTGTGTGTGTGTGTGTGTGTGTGTGTTTTCTCTTTGTTTGCTTTAAGACACACATCACTTCTGCCCTATTGCCTACTTTAAATAGTTCCTTAGAAAGACCCATACCGTTCAGGAAAACAATATACTTCCAATTACAGTTTTATTAATTTTTTAAAGCCCAAAGAAAAGGCCCATAGTGTGGGAAAGAACGTGGTGTAAGAAAGTAACTACAGTAATATTGTCTGTCCAAACCTCAAAAGGATCTGTCACCTTACAAAACAGCGAGTTAGTCCATCCAACAGGAATCTCAGTGTTCAGAGCTTTTATTTATTTTTTAAGTTTCACTATAGAGGTATAATGGATTGATTCACTGTCCAGGTGAATTCAACCACTTGCCATCCTCCCCTAAATGTAAGCTAATATCAGAAAGTGTATCTAGCCTGGCTATTTCTCACACAGTATTCCCCCCATTAAAATAAATCTTCTGGAGACCTGTGATAGTTAGGTGTTTTGTGCCAACGTGGCACTTTTAAGAAGATATGGGTGGAGGTTAGCCCTGTCAGTGAGGTCCCAGTCTGATGACCTCCCTTGGAGGTGTGACTAAGCTAGATAGCCCTCTGGAAGCCAACCTCTCTCTTGCTCTCTGCCTTGACCTTCCAGCTTGCTGGCTACCCTGAGAGATTCTGGGGCCTTGCAATGCTTTCCACCAACCTCAGACGCATGACTTTGCACACACTGGCCTGTCATCTTGCTGCATTTTTCATCATGGTAGGTGCCTGCCTGAGTTTGAAGAGGGACTTATGGACTACTATCAGATTTATGAACTTGAGTTGGACTGGGCTGGGATATATAATTACGGTACTTCTTGATATAAAACTCTTTAATACATAGATGAGTGTTACTAGATTCATTTTTCTAGTCAAATTTTCATAGCACAAGGTCTCATAGATTTTTTTTAATTAAATAATTTTATTGGGGGCTCATACAACTCTTATCACAATCCACACATACAACCATTGTGTCAATCACATTTGTGCATTTGTTTCCCTCATTAGTCTCAAAACATTTGCTTTCTCCTTTAGCCCCGGTATCTGCTCCTCATTTTTCCCCTCCCTCCCCGCCGCCCCCCCCATGAACCCTTGATAATTTATAAATTATTATTACTTTGTCATATCTTACACTGTCCGATGTCTCCCCTCATCCACTTCTCTGCTGTCTGTCCCCCAGGGAGGAGGCCATATGTAGATGCCTGTAATCTCTTTCCCCTTTTTCCCCCACCTTCCCTCCACCCTCCCAGCATCAGCATTCTCACTATGGGTCCTCAGGGGTTCATCTGTCCTGGATTCCCTGTGTTTCCAGTTCCTATCTGTACCAGTGTACATCCTCTGGTCTAGCCAGATTTGTAAGGTAGAATTAGGATAATGATAGTAGGGGGTTAGGACGCACTTAAGAACTAGAGGAAAGTTGTATGTTTAATCATTGCTACACTGCACTCTGACTGACTCATCTCCTTCCCATGACCCTTCTGTAAGGGTCCACTTGCCTACAGATGGGCTTTGGGTCCCCACTATGCACTCCCCATCATTCACAATGATTTGATTTTTTTGTTCGTTGATGCCTGATACCTGATCCCTTCGATACCTCGTGATCACAAAGGCTGGTGTGCTTCTTCCATGTGAGCTTTGTTGTTTCTCAGCTACATGGCCACTTGTTTACCTCCAAGCCTTTAAGACCCCAAATGCTATATCTTTTGATAGCCAGGCACCATCAACTTTCTTCAACACATTTGCTTATGCACCTGCTCTGTCTTCAGCAATAGTGTCGGGAAGGTGAGCATCTGAGTGCCAGATTATTAGAACAATGTGTTTTTGTGTTGAGGGAGTACTTGAGTAGGGGCCCAATGTCCATCTGTTTCCTTAATACTAAACCTATAAATATATGTACATAGATCTATTTACTCCTCATCATATATAAATATATTTACATATGTATATGCCTGTATTTGGATCTCTATAAATGCCCTTTGCCTCCTAATTCTTTCCTCTATTTCTTTTTACTTTCCTCCTGTCTCACTATCCTGTTCAACTTTCATCTGGGTTTCAGGAATTCCTCTTGGTTACATTGTCCTTGACCCAGCCCTGCCAGACCTCCTACACCCTCCTGGTCATCAATTTTTGATCTCTTGTTGTTCCCTTGTCCCTGGATTTGTTAACACCCACTTCCTTTCTCCCACCTCCCCCTTGCCCATGTCCCCCCAGAACTGTCATCCCGTTATTCTCTCTTCCATCTTGTTTATACCACCTATCCCGTCCAGCTAGACATGCAGTGACAACAATATGGACAGACACAAGCCCGAGCACAACAAAGCAACAATAGAAAATAAAACAATAGCTACAACAACAACAACAAAAAGGCAACAACAACAACAAAACAAACAAACAAACAAAAAACCTGTAAATAGTTCAAGGTCTATTTGTTGTTCTTTGTGAATGTTTTCTAGTTGAGTCTGTGGCGCGCTATGCCCTGAGCCCACAGTCTATTTTTGGTATTTCCTGGGGACTTCATTGCTCTGCTCCCCTTGCTGCTCTGTTGCACGCCCCCAATGTCTGACTTCAGCATGATTGGCTCAGCATGGGCACAATTCCTGCCATATGTCTCCAGTGTTGTCCCCTGTGGTGCCATGCATGGGTCAGTGAAGAACATTGTGTCTTGTGGCCCTATGGTCCTCTCTGTGCATTGGCTACTCTGAGCAGACACATTGTCCTCAGGGCTTGGTGGGCCAGAATGTGCTTAACACTTTTTTCTGTCCCCACCTCCTGGCTCCTGTGTGCTCTGATCTGACAAGTCCCTCTCCTTGAGCCGCAGCTTCTGTGCTGTCCTCTGAAGTGAATTCTTCTGGGAGGAGGGGAGCTGTCCACTTAGTTGGTAATGAGGCCTGCCCCTAAGGCCTCTCTCTTGGTTCCCTGCTTCATGTCAGTGTTGTGTTCTTGCCTTGGAGCACCAGGTTGAAGTCTGGTCCTCTTTTGCTGTGGAGATATCAACAACCCCCTCCCCTTGGGTGGGTCAACCCCCTGTTCCCCCGGCTACCTGTGTCTTTTTATTTTCCCCCTTCATTTTAGTTGGCTACCATACGTATCCCTGAGTTTAGTCTGGCCCCTGCCATATTACCTGGACCTCATAGATTATTTTTTTAATTACACTTCATTCAGTGGTGACATTTCAAGTTTTATCAACTATATCTGAAGAAATCAAAATTTGGAGATATATATCATAAAACTCATACACATTTTAAAAAGATTTTAATAAGAGAAAGCCTGTAGTGGAAATTCAGAATTTTATGTATAATATTTCTCTAAACCTAACAGTGGTTTAAGAATAGTGTTAATTAAAAACCAAGTTAAAAAACACAAAGATGAACAGATTTATTTTAATGCATTTTAAATTAATAATATGATAAAAATAACTTCACATTTGTGGATCTAAATGTGTTGGGCTTTGAGTCATTTTTGGCTCATTTGTGTTGTACTACATTATAAACGTTTCTTGGTGGCAAGGGAAGGAGGTCTCCATTTCTCTCTTCTATGGCACTGCTGGATGGGCTTGAAATGCCAACTTTCAGATTAATATTCAACTGCAAACCAATTACATCATTCAGGGAACTTAATCTTTGTGTTCCCGTTCCTGTGGAATCCAACTCATAGCAATTCGATAGGAAAGAGTGGAACTGGCTCACAGGTGTCCAAAGCTGTATGTAGTCACCTCGGCAGATAACCACATCTTTCTCACGTGGAACAGCTGGTGGGTTCCAAGGGCCAACCTTTCAGTTAGCAGCCCTGCACTTACCTACCGTATGACCAAGACTCCTGAAACTTTGGAAAAAACTCTCTAAATCTCTCTTCATGCTAATGATGTTTTATATTTCAGTATTGTGAATTTCCGAGATATATGTTTCATTTTTGGCATCATTTGTATAGTTTGGTAGATAAGTCAAAGTAATAGTCTTTCTATTCTTAAACCCAGTAAGAGGCAAAAGCAAAATCCAAGCTCACTGCCATTGAGTCAGTGGTGACTCAGAGATACGCCCCCCCCACCCCCGTGGGTTTGTGAGACTAACCATTTACAGGAGTAGAAAGCAAGTCTTCCTCTCATAGAGATGCCAGTGGTTTGGGTTAGTGCAGCCGAATGCCTCACCACTACACCACCAGGGTAGAGTTCAAAACTTAATTTTACTCCTTATTTAGAGTACTCTATACCTTATCAGTGTGTGAGAGGGCATAAAATAAGCACAACCACAGCTATTGAAAATTTACACACGTGTTGTAATAACTGATCTATACATTTATAGAACTTCAATAACTATGTAACACATTATAAACTGGACTGAACAGGCTGTGCCTTAGAGAGTCAGTAAAAGTAGGAAGCGAAGTCTCTCTGTAAAATAATTTCACCCAAAAAGCCACATTTCATTATGTAATAACTTTTGGTAAACTATATCTAGCTATATATTTCAACCAAGGAGGCACTACTCAGAAACAAATCATTGTCGCGGGTCTCATTTAGTTGGCAATCATGAGCGGTTAATAGAAATCCCCAGATCATGGAGGCTATCAGATAGCTCCAGAAGCTTTATTTTGGATAACGGTGATTTCTTGCATCCATTTGCAGGTTGCATTAGTCTGAGTAATAACATTTTCATTCATACTGATTCAAGTTGCAATGTTTTTCAGAGTGATAGTGTAGAGAGATCATTTAACAGTAACTTGGGTGATGAGAAAAAGACTTATGTAGTTAATTATGGTAGCTTCAATGGCAGAAAATGCTGACAACTTCAATTGTAGCTTACCTAATAATGTTATTTACAAAAAATATCTACCCTACAGATGTTATAGCTCATACATCTTTATAAGACAGACCAGCTTGGATTTTGCATATGAAGAAATTGATTTTCCACAGCTGAATATATTACCAAAGGACAATATATTTTCTTGAATTGTAATGGAGAAATTGTGTTGGCCTCAAATTTGAAACAGACACAAGTTGCAAATAAAAATGGTTAAATATGAAAGATTGCATTTCATTATTAATCTAAATATTAATTACTATAAAACAGTAGTCAAAACAACAGAAAACTTGACAAAATTAGTGATTATAAGAGTACCAGCCTCAACAAAGACAACAGTGTGATTGTAGTCCATGCAAATGAAACTATGTAATTCAAATGTCACTGCAATTAGGTAATAATGACAGTTCTGACCAGAACGCATTAGAAGGTTCAAAAAGTAATTTGTGAAAGCTTTTTCATACTATAACTAACTGCTAGGATATTTTTATTTTACGAAAGTAAAACTTTGTGCTTTACACAGTCATGTTGGTGTTAGCCTGGTGAGAGCCTCTGTCTTGTCACCACCCTACTGATGTCACTGATTCTGATCAAATAAACACACACACATACATCTATTATATATATAATAGCTGTGTGGATAGCTGTGTGGAATGGAAAGAAAGGTAATCATAAGATTCATCCAATAAAACTACAGTAGGAACAAAATATATCCTGTGTTCTAATTAAGCGATAATAAAATAGTTTGACTATTTTATGAGGCAATAACCAAGTGTGGGTTGATAATCTATAAGCCTGAGGGTCTAGTTTTGTAGCCTAATGAAAAAGTAAAGTATTAACTTGTTCAATAATTTCTAAAAACAATTAGTTCTACAAAGTTTTTGTGTTGGCAAGTCTTATGCCCTTTAAAGGCCATCTGCGAAGACAAGTATCTAGTCTAAATGAATGCACTGCCTTCCCCTCCCCAGGTGATCTGTATCTATCCTGAGTAAGAATAAAGAAACTTCATAAGAAAGATGGACAGTGATTGATAGCTGGTGTAAATCCTGTGAGTGAATACTCTTCTGTGTCCTATTTTATTTTTAATCAGGGTATAAAAGCCACATGAACAGAGAAGATCTATTGGGTATTAGGAATTATGTTACTAGGGATTAGCAAAATGAAGGTTTGGGTTTCAGTTAAGCTACGATATTTATTTGCATGCAAGTCAGTTTAGGGTTTTGTACCAAGGCATTAGTTTTTAAATGACTAAGAATCACTTAATTATTTTAACTACTTTATAAACAGTGAAAATATACATAGCAATTCCATGTTTATGAAAAGGGTGTAGAATAAGTAATGTAAAAGTAGTAGATGATAATGTATATAAAGTGGCACAATAATATACATAAAGTGGCACAATAATATCCCAATCCTATTCATGATGATGAGATAATCTGATTATAAACACAGATGTCTGGAATTGTCATTACACAGGCTGCTGGGTGGGGAATACTGTATCTAGACTTGAGGCAAATGCTTGACGTGATAAAGCTATTTCACTCAGAATACTTGCTTTTTCATGATACATCCAATACTAATGTGATTAGAAAACAAAATCGCATTTAATTTATTGTGGCACTGCTCATGCTTTCATTCCAGTGGGAGAAGGCCTCCCTGCATTTTTAAGACTTTTGTATGCTGTTCCAATTGACCTAAGAAATTGAATTTGTGCCTGCAATAAATGAAATTATTTTTTGGACACATTTGTCATTAAAATAAATAAATAAATAACGGAGCTGATTTACTGAAGGTTATGCTAAAATAGTCTTTTGTAAATCACAGTAAATCCTCTGACAAGCTATAATATTCCACAAAGAGGTGTTGATGGGTAAGTTAGTTAACTTAAGTAGTTCCAGGGAGAAAACTTATAACAAGAAAGAATGGACTCATTTTTCAATTCATTCAGAACTGAAAACGCTTAAGGCTCTTTCTCCATCAGCAGGTGCTTTCTCATCTCCACAATAGTCCTGTGCTCATTTTCTCAAATCTGGAAATAAATGAATACATATAACTGAATTTTTAATTAAAACATTATCTGACATAGCATTATAAATCTTTAAGAAACTTAGGAAAATACAAATACAAAAATTCATTTAAAATATTTTCCTTTAAAAATGTATTTTAATAACCATCTAAGCATATAAGCAGATGTACATGACTAAAGCAATAGAAATATAGAATTAAATAATTATAGTGCCATAAGAGCAGAATTATATTGCATATAATTGTATTGCACACAATAATTATATTGCATACAAATAAATATATGTGATACTTTCATGTAAGGTATGTATTTCTGAATATTATGAAGAACAATTTGTTGCATAAATATGAAAGGGATCACATCAATATTTTAAATTGCATATTTCAATTTTAGTTAATAAATGACTACTTCTTCAACAAGGAATTGGATACTCTTGTCAATTCCTAATTTTGAATTCATGATAAATTAGATTTGGTTAAGGTAAATAGATAGCAATTACCATACGTATAGCTGAATATTCTGCAATTATTTCGTGGTAGTCCTAGATTTAAACAGAAAAAAATTCCTCAAGTCATTTCCTTTAATAACAACTCTTCAATTTTGGAATTCTTTATTCGTGTGTATGTAACACTAGGAAAGCCGATTGCTTTCTTCTGCCTCCTCTTATCTCTCTCTCCCCCACAGACCTCTTTCTCAAGTGGTGTGCCTCATTTAGCATGAATTCTGCGTGCCGACAGGCTGCATTTTAGTGTATGTAGTCAGGTACATGCAATCCTAAATAATTTTACTCTTCTGTGTTAGACCTCTCTACCCATAAAAAAGTCACCATCAGAAACTCAGTCTTAGTAAAAGCCCCTCCTGATATATAACTCTGTACACTCAGATTGTAGTTGGAATATCTCATAATCAAAGCAAGGAAAAGTGATATAGAACAGAATCAGTTCCATAGCTGATCGCTGCTTGCCAACAGTTTGCTAACTCCTATTCCTCAGTCATTTTCTGCAGTTAGCAGGAAACCCAAGTTTCTTCTCCACAACTTGTGTGTTAGTTTGTTGTACTTTGGTGACTTGTGTGATGCTGGAAACTAGGCCACTGATACTTCAAATACAAGCAAGGTCACTGAAAGTGAACAGGTTTCAGCAGAGCTTCCAGACTAAGAACAGGCGACAAAAGAAGGAATAAGCTGTTCACTTTGAAAGAATTCGAGACTGAAGACCTTCGGAATAGCAAGAAAACATTCTCTGATACTGAGAAACTAATGATTGTGATGGTGGTGAAGGACAGGGAAGGGTTTGGATCTATTTGTTATGCACCGAGTGGCTCTGAGGTGGATCCTGCTTGAGGGCCCCTTTCTTCTGCCTATGTCTCTGGACTCTTGTTCATTCATCACGAGGATGAAGTTCATCTCAGATTTCTTAAAAACGATGGATCCCTGTCTTTACCAGAAAGGTGGCTATCTCAAACCAGTTGACTGCAATAGGTTTTGTAACTTTAGTAGAAGATACGAAAACGGAAAGGGACATTCAGCATGCCACTTGGTATCCAGGCTGAAAACAATTATAATGACACAACAAGAATTTTTCTAATTGTACTGAATTTCAGTGAGAAAATGAAAGGTTTAAGAGTGCAATCAATTGTGAGACTCTGTAGTCACCAAGAATTAGAAGCAGCGCTGACTTAGGGGCTAAAATATTTCAATTCAGTTCCATTTGGTCAAGCAATAGCTAAAGGACATTGTATGGTCTCAGGTGATTCACATTATCTTTCAAAGCCAGTATTTTGTTTCAGTAACATAAAGGTAACCCTGCTTAATTTGGAAATCTTACAAGGCCCTTTGTAATTCTTACACAAATTGGGCCTTTCAAGTCGGGTTTTAGATAGCTCTAAAAATTACAAAAGTACATGTCATTAAATTTTGATTATTATTATTCTTGATAAATTGTGCATAAAGATGCTTTCTTATTTTACTAGTAAAATTGTATTTGTTAATGTCACGATTTCCTGTTTTAAGTAATGGACTTATTTATTAGTAAAAAATTAGTGTCTGGTTTGTTTTTTTTTAATTGAACTTGTTACTTTTTCTTTAGCCCCGCATAGCACAAAATTAAAAATTAAAAATAAAACAAAACACCTCTAGTCAGACAGGATACTTAATAATAGGATTATTAGCGTGAAGACCTCTCAAACCCTACTTCAACTCTGTTCCATATCTTTTACATTTTGTCCTCCAAGATCATTTTTCTTCTCTAGACATTTAGAGTAAATTTTCTATCTAAGTACTACACAAAGTGTCCCTGCGATTTCTCATCGAAGTGGCCCAGTCTTAGCCTTCTTCAGTTTGCACAGGTGCTATTTGCCTCCATTGTTTCCATCATCATTTGTTGCCACTACTTTCATGCATTCTCTAATATTTATGTCTTTTGTATATAAGGCATCTCTGCCTTTCCCCTTCATGTGATGTCTGGTGATGTAAACTTCTCTATTGTCTTTTTCTTTAATTTTTTTTTACCTGCAATATTTGTTTGCATGAGGATTATTTCTACTTTGAAAAATATACCTGCAGTGAGAACATGCTTGGTTTTCTCCTTTCATTAGAAATATTTTGCGTTATTCTTGAGACATTTTGTGTAACTTTAATTTTTCCCAAGACTCTAGTACATTTCATTACTTCTGGTTCAGAAATGTGCTCCATATCTAAATATACTTTTCAAATTTCTGTCACATACATGCCAGTGTATGGAAAATGTAAACTATGATTATATTTCATCATATTTCATTTTCTTCCCAGTTTATCCTGTCAAGGCTTCATTAATTCTTTCCTGCTTGAAAGCAAATATTAGTTATCATGGATATCTATACATGTATATAATCTGGGTATATATGGATACAATTTAATATGCACCTGGCTCAAAATGCACATGAAATGAATTATTCAAGTTTATGTATTAAGAAGATAACTAAAATTAGTACATGATAGGAGTTATGATTTGTTCTTTCTTCTTAAGATATTCTTGAAATATTGATTTAAGACTAATATCTCATCACACATATATATATATATATATATAGAGAGAGAGAGAGAGAGACCCATCTTAAAAAAACATAGTTCTGTTCCTATTTAAAATCCATGTGAAAGCAGACGGAAACACATGTTTTGTCTCTTGAAAAATATATAAATATATATTTTCAATAAAATGCAAAGTGAAGTAGAATCACATATTAAAGACTGACTCACAGCACACAACTAAGAGTACAAATTTGCAAAATGTCAGCATTCCAAAAGTTTGTTGAACAGTGTATTTGTAGTAATTTGTAGATTTATTGCAATGATATACGGGGGGTAAGCCCAGTTAAAACAATGCTCATTTTGTATTGTGATATGAGGAAGATAGTGCATTTGGAGTCCGTTCCACCAGGTCAGACTACATAGAAATCAAGCTTTCTATTTCGAAGAGCTGAAAAGATTGTGTAACAGTTTGTGACCAAAAGGCCTGATTTGTGGCAGACTGGGGACTGCCTTTGCCATCACGACAATGCACCTGCTCACTTAGACATCTCAGTTTGCCAGGTTTGGGGGGAAAAAAAAGACAACATGCCTCTCTCATCCCAAACACCTTACTCACCTGACCTCGCTCCATGTGACTTCTTTTTGTTTCTATGACTGAAGAGGGACATGAAAGGACAGTGATTTGATGATGTAGAAGAGATGAAGCAAAGAAGAGGGAGGTGCTCCCAGCCAAACAGATGAGTTTGAAAAATGCTTCGAAGAATTGAATCACGGATTTGACAAATGTATTGACTGTAATGGAAAGTAGTTTGAAGGTGATAAGGTTGTTTTGTTAAAAAAAATAAATACATAAGGTTGTCTGTTAAAAAAAAATTAAATACACAGAAATTCCGTGTTTTTGTTTTATGGGTTTTTTGGGAGGAGGGGGCAGCCCCTCGTATGTTATCTGTTGCTCATGAACAGTTCTGATCTTTTGAACTTGTCAAAAATATATTGTTTTTTTGTTTTTTAAGGTAAAGAGGTAAGTTAGAGGATGTGCAGGAAAAAGGTTGTCCTAATTGTAAATGTCTAATTTGAGTGTCCCTTACCGCCTTTACCTCTGATTGAGATAGTGTGTGGGTGACCCTAGTTTTAGACTCTAGCCTCAGGCCTAATTGCCTCTACTGTTTTGTCAAAGGTGGAGCTTGTCCTTGCAAGCGATAGAAAGTTTCTGTAAATTTTATCCAAGGATGACATGTGCTTAGTCTGGAGATCTAGATCCCTTTTCTTAGGCCTTTAAATCCATGCTGACACCACGTTCCCTTTACTTTAATTAATCCCGAGAACTGAGAGTCCCGTTCAACACGTCACTGGATTTGTCCTCATGCCCCGGGCAGATCCCGGACCACGCTTCCTTCTCAGCTCTTTGAATGAACTCTCAGAGTCACCATAAATGTTTGGATTTCTTACTCTCTCTCTAGACATTATGGAATCAGGACTTTGGGAAATAATTCCTTAACTTTTCAGGGATTTGTCAGTTCAAAGTTGAAAATCTGGAATTTTCTTATATGGTGCCATTTTTTGGTCACTCTCTTCCTGTTCCACTGCTTCCGCAAGCTGGCAGTATTTGAGCTTTCTCTTCATTATCTGGAAGAAGCCTTACTACGGTTTCTGTCTCGACACTTACTTGCCTTAATATAATAGATATATTATGAGTTGCGTCCACCAACGTAGCCAACTGTTATTGTTTTTAGATGTTTATAAAACACTGCTCGTCACAAATCCTTGAAATTTGGCAGTGGCTCTATATGTGTGCATGCACACACACCTATTTTATTTATCTGTAGTCTTTCCACAACTCTTCCTGTCTTCCTCAATGCAGATGACTATTGTCATAATAACTATATTGTATAATTACACAGGGAATATTTTGTTTGGTGTTATTCCTACAAATGTATCTATTCATGTGACATAACAGTTATATAAACTGAAATTTCCCTTTGCAATTACTTTCAACACTTCCATTAAATGTTTGTAATCAATGATCCATCTATTGCTGCTAAAACTGTTGCCTTTCTTAAGAGAATATTAATAGAGTCATACACAATATGTAAGATGTTTGCACTGTCTTCTTTTATTTAGAAATGTATATTTGAGATGCATTTATTTCTGGTATGTGAATAAATAGTTCATTATTATTGTTACATAACTTTTAATGGGAGAGAGGTAACACTGTCGATTCTAATGTTGAAGGACATCTATGTCATTTCCAGCTTGTGACACTCATGAATAAGGTGACAGTAACTATCCATTTATGGCTAGTATATATGTATGTGTAGGAAAAACCACTCATGTTTATTTCTCTTGTATGAATGCCTAGAATGAGAAGAGTTAATTGTATGATAAATTTTGCTTCACTTTATTTAAAGCTACCAAAGTTTCTTATCTGAAATGACTAAGATATTTTGCATTCTCACCAGCAATATGTGAAAGCTTACATTGTTCTACAGTTTACATAACACTTACTACTATTTAGGTTTTTTGTTTATTTATATTGTGGTATTTTATTGTGTATGTTTGTTTTGCAGTTTTAAATTTTAACAAATGGTTTAAACTTTTAATAATTATTTAATTAGCTAGAACTTTATGATAGATGGAGAGAACTCTTTCTCCATGTTCCCAATTTTAGTGGGAAACTAATCTCTAACCATTAAATATGATCATAGATAGAGGCTACTAATGTGACACTTTGAGTTAATTTTGGGGTAGTTGGATTGGGCTGTTTACTGTTTTTAGCACTATCACCATGCACCACAAGTATGCATTCCTCCTCCTTCTCTTCTTTAGCATGTATCTTGTTTGCCAAAGCTTTTTCACAATGACAAGTGTGCCATAAACATGGTGTTTGTAAAAAGAAATAATGGACTAATCGTGGAAGTGACATGTGTATATGTGAGTGTCTGTGTGCACACACACGTGGATGTGTGGACGGATAGTGGGTATATGGTTGGTGTGGCAGAAGAACCAAAATTATACTTACTTCATGCCTACAAATACTAAACATTTTACTTTAATCCACTCAGCAATTCTGAGATGAAGTATCATCGTCACCATGATCAGGTGGACATTCTTCTTTAAAATGTTTGTCATGCTCACATATTTGAGGGAGGGAGGGAGTTTAAGCCTTTACTGAAGTTAATATTATGAATTTTAAATAATCTCAAATAAAATACATTTATTAAAGTCAGACTCTTCAACTTCTACAGTGTCTTTTAATGGTTTTTAGTGACTTGAAATTTGATAAAAGCTTGTCACACTATTACCATCAGACCATTCCTCTTAAAATCTCACTAAAACTGTCTATGGCTGCAATCACTTCTAAACATATTCAATTTGAAACATTTAAAGAAATCCAAGTATAATACCTTATTTGTTTGCTTGTTTTCCTTGGCAAATACAGAATGAAACTTTTCACATAAAATTTCCTGATGAAAAGAATGTTAAATATTAATACAAAATTTGTATTGATCATATGCTCAGGAAAAACACAAAAAATAGATGTTTTAAATAAAATCATTGATAAATATCATTGTCCTTGGTTGACTTCTTCAGAGAAGCAAAACCAATGATAATTGTGTGTATGTACATGTATGCATAGATATGTATATCTATAGACATATTTATATCAAGAAAATGACTTACATTGTTGTAGACATGGGTATGTCCAGGCTGAATCCAGGAAGGTTCCTAGTCCATGGTCAGATGTTAAGCTGAAATCTTCTGACCAGCATAGCTTTAGGTACTGATGAAACCAAGATTAGCAGGAAGCGCACAGGTTAGTGGTTGCAAAAGTGGATGAATCCAAGGAGGTCAGGCTCATGATGGAAAAAGCTAATGAAGTCAATGTAGGCAGGTCCAATGCCAAAATAGAAGGCAGGTGAGGTGGCAGTCCATTGATCACTCCCAGAATTGGTAGGCAACAAGGCAGGCAGTTGGTTCAAGTCCAGTGATCCAGATGTCAAGGAGCCACCTGCAGGATCCAGACCCAACATAAAGCAAACACATTTTTTCATAGTGTGCACTTATAGAAAATAGGTCAATCCCTGAGGAAACTTGCTTTCAGTCACATCAGAACTCTGACCTGAGCAAGGAGGCCTCATTCCAACCCAATCCCCTTAAAATTAATCTACTTAAGCTTCCATTGTGAAGTTCATTACTTTGTAATAGGTCATATAATAGAGAATTGCTAAATCTTAATGGCCAAACTGCTAAGAATCCTAGCCCAGCCAAGCTGGCAGAAATGCTAACTACTATAGTTATTATACCACAAGAAAACATCAGTATCCTTTAAACTGTATTCTAAAGGCATTATTTTTAAAAAAAAAGAATGAAATCATTATTTAAGATGATAAATAAGGGTTCCTTAAATTTGGTTTCTGCTCTTAAAAAGGTGTAGGAAAGTTGATAGGATCATAAGAATAAAGTCCTACTGAATTATAAAACGTTTAGAATTTTTGTAACTAAACTCAGAACTCTATTCACAGTCTGAACCACTTCATGACTGAAAGCTTACTAAAGTGAATTTTCTTGCCATGTTTATTTAGGACGCTTTTGTTTTGTTTTGTTTCTTTTAATAGGAAAACGTCTTAAATTATCATACTGTTCTAAGTTTACACCATCTATTGAAGAAGAAATTATTTTAAAACTTTCTGAAAATAAAGCAATTACTGAGTTTTATACAATAAAAATGTTAACCAGCAAATTTCTCTGCGCTTGAAACGAGCACAGTTATGCAAGCTACATTTAAACAGAAAGGTATGCAATTTTATTTCTATAGGTACATATTTAGCATGATAAACAATATGATACTTGAGATAGTTAAGGTTTATTGTGCCAACCTGACCAATAAACACACATGGGGTTAATTGAAGGGCAGAGGGATAAATGGCTTGGTAAGCCTCGCTTTTCTAGTTTTGGGGCCTCTTGTTCTCTGATGGTAGGACCAGGGTGCAGCTGCCTTAGCCAGTTCCCTGCTTCAGCTGGTAAGGCTCACTTCCTGCAAGACATCCCTAAGGAGAAGCCACATGGACCTAACCCAATGAGCCCTGGGTGCTGGAGCAGCCGTGTGGAGAACCCTGCCAGCACTGAGATGCTTACATGCTCACTGATTTAGCTTTCCTCCCACAGTTGGCATGTGTTGTGTGTGTGTTTTGTGAATTAGAGGAGGACTTTGTAGATCGGTGTCAGACATATGGGCTCATGTTGGACTTATGGGCTTGGACAGCACTGGGTTGGGATGCTTTCTTAATGTACACTTATCCTTTATATAAAACTCTCTCTTATACATATGATTTTCTGTGGATTTGTTTCCCTAGTTTACCCAGACTAACACAATACTCAATTTATTTTCCAAGCTTATACTTTCTTGACTGAATTATGGAAAGTGGAAAATTATTTCAAATATACTAAGTGGAAAAATATTAGGTGATTGTTTAATAACAGTATGATCAAAAAGCAATGATTGCCTTCTAGTTCCCTGTAGGTATTCTGTATAAGAAGAAGTTAAATAAAGCTTATAAAACCTGTATCTTAATCAAAGATACTAATATGATAACATTTCAGAAATGGAAAAATGTGACTATTATTTTTTTATTAAAAGATCATTTTTATTGGGGGCTCTTTCAACTCTTATGATAATCCATACATCAATTGTATCAAGCATATTTGTATATATGTTGTCACCATTCTTTTCTAGACATTTACTTTCTATTGAGCCCTTGGTATCAGCTCCTATTCTGCCCCCCTCCCCGTGACCACTTGATAAATTATAAATTATTATTATTTTCATATGTTACACCAACCACTGTCACCTGATTGCAATGAACAGAAACTATCATTGTGTGTGTGTGTGTGTGTGTGATAGATATTTGGGGACAAAAAAGTTATAAAAAAATGTTGGTTCTGTTGGTGAATATCCTGGGAATATTGGATATATTATTTGGAATCTCTGATTTTTACATATTACTGTGTTTTTAAATTGAATATACTGAAAGTGATGGAATGAGATCCTATTCGACTGATATCTTCACACAAGCAGTAAACTGTGAACATAACTAAAAGTAGGCTTCTTGAGGGCAAAAATGCATGAATGAAATCAGAGGTTCTCTGAAGAGGAGTGTGTAGACAGCTAAAGGGTCTACAGAGTGATTTTTAAGGGTATTTAGTTCTGATCAAATGCTATTGGTAACATTGCTTGATAGATGACAAAAGACACTGGTCAAAATCAGTAGTAGAAATGCTGTCTGGAGAAAACAAAACTAGAATTATGGAGTTCATAAATGCTAAAGAGAATGGAGAATATAAGAAAAAGAAAACTATGGAGAGGGGATTTCAAAATTTCCTTTGCTGACATTTGTGGTTAAGTGTGCACTGATTCAGCAGAGATGTTTGACTCTATAGAAAACAATATGAGTAAATCTTAAATAGTTGCAAATTACTCCCTGTTCAGTTTCATCTTTTGCATAAAAATAGTCAAATTAAACATCAAGCTTTACTTTCTGAATGGATGTAAAATATGATGATTAACATTATATCATTGGAACCATTGTCATTCTTGCATTGAATAAAAAGTGTCTTACTGTGGCAAGTGAGCTTGAGATTAAAAAGTGGAGTTCTCTGAGAAAAGAAATGATTAAAATTTAAGATGAAAAAATGATATAACAGTGATGAATCAATCTGATGCAAGTCATAATTCTGTGGCAGATTTTCTGTCTTCTATAGTTAGTAATGTAGCCATGAATATTTGGACAACTTTATTATCTCATATTAATGATCTTCCTCACCTGTGTAAGTGTCTTTGTCCTAAGAAAGACTAAAAGGGTCTCTACTCAATATATGTTCTGATACTAGATCTAAGAGAATCTTTAGTAATTTTAATATAGGTTAAAATAACATCATTTTTCATTAAGTAACTACTTGACTATGTGTGAGGTATTTAGATTTGTCTTATGCTGTTTTGAGAATTACTGTTTTTGTTAGGTACCCATGAGATGTGAGGTAGTTACATACTTTCATGTCAACTTGATAAATAAAGTGTAGGGATGGAGTTTAGCAGGTCAATCAGGTCACAGCTTGATGACCTCATTTAGAGGTACAACTGAGATAAATGACTCATTGAAGGCTAGTCTCTATCTGTCTATTTATCTATTATCTATCTATGTATCTATAGATCTGCTTCACCTTCTTGTTACTGAGCCATGTGGCTGAGACCTGCCAGGGTCTTTTGATATTTTCACCACCATTGGATCTACAAGACTGCACCCACAGGACTGTGATCTTCCTGAATTCTCCATCATTACATATAGCTGTGTGAGTCTTAAGAGGGATTTGTGGACTAGTATGGGACTTATGGATTTCATTTGTACTGGGCTGGAATGTATTCTTGATATCTAATTACTCCTTATTGAGGACTTCTGTTTTTATCTTAAGAGAAATTACTTGGATGTCCTTTTTGGTTTGTTTATTTGTTTTCACCATGGGGTTATTCTGAGCATCAGTTGCTTTCTGCAACTCTTAATTTGGCATTCTAATTGGAGAACATATTGTAGGAATGTACTTATTTGTGATTGATGTAAGAAAGTCTTCAACCAAAAACATTTATGAAAATATATAATAAAATGATATAGAAAACACCAGATCATATAATTAAATTAGATAATATTTCTTTAAAGGATATGTTTTAATTTTATGATATGTGCTTGTGAATGAAATTATTTTGGTATTATGAAAAATCAATTCATTATGATAGATTTTCACATTCTTAAAAGGGAGAAAAGGTCGAAGTTGTCAAGGTCTGTACCTTGCTTGGCTCCACAATCCATGCTCATGTAAGTAGCAGTTAAGAGATCAAAAGACATCGCCTTTGGTAAATCTGTTACACAGGACATCATTAGAGTATTGAGAGGCAAGGATGTTACTTTGAGGGCGAATGTACACTTGACCAAAATTATGGCATTTTCTGTTGCCTCATAGGCATGTGAGATTTGGACATTGAATAAAGAAGACTTAAGAAGAATCACTGTACTTGAATTGCAGTGCTGGGGAAGAGTAAGAAAGTACCATAAAGTATTGAAAAGGACAAAGCTGTCTGTCTTGGAAGATGTACGAAGAAGATGCTCCTTAGAAGCATGGATGGCAAGACTTCATCTTCCATATGAGGGGCTACCCCAAAATAGCAGGATTTTATTTCAAAGCTATGTATTTAATTTTTTTTCACAAAATGACCTATAACCTTCAAAGGATTCTCCATTGCACTTTGTGAAATCTGTGAAATTTGTGAAATCTGCAATTTGATTCTTGGAAACAGTTTTAAAATTCATCTGTTTGGATGGATGACAGCACCTACCCTCATTTTTCTTCACCTCTTCTACATCTTCAAATTGCTGTCCTTTCATGTCCCTCTTCATTTGCAGAAAAAAAAAGAAGTTGCACAGAGCAAGCTCAGGTGAGTAAGGTGCACGGAGCAAGAGAGGCATGCTGTTTTTTTCCATAAACTGGCACACTGAAGTGGCTGTGTGAGCAGGTGCATCCATGGTGGTGAAAACAGTCCTATGGCACAAATCAGGCCTTTTTTATTGCACACTGTTATGTAATATTTTAAAAACCTCTAAATAGAAAGCTTGATTAAAAGTCTGACCTGGAGGGAAAAACTCTAAATGCACTACAAATCAAAATTTGAGACGTCAAGGACAAGTTTTGTCATCAATCAACATTTCACCTTTTTTGAAATGAGAAAATCTTTCAGACACTTGAGATTTTTCCCATATCACTATCCTTGTAAACCATGTTCAATTTCACATCAGTCTATGTAGTATTTTTTCCCAAGCAGGAAAAAAAATTTCACAGCTGCACACAGTTCTCTTAAATCAGCCATCACACACCAAAAAAAATGAGGTTCGAGCAAAACTGTGTTTACAGAAAATTCACTGTACCAGAGAGTACCTTCCCAGGTGACACCACTGGGTGCATTCACTTAGAGTAAGTTACTAGTGGGAAAAATGCATACCACGAAAGCTCTGCTCTGCCCAGAGCACCTCGTTTTTGATTTTTTTTGGGGGGGTATCCCTTCATTCTTTGGACATACTGACAGAAGAGACCAGTTTTTGATGAAGGGCATCATGTTTGGTAGAGGGACAAGATGGAGAGGAAGTCCCTCAAGAAGATAGATTAAGAACAGTGGCTGCAACAATAGCCTCATGAAGTGTTTGTTTGTTTGTTTGTTTGTTTGTTTGTTTGTTTTAACAAAATGTCATTGTGTGTTGAGAATTTGTCTTTGCCTAACATAATGAACTTAAATTAACTTTATTTAACTTTGCATAAGTTCTGTAATGACCTTTGGGTCTTTTACATGAAAAAAATATATATTATTGGGATTTTAACCATAGCCATATTAATTTGTTCATCATCGGCATAACCTTTTTTGCTTTGCTGACATGCTAAAATATGTAACCAAAATATCATCAGAAACCATTAAAAGGACTAATAGCTTGACTTTTGAGCCTACCAGATTCCATTTTAAGATTCCATAATTCTAGAAGGTTACTGATCCCAAATTGCAGCTGATTCTAAGTCATCGGGAAAAGAAGTTAGCACCTGAATACACTAAAAGGTGACTATAGATTATAATTTTAAAATGTTATGGGTGTTTTAAAGTTTTTCTTTAGATGTAAGAGGTTGTTTTTTTTCCTCCTAAAATTTCTAACAATCAATTTAGCTACTATGTTTCTCCACTTAAAAGTTTTTTTGGGGTAAATCTAGCAAGATTACAGAAGCCATGGTTTTAGAAGGTACTAAATGCGCAAGCTATACATTTACAGAGTAAATGTGTGTTAGGCTGGGTCTCCTAGAGAAACACATCCAAAGACACACATATATGTGTAAGAAAGAGCTTAATATCAAGAAATAGTTATATATCAAAATCACAACCAAACCCAATCCAACTCAAGTCCTTATGTCCAATATTGATCCATAAGTCCCTCTTCAGATTCACGCAGCCACAAGTAATGATGTAGAATGCAGGAAGATCAGGCCAGTGGGTGCAAAGTCCTGTGGATCCAACGTTAGTGGAAGCATCACAGGAATCTGGTAGTAACCAGCATCAGCCAGCAGGGGGGTGAAGGCAGAGAAAGAGAAAGAGATTCCCAGAGTCCCCCTCATGAGAGGGCCATGCCCACAAGGAGGCACCATCAGACTGTGACCTGATTTACAAGTGGAATCCCACCCTATACTTTTATATCTCCTCAAGTTGACTTGAAAGTATGTAACCACCACAGACTTCCCCTTGTCATCTTGACCCATTTACACAAATCTTTAGCCACACGTTTAAAAAATAAAATAAAATCATGTTTGTGCCTAGCAATACAAAACTAAAATGCATACAACCCAAAATGTGCAAGCCTCATTTAAACATAAAATTCTATAAGTGAGCAAAACAAAAATATCCTTATGCCTAACAATTTCAACTATGTGAACACCTACACCATGATCCCATAATCCCATCAGCTTATTCCCCAACTCATGACAGTTTGTAAACCAGACATTTCATGCCCTCCTCCCCGATCCCACCCCATTTCAGGTATCTAATTTCTATACCGCCCTTTCTGCCAACCCAGTGCTCTGAGCACACAAGCATGTTGTTGGATGTGAAGTATCTTCAGTGTAGTTGGAACCTTGTGAGTCTGCATCATCAGCAAGTCAAATGAGGCCAGGCCATCCAGAACAGCAGCAGCAAAGTACACCAACTCATAGGCTCGAAACAACAAGAAAAACATATCTTCATTTAGTCAGGTTCCGGTCAACTCAATGTGGGCCTTGCTTAGCCTCAGCAGGGTGCCTTTTAGCGACCTCACCGTTGGACCATGCACTCCTTCACATATTTTCAACCACCCTAGCCCCCTTGGACTAGGTCATGCCATAGGCTCAGGTTCTGCACAACTCTGTAAACTTCAGACCAGCCAGCCTGTTCTTGTCTCTCCTCTATTCAACTAGCATCCCTGTTGCTGTGTTTCTCCCATATCTACTCAAGAAGTGGATCCAGGAGGGTACTTAGGAAGCATTTTACGATACCTTGAAGGCTTCCTTCAATGTTCAGTCCTAGAGAGAAGAGTTCCTTCATGATTCCAGATTTTTCCAGCTTTAGAACTTGGCCAAATCCCAAAAGGCCAAATGGTGGCGGCTGCTGCTGCTGCTGCTGCTGCTGCTGCTGCTGCTGCTGCTGCTTCTTCTTCTTCTTCTTCTTCTTCTTCTTCTTCTTTTCTCCTCAGGCTGTCCACAGTTCTTTGGGCAAGCCTTTTGGAATGCAAATGTACTGAGCATTCAAGGCACTGGGTGGGGCTAACATGTTCTAATCCTTCTTTGTAGGCATTTCCCACTAACGGATTTAATAGATCCAATTTGATTTGAAGGCAGTGGGTTTATAAACTCTCTATTCATACTTCTGGACAATCATTGTGATCACACATTATATCAATAAAAATCTGCAGAAGAGATCAGTATAATTCTAGTACTGTCAGATTTTAAATAGGATTCTTAAAACAGTCAAAAATTTGGAGCCATGAAGAAATTTTCCTCAATAGGACTGAACATTAAAGGGAATCTGTGGGCAGGTGAACCACCTGGATCCATTGGTTGAATGGAAGTGAGAGAAATGCAGCAATAAAGAGACGGGTTGAGTCTGGTCACTAACACTCATGAACCTAGTTCACAGGGACTAGAGGAGAAGACACGAGTGGGTTGAACTAGTCTTTAGTTCATGACCTAGTACAAGAGGGTTAGGGCTGTTGAGAATTTGTGATGGGTCACATTGTTGAAAGGTTAGGTGGCCAATGGGCACCCTGGTGAGGCTAAGTTAGGCAACCCACATTGAATTGACCAGCACCAGACCAGATGAAAAGAATATGTTTGAGCCTGTGAACTGGTGCATATTGCTGCTGACTTTATGGACGGCCTATCCTGATTTGACTTTGATTACAGATGTGGGTTCACAAAGTTTCAACTGGAATGTAGATTCTTCATTTCAAAGAATATTATTGTCTCCTGTGGTAGTTACATAATCTGTTGTCAATGAAGGGATAGAGTTTAGCCTGTCAATAAGGTCGCAGCTTGATGACCTCATTTGGAGCCACTAAGGAGATACATAGCTCGCTGGAGGAGGGATACCCGCTCACTCCCTGCCAGACATTACTGACAAGCCCGATGGAGCTACACTGATGCAGCCAGAAGTTCTGGGAGCTAGAGGAGCCACGTGGAGACCCCTGACAGCGCTGTGATGTTTCTATCACCACTGGATCCACCCACTGGGCTGTGATCTTCCTGTACTCAACATCATTGCATGGCTGCATGAGTCTAAAGAGGAATTTATGAATTAGTATCGTCACATGGCATAATATCAGACTTATGGACTTTATCCGATCTGGGCTGGGATGTTTTCTTAATGCCCAATTACTCTTTTATATAAACCTCTTTCTTCTACACATATGAGTCCCTGGATTTGTTTCTCTAGTCTACGCAGAGTAATACTTCTCCTCAGAGTACTGGGTTGATATAAGTGGGCAGTATAGAAATTGGATACCCAAAATTGGGTGGAGAAAGGCATGAAGTCACTGGCTTACAAACTTTCACAAGTGGGGGAATATGCTCATAGGATTAGAGTGCAGGTATTCACTTAATTGGAATTGTTCGGCATAGAATATTGTTGTTTTGTTCACTTATAGAATATTATGTTTAAATTAAGCTGGCACATTTTGAATTATATACATTCTAATTTTATCCTGTTAGGTACAGATATGATTTTAATATTGTTTTGTTTAAAAGCTATATAGAGATAAAGAGTTATGTAAAAGTGTCAAGTTGACAAGGGGTAGTCTGTGGCAGTTACATAATCTCCTGTCAACTTGCATGAAGGGGTGAGTCTAGCCCATCAATCAGGTCACATCTTGATGACCACATCTGGAGGTGCGATGGATAAAAACAGTTCACTGGAGGACAGGCACACTCTCTCTGCATCTCCTTTCCTGTGGCTGAGACACTCAGAAAACTAGAGGAGAAACATGGAGAGCTATGCCAGTGTTGAAATGCTTCCACTACCATGGTAGCCACAAGACCTTCTACCTACTGGCCTGTGATCTTTCTGCATTTGGCATCATTGCATGTGCTGCATGAGTCTAAAGAGGAATTTATGGACTAGTATCAGATATGTGGACTATTAGACTTATAGCCTAGATCTGGACTGGGCTGGGATGTTTTCTTAATATACAATTGCTCTTTTATATAAAGCTATTTTTTATACACATAGGAGTGTCTATGTATTTTTTCTCCCCCATAATTGCTATATTTGAGCTAATTTGGGGGAGCAACTGTGTCAACCCTTCTCATCTTAAAAGAAAGCTAATTAAAAGTCTTAGTTTTCTCTTCTGTAAATTTAGGTAATAGTGGTACCACACTCAAATGTGTTCTTACAATGATTTCATAAGGCAATAGATGTAAAATAGGAGCATGCTCAACAAATAGAAAGCGCCTTTCTAAACTTCAAAATTTTAATCCAATGGGCAAGAGCTGGAGAAAATGGTGTTTTTGTTTTTCTTTCTAGCTTGCATTTCACACTTACGTGGTTTCATTCTTTGATTCAGTCTTAATGCTTTTGGGTTTCTCTGGCCCCTGGAAAATCAGCTTCTAATAATTAAATGGATTAGTCATTCCAACCTTTTTGTGACATTTTATTGTTGAGTATTTGGGTACATACTTTTTATTACTACTTGATGAAAAAAGATTTCCTTGTGTGAGAAAAATTTCCATGCTCATAAAAACAGTCAGAGATATCATTTTTCAGGTGTTTATCTTTATTTTTGTTCTGCCCCTTGGAGTGCATCCAGCTCTGGCCCTCTTCTGTCACAGCTGCCACACTTCTCTCTGAAGGTAAACATCATAAGAAATTCTTTGAGCATGCATCTGCTTACTTTTTTTAAAGAATAAAATGTTTTTGTAGTTAAAACTTCCTGATTTACTTTTGTAAATCGATGTGCAAGTCTCTATATACAAAGAGCAGTCCAAATGTTTTTTTACAAAAAAAATTAATTATGTGTTTGATAGATAGTTTTTCTACATGGTTTCAGAAATCCGAGTTGTTTTTTTACATATTTATAACAGGAATAGGAATATCAATATACTGAACAAGAATAAAAACCCAAAGAAAAACTGCAGAGATAAAGAGGAACTAAATTTTCATGAGATCTCAGAGAACTCTCCCAGATGTCAGACTTAGGTCATGTAACAAAGAATCAGAGAGATAAAAGGGAATTTCTTAAGACTAATATAAGACCCATGGTAAGGCAGCCTGTGGAGAATCTTTGATAGCAATTGAAATGTAGAGATGATGGCTTTACACCAGGACAGCGAGTGGCTGCTAAATACCCAGGGTTCTGCCATCATGCTGTACCTTGGCCCCTGACATCACTTGAACACTAGGACTTTTTTACTATAGTCTGGTTTTTCCTTGTCTGTGATATCATAGATATATTCAGGAAAAGCCTCTGAATCATTTATTGTGATCGTCTTTGTATCAGAAATGTGATGTCAGAAGAAATTAATCTATTTTCCCTTAAAATACATGGCTTCAACTCAGACCTGGGCCAATCTAGACTCTTCTTTGCAAAAGCAATGCCTTCATTAGCTTTCTACAACAACTGGCTCCCTAGTCTGCTCTTCTCCTCTCTGGAGACACCCTCTGATGTTAGGTCTCACAGATTCAAAATGCAGAATAGCTAAGACCTTTTGGAAAATACCTCTAACAGAAATAGATCTGAACTTCCTTCTGCCACCACATCCTTTGCCTAATTAAAATAAACAGAAGTCTGACTACAGAAACCTTGATATTTAATGTAAACGTTCACCTAATATCTCTTGGGGATGCTGAGAAAAGATCATTCCAACGGAACACTCATAGAAAATCTATGTAAATACTTGTGTGTCATTTTTCTCCTCAGAATTGTATTCCTTAAAATTTGCACAGTCGATCTATACTTGTGTGACCCACTGTGGTGGTTCTCTTGCTGCTATGATTCTGGAAGTGATACTGTCAGTATCCCAGCAGTATCACCATAGATCTCGGTTGAAAGCAGAGAATACCAGAAAAAAAAAGTTTACAGTGAACCCTCGTTTATCGCGGTAAATTGTTTCTAGACCCTACCATGATAAATGAAATTCCGCGAAGTAGGATTCCTTATTTGTAAATCAAATATTTTCGTAGTTAGAGCATAGAGGACATGAAAAACACCCTTTAGTCACCATTACACTCGTATTACCCAATTTATTAAACGAAAAAGGGAAAATACAGTAAAACATTTTGGACATTACAATTATCATTTATTATTTATTATATTATTTATGGCATCAAGTGTGTACAGTATGAGCCAATCAGTGGCAGTAATGACAGAGCATGCGCTGTTACGCAAAAACCACGATAGAGTGAAGCCGCGGAAGTCGAAGCGCGAAGTGGCGAGGGTTCACTGTACTTGTGTTTTGCTGACTATGGAAAGGCTTTCAATTTTGTGGATCAGAAGAAACTATGAATAATACTGAGAAGCATAGGGATTCCAGAACACTTTACTGTGTTCATGCAGAACCTGTTCATGGATCAAAGGTGAACAGAACAACTGCTTACAATCAGGAAATTTGTGTTTGGGAATAGTATCATTTCTCTGTATTTATTCAATCTACATGTTGAGCAAATAATCTGAGAGCCTTAATGATATGAAGAAAATTTAATTCAATACTCATGAAAGCAGTATTTAAGACATCAAATGATGAATTGCCTTGGGCTGCCCAATTTTCATACATCCTTAGTGCCTATTTATCCTTCTCTACCTGTTTGACTACCTCTTTATATTTTACTCTATGTAGCATTAAACCTTCAGATTATACAATTTGCTCCCCAGGACACTTTTTATGTCATCACAATGTAAAGACCTGTCTGGACAACCATTATTCACAGGAAGTGGGATGCAATGAGAAAGAAGGAGAACATGAAAATGCTTGTCAATTTTGTGCCTTTCACTTAATAACTAAAGCAAAGTTAAGATTGAATACATAAAAATCTTAAATCACAAAGAACTATAATTATTCTTTGAAATCCAAGGGCAGAACTACACATAGAAGTAAAGGAAAAATGTAATTGAATAATCTGAATCTTATTTTTCATTCCTCTCCTTTCTACATATCTACTTAACTGCTTGCTCTCTGTATGTCACGTTTGTCTAATTCTCAGAATCATAGCATATTTTAAATGTGTCTACCAATAGTTTTAAATGATATTTTTACAGGTACAGATGGGGGAAAAAACTTCTGACTTTGAATTCTATACACTTAAGGATGTGGTTGCTGTGTGCCATTGAATTAATATATAATTACAATAGCCCTAGAAACTGTCCCATAGGATTTGCAAGGCTTCAATCTTTATGGGAGTAGATTGGCATCTCCTTCTTTCTGGGGGCAATGAGCAGGTTCAACCTGTTGACCATTAGTAGCCTTGTGGCACCACAAGGACTACTTAAAATCATCTTCTAAAAAATCAACTATACTCAAGTGGTCATCCAGGAATCAATCAACTGTATCATGGACGTCAGAACATAGCTTGTTAAAACAGAATATTTTGAAAACATACCGGTCAGGAAAATTGACAGGAAACTTTCCAAAGTTCAGGCTTGGTTCAGAAGAGATGAGGACCAAGGGATATCATTGTAGATGTCTGATGCATCTTGGCTTGAGGCAGAGATTACCAGAAAAAGTTATTTGTATTTTATTGATTATACATAGGCCTTTGACTGTGTATATCATAATAAGCTGTGGACCACCTTGAGAAAAATGGGAATTCCAGAACACTTCATTGTTCTCATGTAGAACTCATACATGGATCAAGAAGCAGTTGTGCAAACACAACAAGGGAATACAACATGTTCTTAAATCAGGAAAGGAATGGATGTGGGCTGTATCCTCTCACCATACTTGTTCAATCTATTTACAGAATAAATCATCAGAGAGGCTGGTTTATATGAAAAAGATTACAGCATAAGAATTGCGGGAAGGTGTATCCCCTTCTCTATGCAGATGACACAACCTTGTTTACTGAAAGTGAGGAGGATTTGAACCACTTACTGATGAAGACCAAGGATTGTAGCCTTCAGTATGAACTACAACGTAATGTATAGAAGACCAAAATTCTCACACCTGGACCAATAGATAACAACATCATGATAAACAGAAAAATGTTATCAAGTATTCTGCCTTTCTTGGATCCATAATCAATGTTCAGAGAAGCAGCCTTCAAGTGATCAAAAGACATGTTCCATTAGGTGAATCCGCTGCACAAGACCTCTTTAGAGTATGGAAGAACAGGATGTTACTTTGAGGACTAAGGTGCACCTGATCCCAGCCATGATAGTCCCCATTGCATCACATGCTTGTGAAAGTGGACATTGAATAAGGAGCAGTGAAGAATTGATGTATTTGAATTGTGGTTCTGGAGAAAATATTGAAAGAACAATAGCCTTCTAAAAGGACAAACAGATCTGTGTTAGGAGAAAGCCACAATGCTTCTTGGAGGCAAGGATGGCAAGACTTTGTCTTACATACTTTGGACATATTATCAGGCAAGACCACTCCCTGGAAAAAGTACATCATGTTTGGCAAATGGAGGAGCAGTGGAAATCAGGAAGGTCCTCAGGAAGATGGATGGACACAGTGGCTGCATCAATGGGCTCAGGCATAGGAACAATTGTGAGGATGGCACAAGAGAGTGCAGTGTTTCATTCTTGATAGCACCCAATAGCAGCAAGAACATAGAAAGAAAATCCTGATAAACATATTTGACAGACAATAAAATTTAAAAGCACAAAACAAAACCAACAAAAAACCCTTAAATTCACAAGCCAATTTCTACTCATATTGGCCCTAAAGGGCAGGATAAAATTTCCCTGTCAGTTCTGAGATTGTAACTCTTAACAGGAGCAGAAACCTTGTCTTTCTCCTTAGGAGTAACTGGTGGCTTTGAACTGCTGACTTTGTGGTTAGCGGCCCAATACATAACAACTATGCTATGAGCAGTCTCTGTATACATGTTTTGTGTAAAATATTGCCGTTGGGTTAAATAGTAAAAGCTACCCTTCCCTTTAATCCCTTTATCGTAATTTCAAGAAAACTCTTGTAAGAAATATTCAAATGCAAATAGTGGTAAAATTGCAAAATTAACAACCTACTTAGTTATACGTTGTTACATTTATATATGGCAAAATTTGTCCCTTAAATTGAAATAATATATACTGGATATACTCAAGTATAAGCCGATTGAAATATCAGCCAAAGAACCTAATTTTACCACATAAACTGCATAAAAATTGTGCTGAAAACCTCGGTTTATACACAAGTCTATAGGTATGATGTATATGATTGTGTAATATTTTTTGGTGCTTCTCATTTTAGACTTTGTACACAACTACTTTTGTAGAGATTTTTCCATAAAGCAATTTGATTTTTAATAGAACTTGTACTTTACAACATGTTTAGTTTTATAGGAATTTTAGTATCACTGGCATTTGTTGTTCTTGCGATTTAATTACAATGTGAACATAGAAATAAATATTTTTTCTGTGACTGGGTAATTGTTATAAAATGAGCAGTTGTAAAATATGCAAATTGATGGAATAAATAGGGAAGGAGAAGCACACATTAGGATAACATTTCTAGGAGTAGATCAGACCTTAATATCTAATAATGCACTGGATATGTAGCACAGTTATATGTGATCGAGTAATAGAGTTTCATAGAAAAAGGAATAAACTCAAGAAATGAAACTATTTTCGAAAACATTTTAAACTCAGATGCTGTGTCCTGTTTATATATCGTTTAAAAACTAATAAAGTTATTAATGACTTTTTCATAATATTTACTTTTTCACCCAAAAGAAACAGATATATGGAGATTAAATCATTTCTTCAAATTGCTACAAGTCATATATTATAAAAAAAGACTTCATAAATGCCATGGTCTGTTGTGTTTTGCATCTATCAAGCTATGTGTCTCACAAAATTATCAACTGTGGTACATGTGATACCAATGACTTAGAAGAGAAAATTGAGACATGGGGAGTTAAATAACAAGTCCCAAATCCTACAGGAAGTAAGTGATGGAGTGAGAATATGAACTCAGTTTATTTGTGTCCATGATTTGGACTGGATAACTACCTGAGCCATTTAAATTTATCAACTGTCAAACTAAAAGACAATAAGGTCATGTTAGGCATTTTCTTTGTATAGACAGTACTTCAATGATTGATTAAATGTGGCTTTGGGTTGTCTGTGCATAGGTTTCTCTGGACACATATTGAGAAATATGTCCCAGTCACATAGTGTGTGACTTTGTGAAATATCTATTTTATTAGCATGTGTATATATGTATTACTATATATGTGTGTGTGTATTCATGAATATATATCTTTCATCTCTATCTTGGTATGACTAATAAAAAAGTTAGTTTTAATAATATGATAAAAATATTGCTGACTGAAAATATTTTTTTTGCCATGAAAATATTTCATTTCTTTCTTTTCTTTTAAATAATTTTATTGGGGGGGAATCTAACAACTGTTATCATAATTCATATATACGTCCATTGTGTCAAGCACATTTGTACATTTGTTGCACTCATCATTCTCAAAACATTTACTTGAGCCCTTGGTATCAGCTCCTCATTTTTCTCATTCCTCCTCATTCCCCCCTCTCTCATGAACCCTTGATAACTTTACGAATTATTATTATTTTGTCATATCTCACACTGTCCAACATCTATCCCCCAGGGAGGAGTTTATATGTAGCTCTTTGTAACCAGTTCCCCTTTTCTACCCCACTTTGCTTTACCCTCCTGGTATCGCCACTCTCACCACTGGTCCTGAAAGGGTCCTCTGCCCTGGATTCCCTGTGTTTCTGCTCCTATCTGTACAAGTGTACATCCTCTGGTCTAGCCAGATTTTTAAGGTAGAATTGGGATAATGATAGTGGGGGGAGGAAGCATTCAAAAACTCGAGAAAGTTGTGTGTTTCATTGTTGGTACCCTGCACTCTGACTGGCTCATCTGTCTCCTCCCTGTGACCCCTCAGCAAGGGGATATCCAGTTGCCTACAGATGGGCCTGTGTCATCACAAGGTGTCAAAGAGATCAGGTATCAGACATCAAAGAACAAAAAATCATATCATTATGAGCTCACCTTCTGATATGAACGCTAAACACAAATAGGTGCACAAGCAAATGTGGTGAAGAAAGCTGATGGTGCCCAGTTATCAAAAGATAGTGTCTGGGGTCTTAAAGGCTTTAAGGTAAACAAGCGGCCATCTAGCTCAGAAGCAACAAAGCCCACATGGAAGAAGCACACCAGCCTGTGTTATCACGAGGTGTCAAAGGGATGAGGTATCTGGCATCAAAGAACAAAAAATCATGTCATTGTGAATGAGGGGCTGTGCGTAGTGGGGATGCAAAGCCCATCTGTAGGCAACTGGACATCCCCTAACAGATTTACTAAAAAGTTTTAATAGCTTTCCTAATGTCCATTAGCCAATGTGATTTCTTCTATAAATTATTGGCTCATATATTCTAACATTTTTTGTCTTTTCCTAATCAAATAATTGTAAATCATTTAATAAACTGATACCTTATGTCTATTAACTTTCTTATAACTATTATCTCGCAATTTCTATTCTGCTTTCTAATTTCACATGATAGAGGATACTGGTCAAATTCTCTATAGTCAATTTTCTTCTCATTTTTTTCCCCTTCTTATTTCCAGAGAATTGACCTTTTACCAATTATAGCAAACTATCTGTTAGGAGAAAAATAATATCCGACTTCCAGGAAGGCTAATGATTAAAAAGAGCTTGGCCTTTCTGGTTTTGTTTTTTTCTTTCTTATTTGTCTCATCTTTCTTAAGACTTGAAAAATATACATGAGGGCTAGATGTCCAGCAGTCATCTCAAGCCATGAGTTGAAATTGATGATGGAAGACATATGCCAGTAGAGTGGTATCACAGTTAATATGTTTGCTTTAGGAGTATTTTTTAAGTTTCTTGACCTTAGCAGTAGATTATAAACAAACTTTTATATTATCCTCAAATTTTGAAATATAGTTTGCAAATTGAGGCTTTTAATGAAGCTGTGTCATATGTTGATGTGTTACAAGAGCATGGTAGTTAGTTTTTAAGTCAACTTGAATTTTTCTGAGAGTGCAGGGATGGAGTTCAACCTTCATCCACATACATTTTCCCATGAAGTATTTCTAACATGTTAATGGCAGTTGGTAGCATGAGATCTTCTATTAGCTAAAGCATTTTAGTTTCTTCAAATTAATCAGAATTTTTATAAGATGGAAGTAAATTTTTTCATTGACAATAGCAAATTTATCAATAATTCTAAGATTTTCAAATATTTCATTGGCTTATTGCAGTATGCTGCACTGCACTCTTAATATGAAGATGTCATTTTAGTTTGGATGGTCTCATGCAGCCAAAACTTCATTAAAAGTAAGGCTAAATGGTGTGTCCGTACCATAATCATTATTAGACATCAATCTATATTCCAAAAATTATTAGACAGATTTTTTAATTTATTTTTAATTTGGGTTTACTACACCTGGTAGTGAAAACTCTGCTGTACTCTCATCAGTATTTTTTACCCTTTTGGTCTAAATTTAGTAAATTCTCCAAAACCAACAGGCGGTAGTGCAGTGGATTACACAGTGACTTCTAATCATAAAATCAGCAGTTCAAAATAACTAGCTGCTCCACAGGAGAAAAATGAGGCTTTGATCCCTGTATAGAGTTACCATCTTGAAAATTCAGAGGGGTAGTTCCACTCTTTCTTCTAGGGCTATCAGGAGTTGGAATCAAATTGATGCCAGTGAGTTTAGTTGATTTGATCAATAAACAAACAAACAAACAACAAAAAAAAATATATATATATATTAAAGTATGAATAAATATTGATAGTTTCTCAAATTAGCACTAGCTTGAGTTTATGAAATTACATTTGCTTTGTTTAATTTTAAAAGCTGATTTTCATACTTACATACACATATAGCAATGATAGTGGAAATATTACTTAAGAGATTTTTCTTTACTTATTGCAATTAAACACATATATTTCCATAAAAGGAGATAACAGTAGTTTTTAAAATCAAACATTCAAACACAGTATAATACGAAGCTTTACTAATTTGATACTGACATGTTGATGGTCAGGGTGTAAGCACCTCAGCACTAGCAGGGGTCTCCATGCGGCTGCTTCAACATCCAGGGCTGCATCGGGATAGGTCCATATGACGTCTCAAAGATGTCTTGCAGGATGTGAGCCTTGCCAGCTGAAGCAGGGAACTAGCTAAGGAAGCCGCACACTGGTCTGACCATCAGAGAACAAGAGACCTAAGAAAGGCAAGGCTCACCGAGCCATTTATTTCTCTGCCCTTCAATTAACCCTATATGTAAACCTTAACTATCACATTATGTAAGAGCAGAAAATTTTGAATGTACAGTAAAAACACTGAAATCTGTATGTATGTACAACAATCTCAAATCTGATTTGAGATATTTCTGGCAGTGTTTACTGACATTGAGTGATGTGATGGCAAGGGCAGAGTTAAGTGTGCAAGTTGTGTGCTCAGCATGGAAGATGAAATGAAGTTGTGTATGAGGAAGTATTTCTAGGAACACTCCCACATTCAATTATAAAATCTCAGGTCAAAACTTACAATTAAGAAACTTTTCTCTAAAGCAGTGGTTCTCAACCTTCCTAATGCCGTGACCCTTTAATACAGTTCCTCATGTTGTGGTAGCCCCCAACCATAAAATTATTTTCATTTTTACTTCATAACTAATTTTGCCACTGTTATGAATTTGGCAACTCCTGTGAAAGGGTCGTTCAACCCCCAAAGAGGTCGTGCACAACCCACAAGTTGAGAACCGCTTCTCTAAAGAATAAAACCAGTGAAACGTATATAAGCGTATATAACCCAATTCATTGCCAAGGGTTGGGACTCAGTGACTCATAGTGACACTACATGGGTTTCTGAGATTGTGACTGTTTACAGGAATAGAATGCCACTGGGAGTCTTTCTCCCTCAGAGCTTTCTCTCTCAGAGTTGTTGGTGATTTTGAACTTCCTACCATTCAGATCACAGCCCAGAATTTAATCACTACACCACCAGGGATCCTATACGTACATAAACAGATTTATCTCAAGTAAATGGCTCTTGCACTTACAAAAACAAGTAAATTTCAAATCCACAGGTCAGATATCAAGATGGAGTATTCTACTGGTTCACATAACTGAAAAGCCTGATAAATAAAAGATCAGCAGGTTAAATGGCAGGCTATCAGCAGTAGAGCAAATTAAATTGGTTTACGGGGTAGATAGAAGGCTGCTGATAACTCCCAGGATCAGTAGGCAATGTAGCAGATAACTTCCACACGTCTAAAGGGTTAGAAGTCAAATGACAAGATAGATGTAAGACCCAGAGAAAGCAAATAAGCTTTACCAGAGCATCCACCTATATCGGAAGCAGGCAATTGATTAGCAGCTCATAATAGATCTCATCATGGAAATGATTACATTTTATTAAATTTCACCATGAGAGATGACTATATCATAAATTCTAAACCACAAAGAACTATGCCTTAGTCAACCTGACACACAATTTTAACCATCACAACTCTGAAAAAAATGTATTGACAGAGCGACTGAAACAAAAGGCTGAAACACAGCAATGATTGAGAGGATGGCACGGGATAGTGTTCCTTTTTTTTTTTTTTAATGGCGAGATCATTATGAATCAGAACTGATTTTATGGCTTCTAACAGGAACTACAATATTTGCCTGACTTCCCAGATGGATCTACTGAGTTTAATAAATATAAGGTAGCTAGATAAACTCCAAAGGTTACAGTGACAATTTTCTTTAGAATTCCTAAGGAATTGTTTTGTTAGTTGTCCTCTAGTTGGTTCTGACCCATAGCAACCTTGTTTATGCACAACAGAATGAAATACTGCCTGGCCTGCACCATTCTCACAATTCTTCCTATGCTTGAATATAGTTGCTACTATGGTGTCAGTCCATGTTTGTGAGGGACTTCCTCTATTTCCATGCTCCTCTACTTTACCATGCCTGATGTCCTTCTCCAGGGATTGGTCCCTCATAACAACATGCCCCAAGTATGGAAGACAAAGTCTCACCATACTTGCCTCTAAGGAGCACCCTGTCCATATTTCTTCCAAGACTGATCAGTTTGTCCTTGTAGCAGTCCATACTACTATTAATATTCACCAGCACCACAATTGAAATGCACGAATCCTTCTTTAGTCTTTTTTATTCCATGCCCAACATTCACATGCATATGAGGCAATTAAAAATATCATGGCTTGGTTCAGGTGCACAATAATCCTCAAAGTATCTTCAATACTCTAAAGAGGTCTTGTGCAGCAGATTTCCCTAATGCAATATGTTCTTTGGTCTCTTGATTGCTGTTTCCATTAGCATTGATTGTGGATTCAAACAAGATAAAAATCTTGACAACTTCACACCTTCCTCCATGTATTGTGATGCTATCTATTGGTCCAATTGTGAGGATTTGGCTCCTCAGTACATTGAGTCATAAATAATACTGAGACTGCAATCTTTGATCTTCATCAGCAAGTGTTTCCAGTGCTCCTTGCTTTGCAGAAGCAAGGTTGTGTCACTTGCATATTACAGGTTGTTAAGAAGCCTTCCTCCAATATTGGCACCATGTTCTTCTTCTTATGTTCCAGCTACTTTCAAGTTTTTCTCAGCATCCAGATCAAACAGTATTGTGATAGGATACAACCCTGATGTATACCTTCCTTGATTTGAAACCATGCAGTATTCCCTTGTTGAGTTCGTAGAATTGCCTCTTGATCCACATACATGTACTGCATGAGCACAATGAAATGTTCTGGAGTTCCTATTCTTCTCAAGGTTAATTAGAGTTTATTATGATCCACATAGTCCAGTGCCTTTGCATAGTCAATAAAACACAAGTAAACATCTTTTTAGTATTCTTATCTCTCAGCGCATCCTCCAGCACTATCTCCTAGAATGCTCTCTTTTCATTCATTAGATCTTCAGTATATGAAAATGTTTTCAAACTATGCATTGGGTTTTCAATAGCTACTTCCTTTGAAGTAGATGGTCAAGTGCTTCTTCATGGTTTGTTCTTAGTATGGAAATTCTCCTAAAGCCTATTCACATTTGGTGACCTGGCTGGCATTTGAAATGCCATTGACATAGCTCCCAGCATCACAGCAACATACAAGCCACCACAGAATGACAAACTGACAAACAAGTGGTGGTCAAAAGGGGTAACACCTTGATGAAATTATCAAGGTACACAGGATAATCACAGGGAGTGATTGTGAAAATTTTTACTTGAAAAAGAAAACTTTGTAGGTAAGCAAAAGGCAATGAAAATTGCACCAAAGACTTTTATCATGATCATGCAACTTCTTATTTATTCTTCTAGTATAGTGAGTTAGTTAATTGTGCCAGCCTGGCCAATAATCACATATGGGGCTAATTGAAAGGCGGAGGGATAAATGGGGTGGTGAGCCTTGCCTTTCTAGTTCTCGGGTCTCTTGTTTTGTGATGGTTGCACCAGGTGCAGCTGCCTTAGCAGTTCCCTGCTTCAGCTTGCAAGATTGACTTCCTACAAGACATCCCCAAGGAGAAGCTACATGGACCTATCCCAAAGCAGTCCTGGGTGCTGGAGCAGCCATGTGGAGACCCCTGCTAGTGCTGAGATGCTTGTTCGTTCATTGACTCAGCTTTCCTCCTGCAGTCGGCATCATTGCCTCTGTTTTGTGAGGTGGAAGACTTTGTGGACTGGTGTTGGGTTAATGGGTTAATGTTGGACTTGTGGGCTTGGGCAGCATTGGGTTGGGATGTTTTCATGATGCGCACATTTTCTTTACATAAAACTCTCTCTTATACATGAGTGGCTGTGGATTTGTTTCTCCAAAGTACCCAGACTAATACATTAAGCAAGGGCTGTCTTAGGATAATTTAATTGTGAAACCTAATCTTATACACCCAGCAGTCCTCATCTTACCCTAACAGACATGCTTTTGTTCCTAAAACTCATAACATAGAAAAGAAACAGAATATGGAAGATGTTATCTAGTTAAGACTCACCTGCCCCGAGCTTCTGCTGCCAGATCAGAAAATTGGGAGGTAAGGTGAAGGAGACTAGGAGGCAGACTCCTGAAATTAGAATTGGGGTTCCATGGTCTGTCCTGAACACCAATTTTTTGTGATTTCCCCTCACAAAGCAAACCAGAAGCACACTAAGTTGCTCTAGGTTCAGCATGCTGGGTTCATGGACTCCTGCTGAAGAACTACCTACGCCCTAGTTTTGCAGTGAGTAGGGATTTCACCAGGCTGATGCCCTAAAGGGGACATAATACCAGACACAAGGAGAACCCCACACAACAGTTCCCCATGCTGTTAGCTGCCTTGAGCTTGTAGCTGTGGAGCCAGGTAGGTGGGTAGCCATAGATTTTGGAGTAGAAGAAAAAGCAGTAATTTACCTGAGCCAGGTCATGGTATGGCAGAAAATGAATGGATAGTCATAGCCCAGGGGGTGAATGCAATACCTGTTGGCTGAGAAGGAAACAACCTCTCTGATAAACTGTATCTCCCCCTCTGGGGGTCAGCATGACAGCCTCCAAATCAGGGCATCTCATAAGCCCAATATTATAAAAAAGAAGAGAAGAGATATTTTCTTGGTGAAAACTACAAATCCAGGCTCATTTTTCAATTTCAAGGCATCAGGTAGAAGGAGTCCCTTAACATATATTTGCATAATAAGGAAACCCTTGCTAAGGAATGCCAGATGATACATACAGTGCTTGAAGGCCTTCAGCATACCAAAGACTTTCTGGAGCAAGTCTCAATTTCTAACTGAGCACAGACCAGTGACCAGAGCCAATTTAATTTAATTCTATTCTAGCTGTCCAGGGGGGAAACAAACAAACAAAAAAACTCTGAGCTATTAGGGCATCAGCAGTCTGGATAGGAAAATAAGCCCAGCTCCCCTCTCAGTGATTCTACACACAGTTGGTAAGGTCCTGCCTGTCCTGAGGGCCTACATGGGTCTGAGGGAGCACCCCATTCCCCATCCCCTTCTGTGGTGCTACATACAGCACAGGCAGGTATACCAATGAACTCCAGCACTCAACACTACTGTGGGAAACACTCCCTGGCCTCTGCTGTGATCATGGCTTCGAGGATAATCACACCCAGCATCTGTGGGACCCTACACCAAGGGCACACCACCCCACTACTTTGAAACAGAGTTGGAACTACTCCAGCCACATTACCATTCTATTTCTTCTCTCTTTATTCTCTCGCCCTACTATCTTTCCCACCGCAGTTGGTCTCAATGGGCCCAGTTTTGTTTCTCTTTTTCTTTCTTTTTATTATTTTTCCTTTTCTCTCCATCTCTTTCCTATCATATGTCAATACTGGCTCCTGGACCACTACTCCCTGCCTAGGGAAACTCAACCCAAATAGCAGAGGGAACTCCAGCTTGCCCTCTGTAACAGTGCTTCACATGACACAAGGCCATGGTGACAGCCCTCTACACCGCTCCACCCTGCTAAGGAAACCTTGGTCGGGCCTCTAAGGTGATCTAGGGCAGTTCCACGCAGCACCAGTGGGACCCTTCACTAAAAGGGCACACCAACCTGCCATCTTGGGGCGGGGTTTAAATCCCTCTGGCCCCACATTCAAGCAATCAGGGATCAGCTATCCCTTTATTCTTTATTTTTTCCTTCTCTCTTTCTTCTCTTTTTACCATCGCAGCCATTCTTAGTGAGCACAGTTGTGTTTTCCCTTATTTATTTATTTTTTTATTTTTCTTTATTTCTTCTCTCTCTCTCTCTGTTCTCTTCTGCTTTTTCTTCTTTTCTGTTTCTCTCCTTTCCCTCTCTTTTCTTCCACATGCCACTGCTTGTTTCTCGCCTCCTACCTTCTGTTAGGGCAATTCCGCCCACCCAGTGGGGAGAGATACAGCCTGCCCCCTGTCACAGTGCTGCACACTGTCACACGAGGCAGTGCAACACACGACATGGGGCTCAGCTATCTCTTTACATATTTTTTTCCTCTCCCTTGGTGTTTTCCTTTCTTTTGTAGTTATTTCACTTTATCTTTTTTCTCCTCTTCTTCCATCTCTTCTTTCTTTCCTGTACAGTCTCAGCAGATTCAGTATACCCTTTTCTTTTATTTGATTGTTTTTACTTTTGTTTTGTCTTTGCATTTTTTTGTGTGTATGGGTGGATGTCAGTTTGCTTGGTATTTCTGTTCCTGTCTTTGTGTTCTCTTTTCTTTATTTTTCTTCTCTTCTCCCTCTCTTTCTTTTTGCAAGTCACTATCAGTCTCCAGGACACTCCCATCTGCCTAGAGAAACTCTGAAGGCCCAGTTTGGGGAGCTCCCGCCTGCATTTGTTGGGTTTACATACAGCTGAGAAATAACACCAGTCCTCCATAGACTGGGGCTCCCAATTAAAATGGCTGGGTTAACCCAAGCCTAAACCCTGAGGAGCTACAAGTGACCAGGGGAACTCCTGCCCACCACAAGTGAGGCTCCAAGCAGCTGGTGGTTCTCCCCTTCAAATGGCTGAGGGGAAAATAGCTTAAACCCTGAGGACCTACAAGTGACTGAGGGAACTCCTGCCCATCCACCGGTAGTGGTGCTCCACACTGTGAGGGAGCATCCACCCAACCTCCATGAAAATATCTCTGACTAGAAAAATTCCACCTGTCAACTACGACGCTCTACATCAAGGAGGGTACATCCACTCACCCTCAGCAGCACCCCAGTTGCAGAGGGAAACACCACAAGCCACCCAAGGCACTCCAAGCACTGTGAGACAAACCACTATGGCTTACTTAAGGATCAGCCACCCTCCTGGGCCCACAACCACCTGACCAGCATCCCATGAGAGGACCATCCAACTCACATTCCAAACAACAGAATACTGGTTGGGTAGGGTAAAAGTGAAACCACAGGAAGATACAGTGGTAGCCTGACCCCACAGTGCAGCTACCTGCAGGTAGATTATAGAAGCACTTATATGAGTCCCCAAAAAAAGAGCCTAGTGCTCTTTGACTCTGGAATATGACTCCAGGCTCCTCTAAAACAGCACGTAAACAGCAACCAGCCCTTACAACCTCAATGAAAAAGCAGGAGAAACAGAAGACAATGCCGGAAGAAGTCATGAACTTAACAATGTGCATAGAAAAAGCAGGTATCTGCCTGGCACAGAAAGCAATGTCCATAATGCTGCTTGGAGTCATACAGGATATGGGGGAAGCAATACAGAAAATAGATGCAATGATAAAGGAGATAAAGGCAGCAACAAAGGGAAATACAAGACTTAGGGGATGAAATAACAAAATCCAGTGGTAAATTGACAGACTTTGCCAACAGACATAAGGAGGCAGAGAATTTCAGCAGTGACCTAGAGGATAACCAAGCAGGACTCACCAAATGGGAAAAGCTGTCAAATAAGACAATCAGAGAAACTGAAATAAACCTGAAAGCCATGTCTGATGCTATGAATAGGAACAATATTAGAATAATTGCACTACCAGAACAAGCCACAACAAATAAGTAAAAAGCAAAAATAGCGAGGACTTCTTAGAGGAAAACTTCCCCAGCTTAATAAATGAAAATCAGGCAACCATTCAGGAGGCTGAAAGAATACCAGCCAGCCTGAATCACAAGAATAAGTCACTAAGACATAATAGGTAAATTATCTAACTATGGGAGAAAGGAGATCATAAAAGCAGCTAGGGAAAATCAAACAGTCACATATAAAGGTAATCAAATAAGAGTATGTTCAGACCTTTCAGCAGACACAATGAAGAGGAAGGAATGGAGTAACATATTCCAAAAATCGAAGGAAAAGAACTCAAACCCAAGAATACTATAGCCAGCCAAATGATCTATTAAGCTATATGGAGAAGTAAGAGTCTTCCTAGACATGGGAAAACTCAAAGAATACTTAAGAAGAAACGCAGCCTTACAAGGATCCTTGCCAACCCAGTATGGGCAGAAGAGCAATACTCACTGAGTGATAGAACAACTTCACTCAGAGGGCTACATAGAGAAAACAGCCCCCAAGATAGCATTGGCTCAATAGTGGAAAGAAGGCAAGAATGAAACACACACACACACACACACACACACACACACACACACCACAAACGGATAAGATAGGTAGGTAGGAAAACACCCAACACTAATGGTATAAGATGACATCACAGAGCCCACAGATGGATGTAATAACACTGAATATCAATGGCCTGAACTCAAGGTTTTAAATGGCAGAGACTAACAGACTGGCTCAGAAAACATATGCCCATCGATCTGCTGCCTATAGGAGACGCATCTCAAGATTACAGACAACTACAGGTTGAGAATTAAAGCCTGGAGAAAAGTATACCAAACAAATGGCAATGCAAGAAAAGCAAGGGTAGCAATCTTAACATCTGACAAAATTGATTTCAAGGTACAGGCCATAAAAGAGATAAGGAGGGGCACTATATAATGATCAAGAAAACAGTAGATCAAGAACCAGTGAGCATAATAAATATATATGTGCCCAATGAGAGCCCTGCGAAATTAATATATCAAACACTCCAAAAGATGAGAAAAAGAATCATAGGCTCAACAATTATAGTAGGTTACTTTAATACACCACTATCTGAAAAAGACAGATCACGGGGAAAGAAACTCAACAAGAAGGCTACAGATTTAATAGCACAACTGGACAACTTGACCAGATAGATATTTTCAGAACTTTCCAACCAAATGCAAAAAGAAATCACATTATTTTCAAGCCCACATGCACATACTCAAAGATAGACCACATGCTGGGACACAAGTCGAACGAGTAAATTCATGCACATAGTGATTATACAGACATTTCTCTTCGATCAATGTGTCATAAGGCTGGAAATTAACAGAAGGATGGTGAAGAAAACAAGGGCAAACAATTGGAGGATGAACAATTTCCTATTGCAAAAGGAGTGGGTATTGGCCCAGATCAGAGATGAAATCAGGAAGTTTCTAGAAACCAATGAGAATGAAAATATGATGTACCAAAACCTTTGGGATACAGCAAAGGCATTTATCAGAGGTAGTCTGATAGCAATAAATGCACACATGAAAAATGAAGAGAGATTTGTGGATATGCTGGCACAAAACTTACACCAATTAGAGCAAAGGCCACAGAACAATCCCACTAATAGAAAAAGGATAGAAATAATAAAAATCAGAGCTGAGAGACAGGAGAAGGGAAAACAAGAAAACTATGGAAAAAATTAATGCAGCTAAAAGTTGGTCTTTGAAAGGATTAACAGAATGATAGACTGCTGGCAAACCTAACCAAAGAAAGGAGGGAACAAATGTCAATTGCAAAGATGAGGGATGAAACAGGGGACATTACAATGGATCCTAATGAAATCAAAAGGATAATTACTCAGTGTTATGAAGGCCTGTACTATAATGAATTCAACAACTTGGAAGACATGGACAAATTCTTGGAAACACAATCCCTCCCTAGACTATCCCAGATGGATGTCAAGAACCTCAAAAGACCCATAGAAATGGAAGAAATAGACAAGGTTATTAAGGGATTACCAACCAGAAAATCCCCTGGGTCCAGATGGTTTCACAGGATAATTCTACCAAGCATTCAGGTAAGAACTGACACCAATCCTACACAAATTCTTCCTGAACATTGAAAAAGACGGGAAACTTCCACACTCTTTCTGTGAAGGTAATATAACTCTGATACCCAAAGCAGACACGGATCCCACAAGAATTGAGAACTACAGACCAATATCCCTAATGAACATCAATGCAAAAATCCTTAACAAAATACTGGCAAATAGAATACAAAAACACATTAAAAAAATAATTCACCATGAACAAGTTGGATTTATACTAGCGTTGCAGGGATGGTTGCAAGAAAGACCATAAGTATTATTCGCCACATTGGCATGAAAAATGATAAGAACCACATGATAATATTGATGGATGTGGAAAAAGCATTCAACAACATCCATCACCTATTCCTATTTAAGACACTCAAGATGATAGGAATAGATGGAAAAGTCAACATTACAATACAAGCTATATATCAAAAACCAACAGCCAATGTGGCAGTGAATGGAGAAAAGAGGAAAACAATTCCACTGACAAAGGGGACCAGACAAGGATGCCCCTTGTTCCGACTCCTAATTAACATCATGCTGGAGGTCCTAGAGGACAATATAAGACAAAGAAGAGCCACCAAAGATATTCATCAGGTGAAGAAATCTACTGTATACATAATTCCTGGGGTGAGGACAACGTAGTATGGCAAGGGCCAGACCAAATCCAGGGATATATATGGTAGCCAACTGAAAAGAACGGGGTGGGGGAAGGGCTTTTAAAAAAGGGAAAAAAATGTGTAGCAGGGGACCTGGCCACTAATCCTTCCAAAGGGTGGGTATTGTTTATATCTCCACAGGGAAAAGGGACCAGACTTCAACCAGGTGTTCTGGGATGTGAATACAGCATACCGGCATGGAGCGGGGAGCCAGTGGAGGGGTCTGGGTGCCCAGCCCTAATTCCAACTATGTAGACAGCTTCCCCTCCCCCCAGCAGAATTTATTTTAGTGGACAGCACTGAAGGTGCAGCTCAGGGAGAGGGATATGTCTGATCAGAGCACACAGGAGCAAATGAAGGGGGAGGAAGAGAGAGTGGAGCACAGCCTTGGCCACCATGCCTAGAGGACAATATCCCTGCTCAGAACAGTCAACGCACAGAGAAGACCATAGGGCCAGCCCCACTATGAGACACAACATCACTCACTGACCCATGGCCCTACATGGGACAACACTGGAGACACAGTGTTGGGATTGGCCCAGTCTGGCCCCACCACATTGAGGTAAAACACTAAGGGCTTGCAGCAGAGCAGCCAGCGGAGCAGAGCACGGATGTCCTGAGGGAGTACCAAGGATAGACTTTGGGGCCAGAGCGTGGCACCCCATTGTACTAGACCGGAGGATACTCCTAGAGGTCAACAAACAGACCTTGAACTATTTACAAATTTTTCCTTTCTAAATTTTTTTAATCAATTATTTTTTTAGTCATTGTTTTTTTGTTGTTGTTGTCTTCATTTTGTTTTCTTTTGTCATTTTGTTTTTTCATGTTTTGTTTTTGTGTGTATATTATTGTCTCTGCAGGTCTATATGGAAAAGATACACTGGATGAACAGTCTGGAGGAGAAAACAACGGGACTGATGGTTCCGGGGGCTTATGGGAGAGGGGGAAGTGGGTGAAAGGAGGTGGTGTTGACCAACCCAGGAATAAGGGAACAATAAGTGTTCGAAAATCAGTGGCAAAGAGGGTGTAAGAGGCCTGGTAGGAATTGATCAAGTGCAATGTAACCAAGACAAATTACTGAAACCCAAATGAAGGCTGAGCATGATAGTGGAAGAAGAGGAAAGTAAAAGGAAATAGAGGAAAACGCCAAAGGGCATTTATAGATGTCTATATGACAATGGGGAAATAGATCTATGTGCATATATTTATAGGCTTAGTATAAAGGTCGCAGATGGAAATTGGGCCTCCACTCAAGCACTCCCTCAATGCAAGAACACTTTGTTCTATTAAATTGGCATTCCATGATGCTCACCTTCCCGACATGATTGCTGAACACAAATGTGTGCATAAGCAAATGTGGTGAAGAATGCTGATGGTGCCTGGCTATCCTTAGTATGTTAATACAGAATTCTATTCTATGCCAAGTAGCAGTGGGGTTCAAAGGTTGAGTTCTTATATTCCAAGTCAATGAACCTCCAGCCCAGCCATTTCCCATCTATAATGAAGGCTTGCATATTGCTTTGTTGTTGAAAAGGTCTCAGAGGAGCCTCCTAGACATAGTAGGAGGAAAGGCTTGAATGATATTTTTAAAAATTTGCCAATAATAACCCTGATCACAAGGCCCTGATAATAGTATGCATGGTGTCTTGGTGAGTTAGGGACAGCTTAGCAGCACTATAAACACCACACAATGCCTATCTATAGTCCTTATAGTGGTCTGCCTGCTCTTGTTCTTGAATTTAATAAAGATAAACATGAAGTTTCATTTGTAAATATTATATTTTCATTAGTATTTTATTAATTTTCTTTATCTTATTTAGAAAGGTTCCTTTATTTGTCTGGAAAGTTTTGTTTGTTTAACTATGAATGATAGCAAAATGTTGTTGCATACTTTTCTGTTTTTAGAGAAATGATTGTATGGCTGTTTTAATTTAACAAATTAATTGCACATTGTGTTAACATGTAATCTAATACTGAATAATTCTTGTATGCTTGAGATAAACCCTATTTTTTAATTAAAAGCTCATTTTATTGGGGGCTGTTACAACTCTTATAACAATCCATGCATTGTATGAGGCATATTTGTACTTATATTGCCATTATTATTTTCTAGACATTTATTTTCTACTGAGCCCTTGGATCAGCTCCTCTTTTTCCCCCCCTCCTCCCTCCACCCTCGTGACCCCTTGATAAATTGTTGTTATTATTATTGTTATATCTTACACCGACTGCTGTCTCCCTTCCCCCATGATTTCTGTTTTTTAGTCCCCCCGGAGAGTGGGGTTGGGGCTTGAGCGTCCATCATTGTGATCAGTTCCCCCTTCCTGCCTTCCCCTCCCCACTTTCCCCCTATCATTCTAACTTTGCTATTCCCATTCCTGTTCTTGGATTCTGTATGTCATGATCTCTTATCTCTTATCTGCTACTGTGTACCTGCTCTGGTCTAGTCTGACGTGAGAGACAGCACTGGCATCATGACAGTGGTGGGTGAGGAAGTCTCAATGCACCAGAGAAATATTTTGTGTTTCATTGGTGCCCTACTGTGCCCTGGTTGACTCATCCCTTCCATGTCACCCCTCTGTGGAGGAATGTCCCATTGTCTACAGGTGGGCTTTGGGTCTCTGCCCCACACCCTTCTCAACACTATGGATAAACCCAATTTTTTATGAAGCATTTAATTTTATAAGCACTGTGGATTCCTTGTCACTAAGATCCCATTCAGAAATACATCCCTAAAGGAATTTGGCCTATAATTTCCTTTACTAGTTCTTTTCTTGTCTTGTCTTGGTATATAGATTATAATTACCTCAAAAATTATTTGAAATATTTTCTCACTTTTATTTTAGGTACTTTCCTTGAAATTTGAAAAATCAGCCTGCAAAAACAATTAAACATTAAAATTCAAATGACTAGCAAACACTATTTTGTTTATTTTCTCTGTATCTGTCTTGCTTTACTTTTGCTTGCTTCTCCTTCTTGCACTCTTTTCTATGTTCAGGTAGAATTGTTTTTTAAAATTTTATTGTGTCTCCAGAGTTCTCGTCACTTGGTTAGATATGCCAACACTAATTAAATATTGTTGTAAATGACATTTTTAGATATAATTGATGTTCTTAACTTGGTGAAATTAAAACAGAGTTTATCTAAGTAGTCCTTGACCCAATCATGCTACCCCTTTAAAAGAAGAGGGCTCCTCTCCTGTAAAGAAAAGAAGAATGATTTTATGTGTGAGAAAAAGTTGGGCGTGACTGTGGGTTTGAAGATGAGGAGGACCATGCCATAGGGAAGGCAGGTACCTTTTGGACCATAGCATGTTCTTTCACTGACATCTAGTAAAGAAACAGACCAGCAGACCTAGACCCAAAAGGACCTGTATCCTGTCCACAATTTGATAAACTTACAAGTGGATTCTCATTCAGTGGCTCCAGATAGGAATTGAGTAGGGTCAATACATTGAGTTTTACCTTGGGATATCCTCAGCAATGAACCCAGCAAAAGTAGGCTTGAGTTCTGATCTACAGAATTGTGAGCTAATAGAGGGGGTGCTTTATGCTGCCAATTTTGTGCTAATAACCTTTATGGTCATAGAAGTATAAATATAGATGGTCTAGGATAAAGGTGTGCTTATAGAATGTTGTCCATTTTTATACTATGCCAAATTATTATTGGTTTCAATTTAGATATTAGATGTCTTCTCCAAAGTGGATTATTTTTTTCTAAAGTACCGCCTATGATATTTATATTTTCTTATGTTTAAGTGCATCCTACATGCATATATATGTACACACACAACGGGGCTTCAAAAAATGTATAGAAAAATGGAATAAAACAACAATGGTTTTTCTCATGAACTTTTGAGGCTCCCTTGTACATATATGTATAACATTTTGAAAATAAACAGGAAAACACAAAGATAGGCAATAAAATAGGCAATTTCCTATAAAATATCATTATCCAAGTTGAACAAAGTATAAAGTGGGTCAAAATAGATAAGCACGTTTTATTTTTATAAGGTTTTCTAGGCAGAATTTCCACCACTTGTCTTTCAGTTTGTCATATTACGGGGTCTTATATGTTGCTGTGAGGCTAGAAGCTATGGCACTGGTATTTCATATGCCAGCCGAGTCACTCAAAGTCAACAGGTTTCACTGGATCTGAGAGAGTTAAGGTTTATAGTGCCAACCTGGCTGATAAACATAAGTGGGATTAATTGAAGGATGGAGAGTCTTTAGTTCTCCAGGCTCTTGCTTTCTGATGGTTGGATCAGGGTGCAGCTGCCTTACCCAGTTCCCTGCTTCAACTGGCAAGGCTCACTTCTTGTGAGACATCCCTGAGGAGAAGCCACATGGGCCTATCCTGATGCAGCCCTGGGTGCTAGAGCAGCCATGTGGAGACCCCTGCTAGCACTGAGATGCTTGCACCCTCACTGATTTGGCTTTCCTCCTGCAGTCGGCGTCATTGGATGTATTTTGTGAGATTGAGGAGGACTTTATAGATTGGTGTTGGACATATGGACTAATATTGGACTTATGGGCTTGGAGAGCACTGGAATGGATTGATTTCTTAATGTACCCTTATGCTTTATACAAAACTCTCTCTGATACATATATGAGTTTCTGTGGATTTGTTTCCCTAGTTTACCCAGAGTAACACAGGATCTTCTAGACTAAGAACAGACAGGCAACTAAGAAGGATTGACTCCCCACTTAGGGGGAAGAAACCACTGAAAACCTTATGTATAGATTAGTAGAATCTTGAAATTTGAAAGCCTAAACTAAAGAAGCAGAACATTGTCAGAAATATTGTGGTAGAAAAGTCCCTCAGGTCTGAGAAATATGACTGAAGAAGGGATGATTTCTTGGAGGAGAGTAGACCAAGGCGGCATGCGTCTGGTAGAGCCTGCGGGAATGGAGCCTTTCAGATCTTCATTTACTGTTGGGGCACAACTTATGGCAAAGAGAAGCAGCTGCAAAAATCTTCTATAATTGGAGCTTGGAATGTGCGACGTATGAATTTAGGAAAATTGTGGTAACAAATGAAATGGAATGCATAAAGATGGATATTGTAGGCATTTGTGGGCTGAAATGGACTGATATGGGCCATTTTGAATCAAATCAAATGATTTACTATGCCAGTAATAAGACAGACAAGAGTAATGGCATGGCATTGTCATGAAGGATCTTGCTAAGTCCATCATGAAGTACAATGCTATCTGTGATCAGATTATATCTATCCACCTTCAAGGAAATCTGATCAGTACAATGATTATTCAAATTTATGCACCAACCACAAAAGCTAGTGATGAAGAAATTGAAGAATCCTACCAATAACTTCTGTTGGAAATTGATCACACATGCAATCAATATGCATTGATAGTTATTGGTGATTGGAATGAAAAGATTAGTAACAAAGAGGAGAGAACAGTATTTGGAAAATATGGACTAGGTGATAAAAATTAAGCTGGAAATTGCATGATATAATTTTACAAAACAGGTGACTTTGCAAAAATACCATTTTTCAACAACATAAAAGGAGTTCCCCAAATAGAATACATGTAAATCAAATTGACTACATCTGTGAGAAGACATGACGGAGAAGCTCACTATCAGCCACTAAAACCCGACCAGGGGTTGATGGTGGAGGAGACTATTAATTACTCCTACGTAAGTTCAGGATAAAGTTGAGGGAAACTAAAACAAGTCCACAGGAGCCGACATAAGAACGAGGTGTGTTCTACCTGAATTTCAAGAACAGATTTGACGTATCAAGCACAGATGACAGAAGACCTGATGAGTTGTGAGAGGACATTAAGACCATCATTCATGAAGAAAGCAAAAAGTCATTCAAAAGACCAGAAAGAAAGACAAGATCAACGTGGATGTCAGAAGAAATTCTAAAAATTGTTATCAACCATAGAATAACTAAAGCCAATGGAAAGAAGGATAAAGCCAAAGAGCAAAATAGAAATGTTCAAAGGGCAACCTGAGAAGAAAAAGTCAAATTAAATGTTGAAGGACCTAGAAGTAGAGACCAAAAGGGAAGAATACACTCAGCATTTCTGAAACTGAAAGAACTCAACAAATTCAGCCTCAAATTACAATTTCGAAAGATTCTATGTGCAAAATATTAAATGATGCAGGAAGGATCAAGAGAAGATGGAAAGAATACAGAGTCACTGTACCAAAAAGAACTTGTTGATAGTCCACCTTTTCAGGAGGTAGCGTATAAGCAAGAACCAGTGTACTGCAGGAAGAAGTTCTAATGGCATTGAATGAATTAGCCAAAAACAAGACTTCAAGAATTGGTGGAATACACTTTGAAATGTTTCAGAAAACTGGAGAAACACTGGAAATAGTCACTTGTCTATGTCAGGAAATTTGCAACAGAAGCAGACGCTGCCTGGTCCTTACCATCCTCACAAGTGTTATATTTGAGCCCACTATTGGAGCCACAGGGTTAATACATTCCTTTGGAGGTTTGTGTTTGGCTGACCTTCTGCTTTACTAAGTAAAATGTCCTTTTCCAGGGACTGGTCACTTCTGATTACATGTTCTAAGTAGCTGAGAAGAAATCACATGATCATATTTTATTTCAAGGAGCCTTCTGGTTGTTCTTCTTTCAAGAAAAATAAAAAAGTTTGCTCATTTGGAAGTCCATAGAACTTTCAATATTCTTTGCCAGCAACGTAAAAGGATGGGTTTTGGGGGGCGCCTTCCTTATTCAAAGTCTAATTTTCACATATATCTAAGGCAATCGCATAGTCAATTAAGTAAATATAAACATGCTTCTAGTATTTATTACTTTTAGAAAATATCTATTTGACATCAACAATGATATCCTTTGTTCTATGTCTTCTTCTGAATCCAGCTAGAATCTGGTAACTCCATGTTCATGTATTACTAAAAATTATGTTGAATATTTTTTGCAAAATTTTACTAGCATATGCTATTAATGGCATTGTTTGAAAATTTCCATATTCTGTTGGGTCACATTTCTTTTGAATGGGTACTCTTCCAGACATTTGGCTAAGTATCTGTCTCAAATTCCTTGGCATAATTAAGTGAGTGCTTTCAATGCTTCATCAGCTTGTTAAAGCATGTGTTTTTTTAACCTCAAATATTTGATTTTTTGTTTGTTTAATTCAAAATGAAAACATACAATTTCAACAACAACAAAAAAGAGTCAAAAACAATTTGTTCTTAAAAGACAACATATGCATACAGAGACTTTAATGTAGATATTAAATGCAGTACAGTGAACCCTCGTTTATCGCGGTTAATCGGTTCTAGACCCTACCGTGATAAATGAAATTCCGCGAAGTAGGATTCCTTATTTGTAAATCAAATATTTTCGTAGTTAGAGCATAGAGGACATGAAAAAGCACCCTTTAGTCACCATTACACTCGTATTACCCAATTTATTAAACGAAAAAGGGAAAATACAGTAAAACATTTTGGACGTTACAATTATCATTTATTATTTATTATATTATTTATGGCATCAAGCGTGTACAATATGAGCCAATCAGTGGCAGTAATGACAGAGCATGCGCTGTTACGCAAAAACCGCGATAGAGTGAAGCCGCAGAAGCGCGAAGTGGCGAGGGTTCACTGTATAGCACATTGCAATATAATATGATACAAATGCACTGTACAAGTAAGAATATTAAAAATTGTTGTTGTTGTTCAGTGCCATTGAATCAATGCCGACTCACAGTGACCCTACTTACAACAGAATGAAACACTGCCCAGTGCTCCTGTGTCGTCCTCAACATTGTTATGTGACAGCCTGGAGTTTCAGCCACAGTGTCAATTCATCTTGTCGTCGGCCTTCCTCTTTTTTTCTGCCCCTCTGATTCACAAGCATGATGTCCTTCCTCAGGGACTAGTCTCTCCTGATGTCCGAACTTCATGAGACAAATCTCACCATACTTGCTTCGGAGAAGCATTCTGGTTGAACTTCTGCCAACACCGATCTGTTTGTTCTTTGGGTAGGCCATGACACTTTCCATAGTTTTCACCAGCAACATTAGCCAAAGCATTGATTCGTCTTCAGTCTTCCTTATTCAGTGTCCAACTTTCACATGCCTATGAAGAGTTGTGATTGAAAATAGCATGGCTTGAGTCAAGCACACCTTAATCCTCAAAGTAACATCCTTGCTTTTCATCACTTTAAAGAGGTCTTGTGCAGCAGAGTTACCCAATGCAATGTGTAATTTTGTCTCTTGGTGGCTGCTTCCATGAGCATTGATTGTGGATCCAAGCAAGACAAAATCCCTGACAACTTGAATTTTTTAACCATTTATTAGATATCTATTGATCCAGTTAGGAGGATTTAGTTGGTACTTTGCCAATACCCAGAACTGTACTTTTTGCTAATGCTTCAGGGCAACTTTGTCTTCTTCCTTCAGTACCATTAGGTCTTGATCATATGCTACCTCTTAAAATGATTGAATATCAACTCGTTCTATGCTGTGTATTCTTTACATTCATGTCGATGCTTCCTCCATCATTCAATATGTTGCCCATAGAATCTTTCAATATTGCAATGTTTTGCCCACAGAATCGTCAGTACTCTGAGCTTGATGTTTTCCTTTCACTCTCCCAGCTTAAGACATTCTAAGTACATCCTTCCCTTTCGGTTCTCTTACTTCAGGTTTGTGTATTTCATTATAATGGTTTACTTTGTTTTCATGACCTGCACTTTGACATTTTCTGCTCAGTTATTTAACTTCATCATTTATTCCATTTGCTTTCGTTACACTGTGATGAAGAACAAACTTCAGAGTTCCTTCTAACATCTCTTCTAACATTTAAACTTTTCTTTCTATTCTGCTGTTTAAATGTCTTTTTCTTCATGTATAATGTTCTTGCTGTCATGCCACAGCTCATAAAGATTTCTGCCACTGGTGTTAAATGAGTCAAATCTGTTCTTGAGACATTCTCTAAATTCAGGTGGGATAGACTCAATGCTTCCAATACAATAACACACGAGCCCCCAAAAGGAAGCCACACTGACAGACAAGGTGACCCTAATGGTGTGAGTAAAGGCTTCAAGACGTTCATTTGATGATGCAGCATGTCTCAAAAAGAAGAAACAGCTGCATACATCAATTAATAATCTGAACTTGGGGATGGATAAAATATGAATCTAGGAAAATTGAAAGCTGTCAAAATATCAAATAAATATATATCTAAAGATTCAAACTGATATAAAAATAAATAAATACATGAGGGAAAAACAAATCATCTTAACAAATAATCAAAAATAGAGAGATACATACATTTACACATACATACATAGACCCCTCATTCTTCCATATTCAGGCTGATTTAGTTACTTGATTCTAAAGAATAATCATTTATGAAAGGAAAACATTACACCTTTATAATGAAGAAACCTGGTAAATATTATCTTAACCAAAAAAAATATTGGTCAGTAGTATATTTTATTATTGTCATCCAAAATAGCTTTTTCATTTTTTCAGTTCTGTCCTTTTGTGCATGATATTACGTTTCTACTCATCTTTATTTTATACATCCTTCTATTTACTTGGGTTTACTTAGCCTTATATGTATCTCTGGTTTACATTTAGCTGCCTGATTTTAGTTATTTGTGTTTGCTTTAGTTATCAAATTACACATGATTATACATTACTTTTAATCAATATTTCCACTGCATGACACACACTTACACACAAAGCACTATCCCTTTCCTCTTTTATGAATCTTTTTAAAAAATCATTTTATTAGGGGCTCATACAACCCTTATCACAATCCATACATACATCAATGTGTAAAGCGCATTTGTACATTCATCGCCCTCATCATTCTCAAAACATTTCCTCTCCACTTAAGCCCCCAGCATTAGGTCCTCATTTTCCCCCTCCATCCCTGTTCCCCCCTCCTTCATGAGCCCTTGATAATTTATAAATTATTATTTTGACATATGTCTTGCCCTGTCCAATGTCTCCCTTCCCCCACTTTTCTGTTGTCTGTCCCCCAGGGAGGAGGTCACATATAGTTCCTTGTAATCGGTTCCCTCTTTCCAACCCATTCTACCTCTACCCTCCTAGTATCACCACTCACACCATTGGTCCTGTGGGGATCATCCACCCTGGATTCCCTGTATTTCAAGTTCCTATCTGTATCAGTGTACATCCTCTGGTGTAGCCAGACTTGAAAGGCAGAATTCATAATTTTCATTGAGATTTCTTTTTAACCCATGGGTTATTTGCATTGGTCTTATGTCTAAGTAAGTTATTGTTATCATTTATTCTGTTTTATAATCATATTGCCAGTATGATAATTTTACGTTACCTCTATTGCAATCTATTGAACTTTCCTCTCTTGTTTTATTACTAATATATATCTGCTATCAATTCTTTTCAAATCTGAGCCTCTCATTTTATCTCAATGTAATATTGAGGTTAATTCAAGAATATGATAGGGATCGTGTTAGGATAGAGATATGTTTGATCACATTACCTAGTTATAGATACTTGTGAATTCAATAAATTGTTTTATTTTGAATAAGACATTATTCAAATTATTATTAGTATAAAATAAGATTTGGTCTTTTATTATATACATAATAAAATATCTAAAGAGAAAGAATAATTGCTTCCTGCTTAGGGTAGGAAACGCACATATTAATTCTAGAATAGCTTGTCTTATCCGAAAGCAAAGGAGCTTTTAAAGATACCCAAATGTTATCAAAAAATGAGCATTGGAGGAGCGGTGGTTCTACATTGTTTGCAGTTTGGAACCAGCAGCTGCTCCACAGGAGAAAGAGGAGCCTTTCTACTCCCATAAAGTGTGATAGCCTTGGAAACCACGGGAGCGATTCTACTCTGTCGTACAGGTTGGCTATGAGTTGGAACTGATGTGATAGCAGTGAGTTTTGTTTGTTTGTTTTTCATGTGTTATCAACGTAAATCAGACAATAGGTGATTGTACACTGAGAAGCCATAGAGAGACATTTTTAGAGTCAGTAAGTATTATAGCAACAAATAATTAAAATACATTAAAATGCTTAAGTTGGGGCTTAGAATACCCAAAAAATGCCATCATTGATTACATCTAAAGGATGATTAGGAACTAAAGTGTTATTTAGCAATGCTGCCCCTAAACAAAACTCTAATTAAATTAAGTGATGGGGAAAAGCTTCTTTATAGAAATAGTTGGTTAGTAAATTAAAAGTAATAATAAGTTACAGATTCACTATAAGTACAGCTCTTTTTGAACCAGTATGATCTCATTAGCCTAACACAGAGGGGATTCACAAATGAGATTACAACCAAAAGTGTAGTGGTTAGAATTCACAATACATATTTTGTGGGATACAGTACAATCTGTAAAGCCCAGATATTGTATGGTCCCTGATAGTTGGTCTAGGAGCCCAGGAGGCCCAGTGCTTAAGCGTTTAGCTGCATATAGGAAAGTCGTGTATTCAAACCCACCAGTGGCTCTGCTCTCTGCAGGAGAAAGACTCCACTCAGCAGTGCGTAACTCTGTGGGGCACTTGGACTCTGCCCTATAGTGCAGGTAAGTAAACAGCTTGCTTTTATAGGAAAATATGTTACCTATAAGTACTCTTGGCTAAATAATAAAATCTGGTATCTAAGCAAGCCTCTAGACTCATTTGGCATTTAAAGGGAAATAATAAGGAAGCAGAAATAGGTTCAGTGTTACCAATAAAAGGCAATCTAAAAATCTATAACATGGACAATTATATGGGATGAAAGTCCTATTTTTTTCAGCAAACACATGGTGAGGAAAATGAGAGAGTGAAAGTCTTATTCAGACAGAGTCAGGAGATAGAAAAAACTACTCATGAATTTAAAAAGATCTATAATCAATTTCATCGTTTGAATCTATATACTGGCTTTTATTGTAAAGTGTTACAAATGTAATCAAGATATTTCATATTAAGGAATTATCGTTAGTTTTTAAGGCATGACATTCGTAATTAAAGTTTTTTAAGATAATTATTCTATTATAGGCATGCATGTTGAATGTGTTATGTCAGAAAATTCCTTCAAAATAATTCTAGAAAGGAAGGAAAAATAAGCAGATACATAGGTTAAAACTGGCCATCAATTGATCATTGTTTAAACTGGGTAAATGGTTTACAAGAAGCTATAAACCCTGCTAACCAAAAACTCAACAGTTTAAACTCACTAACTACTTTTTGAGGGAAAAATTTGAGACAGCACAAAAATCATGCTAATTGTTCATTTCTCCTTTATTTTATATGTTCCAAAATAGCCAATTACCTTCTTAATGTTTCGTGTTTTTCTTTTGTTTGTTTTTAAAAACATATTTGTAATATATGGTTTAATCATTTTAATATATTTTAATTCTTTGCTGGTATCTTTATTGATATAAAAAATGTCCCATCCATGGCTATTTAAAACACTATGATGTTTCTGTTGATATCTTTTAACTATATTCAAGTATATTTCATAGCTTCCTTGGTTTAGGTAAAACAAGCTGTGCTAGGCTTTTCTTGTACATTGGCCAATGATATCCTCTCCTTCAGATGACAATCAAAGGAACCGACTTGGGCAGGTTCACTCCCTCCGATAATACAACGGTGAGTCAGCATGGACTCCAAGACACAAACCAACAATGAAAATGGGTTTAGTGTAATTCAGCACATCATTTACTTTATTTTAAAAATATTTAACATAATTTCAAAAAGTAAAGGTACCCAAAATAAATTCTAACAAAGCAACATGTCTTTCCTTTATAAAAGTATACACAAACATTATTATTATTTCTAATATGGTTTCAGGAATTAAGCTTCAATTTTGAAAAAAAATTGTTTAGACACTCACATGAAATGAAAATTGCTAAATAATTTATCTAAAAGAATTAAGTAACTAAAATATTGTCTATGAAACTGATTGGCATTCAAAAATACCTGCTGCTTTCTTTTGCATATTTTCATTATATACAATGAACGCATATGCTATTGCTTAGATTTATGCAGACAGATAGGTCTAATGTTTTCTTACTTACAACATATGGTTGGCATAATTCAAAGTGGATTATCTTTCTATATGAATTATTTATCATTGAGTTTTCATTAGGAGAATTTTATATCAAAAAGACAGATTTATTTTACCCACAGTGTTCCTTTTCAACCTTCCATGTTTTCAACCTTCCATGTTTTCAGATATCAGGTATTTGTATGCATTGTACATTCAATGATTAATTACATATACATGCTTTATTCATACAATGAAAATATAATGAAGTATTTTATTCAAAACATGTACCACTTACTCTCTTTGTTGTCAATGCGTGTGGATGAATGTCTCAAAGCCTTGGAAATATTCATCTATAAGAAAATGAAAAGGTTGCCATTTGAACCCACCCAAAGGTTGTTCGAGAGATAGGTCTGACAATTTGCTTCTGAGAGGGCACAGCTTTGAAAACTGTATAGAGCAAATCTATGTAGCACATGTGAGGTCACCGTAAATCAGAATCCATGCAAGAGCAGCTAACAACAGCCCAAACTACCTACAAATTAGGATTGTGTAAGAATTAACTGGCATGATGGGCCCAAAGGTTTCATGCTGCTAAGTGCCATCAAATTGTCTTTATTTCATATTGATTGTAGGGATAACATAACAAACGTTGTCCAACCCTCTACCATCCTCATGATGGTTGCTCTGGACTCACATAATACATGCCAGAAACATAGCAAACAGTAGGTCTTATTAGTTTTGTTGTTGTAAGCAGGACATTTCACTAAGTTCTCTTGAGATAAAAAAGATATATAAAGTATTACTTCTATCTTAAAATTCTTAATTTATACACAGAGAGACAATATATAATAAAATACATATGAATTTAAATATGTGAGAACTATCATACAGATGTACACTCCGTGTGAAAATAAACTTCCCAGGTGCCCCTTAAAAGAAAACTCTGTTGCCCTGACAGAGGCAGTGTTTTCAGAGAAACCTCCTATTCTTCGCTCCATTGAGGTTAGACCTGGCCTCAGAGTTTCTTTGGACAAGCCAAACTTTTCTAGATCAGCCTACATCTGGTTACTGGACCAAGTGAGTTAAAAGGCTTGCCTTAGAAAAGAGTATCAGAATTCTTGGGTGTTCAGTATGAAACAATTGAATGGGCAATACAGAACTTTATTTCCTAGAGGTCCCCGCTCTCTTCCGAGTCCTCATTACTCCTGTATCACACACAAGAGGTTCACATGCTGGATCTCAAACTCCACGCCATCTACTTCCAGCAAAATGGCCAGGGTGTGACAAAATAAAGAAAACAAATATGTTTTTTGTTTCGTTTTATTTAACCGGGTCACTCACCACCGGTCTGAGCCTGTGCACAGCACAATCATTAGTCAGTCCACGGTTTCCCCTTGGGTAGCCCAAGCCCGCATAGGGTGTGCGCGGAGGCGTGCCTCCTTCCTCTACCCAATTCTCCTTTTACTTTCATTTTCCAGATGATAATTCCCTTTTAACACAATGCATCACAAACCAGTTGCTTGTCAGTTTGTTTTAGTGTGGTGGCTTATGTGTCCCTGTGGTGCTGGAGGCTATGCACCTGGTATTTTAAATGGTGGCAAGGTCACTTCTTTTTGTTGTTGTTTGTTTTTGTTTTGTTTTTTTCTTTTTTTAACATTTTATTAGGGGCTCATACAACTGTTATCCCAATCCATACACACATCAATTATGTAAAGTGCATTTGTATATCATTCTCAAAACATTTTCTCTCCACTTAAACCTCCGACATTAGGTCCTCATTTTTCCCCTCCCTCCCCGCTCCCCGCTCCCTCATGAGCCCTTGATAGTTTATAAATGGGTATTTTGTCATATCTTGCCCTGTCCGACGTCTCCCTTCACCCACTTTTCGGTTGTCTGTCCCCCAGGGAGGAGGTCACACACAGTTCCTTGTCATCGGTTCCCTCTTTCCTACCCACTCTCCCTTTACCCTCCCTGTTTCGCCACTCACACCACTGGTCCTATAGGGCTCATCCGTCCTGGATTCCCTGTTTTTTCAGTTCCTATCTGTAGCAGTGTACCTCCTCTGGTCTAGCCAGACTTGCAAGGTCGAATTCGAGTCATGGTAGTGGGAGCGGGGAGGAAACATTTAGGAACTAGAGGAAAGCTGTATTTCTCATCATTGTTACATCGCACCCTGACTGGCTCATCTCCTCCCTGAGACCCCTCTGCAAGAGGATCTCCAGTGGCCTACTAATGGGCTTTGGATCTCCACTCCGCACTCCCCCCATCATTCACTATGGTAAGATTTTTTGTTCTGATGATGCCTTACACCTGATCCCTTCGACACCCTGTGGTTGCATAGGCTGGTGTGCTTCTTCCATGTGGGCTTTGTTGCTTCTGAGCTTGATGGCCGCTTGATTACCTTCAAGCCTTTAAGACCCCAGACGCTATACTTTTTGATAGCCGGGCACCATCAGCTTTCTTCACCACATTTGCTTATGCACCCATTTGTCTTCAGTGACCCGTTCGACACCCTGTGATCACTTCTTTTGGACAGGTCTGGCAGAGCTTCCAGACTGACTCACAGTTGAGTTCAGCTGTGATTTACATCCTTAAAATTCCACAGACAATGTAACCTCTGAGAGTATAGTTCTTCCATTCAGAATAGTATATCTCTGACATTAATTCTTTTTGCAAGCATTTGCTGCCAGGCATTTTATTGGTCAATAACACTGGAAAGAAAACATTCTGATAATAAGGCTATTCTTTTTTAATTTCTTTTGCAGTATAAACCCTAAAGTGTAGAACCTGGCAGCGGCTCTCAACCTGTGGGTCACAAACCCTTTGGGGGTCAAGCAACCCTTTCACAGGCATCACCTGATTCATAACAGTAGCAAAATTACAGTTATGGGGTGTCACTACAGCACCAGGAGCTGTATTAAAGGGTTGTGGCATTAGGAAGGTGGAGAACCACTGTTCTAGACAAAACTACTGTCTGTCCATAGCCATCCACTGAATGTGCTATTTTGTCAGTGAAAATTCTACTTTCATTCCTTATTCTCTATTTTTTTAACCTTCATATTGTTCTCGAATTTTCTTTCTTATGATGACCCTCTTTGTGCAATGGTGCCTCTCTAAAGCTCTCTCTCCCTAACTCACTCACGGAAGCTAGTGGCACAGTGGTTAAGCGCTCACCTACTAAATGAAACATCAGCAACTCCTATACACCATTCAATTCCATAAGAAAGATATAGGACTAGATACAAGCAAAATAGATTAGAGCCAATGAAACTTTACTCTTTATTGGAGTTAACTGCAACAGAATTGGTTTTATTTATTTATTTTTGCTAACAACTCGCTCAAGGAGAACCCTCAATGTAAGTGATATAATAACCCCAAATGGGCTTAAAAGTATCAAAGAACATAGAAATGACACAGGCCCGACATTTCATTTTTTTAATACATAAAGCCATCATGAGTCCAAGCCATTTGGACAGCAATGACACCTCACTCAAAGTTTAAATACTCCATTTAATTTCCTGGGATTCACGAAAATGCCAGCATGACCCTCCCCTTTGGAAATCAAGAGGTGGCTCTTTCTCCTATGAACAGTTACGTAGCACTCCGATGCTCATTGTTTGCCCGGGCACAGGCACGAAGGAGAAAGTTGTAGTGGTGGCTGTGTTATGTTAGTGTAAAGGAAATCTCTCAGGCAGTGCTGTCTCTACATTTGTGAAACATTCATCGCTGAAGCAATAATAACTGAATTGCAATCTTATTTTTTTCCTGTAGTTACTTTTTTACAAATATGTGGTTTTAAACAAATCAATAGCTTATGTCTCAAATGAAAATGTATGTAGTTAAGAAATTTTATGCTTTTTGTATTTGTGTTTATTAGAAGAAAAAATAATTAGGCATTCCAACCTGACAGAGGCCTGTGAGTGAGGCCACTCTAAAGCTTTATGCATCTCGCTTTTCTCACGGGTAAAATGAGGTTGGCAACCCTATTGTTTCCATAACACTCTGCAAAGATGTGCTTTCATGGTGGATATTAGTGGACCTTGTAGATTGTTAAGATGTACTGTCATAATTTAACATCCCAGTTAAGTTATATTTAACCTAAATGAAACTTTAATAATATGTCAACAATATTCAATTGGAGTAACCATGGTAGAGTAAAGGTTAGTCATCAGGCTGCTAACTGCAAGGTGAGGAGTTCAAAGCCCCCAGCTGTTCTGCAGGAGAGAGATGAAGTTAACTACTCCTGTAAGAGTTCCCGTCTCAGAAACGCCCAGGACTGGTTCTTCTCTCTCCTACAGGGTCTCTGAGTCAGACGACTCAGCAGCTGTGAGCTTGGTTTTGTCTTTTATATCCAATTTAAATTATACTCCTTTATAATCTTTCTATGTGATTTTTTTGGTGTTGTTTACATATTAAGTCTGCACTTTTCCTATGTCACAATTATTTATCATAAGTTAAGAAATATGATAGTATATCATATACAATACATTATTTAATTTCTTTTATTATATATATTTTGTAAACAAGGAAATGGAAGTTCAGGCAAATTCTTTAAATGCCCAATTCATAATAATAATACTTTGCAGAGCATGGATTGCATTTACACCTCTATACATAAAAATGATTTTTCTGCCCTATGCTGAATGTTACATTTAATAAACCACCACCACCACCCATTGGAGTCTCATCCCAGGTTCTGTAAAATGTTAAGTGGAGAGCAAATATTTTGAGAATGATGAAGGCAACGAATGAACAAATGTATTTGACACAATTGATGTATGTACGGATTGTGATAAGAATTGTATGAGCCCCCAATAAAATGATTTTAAAAAATGTTAAGTGCTTTCTCACAACTACAAGGCATGGGATTTGGGAAGCAAATCTGACTATGACTAGGCAAAGACATATCAAGCCATGGTCTTATCCTAAAGATCTAACCTCAGACAAGAGATCCCTTTAGTTTAATTATGCTGTATGTGAACATTAAACCAAAACAAAAAAACAGACCACATTATCATGAAATTAACTTCTCATCAAAAATACAACTTAAAAAATAAAAAGGCAGTTTAAAGAAAAAGCAGGTATTCATATATTCCAACAGAAAAAAATACAAAACAGGGAGAAATACAGACTAACTTAGGCCTCATACAATTCAATTAATGACCGTCTTGCTTCCTGAAGCATGCTCAGGACATTGAGCGAGGCTAATCACGGAGCGGAGTAGTTAGACACTATTTTGGAAGAGTATAATGCTCCCAGGTACCACTACCATCAGTAACTTCAACATAGCAAATGTTTGGAGGAAATTTTCCATAATATTCCTAAGTAGGAAACTGACAAATGTTGGTCTAAATGTGTTGCTGTGGATGGAGAAAACTTTGAGGAAATATTCGTGTTCTTTCAATTCATTAAAAGAGTATCTTTGCCTTTTCGCTCAGATACAATTAATATTTTGATGATTTCTCCTCAAGTTATACTATGTTTGAAGAATAGCTCACACCTATTCTATTCAAAATATTTCAAAGGATAGGAAAAGGTGAAAATTTTTCAAATTCAATTTTTGAAGTTAGCATAATACTGACACTAAAAGGATACACTAAAAGATCATTGAAAATAGAAGTAAAGATCAATATATCTTATGAACATAGATGCAGAAATCCTCAAAAAATATTCTAGCCAATGAAACCCCAAAATTCAAAAAATAATCATAATAATGGTACATTATGACTGAGTGGGATTCATAAAGGCATACAATAATAATTCAACATTAAAAAAACAATTTATATAATCCAACACATCACCAAAACAAGGGAAAAGAACCACATGATCATATGGCTCGACACACAAAAGACACTAGATTATATATCCAACACTTATTCTTTTTAAAAATAATTTTATTGATATATACCTCATAAATCATACCATTTAATCTTTCAATTATAACAGGTAGATTTGTTCAATCATCACCACAATCAATTTCAGATCATTTTTTTCTTGTTTTCATTGTTGTTCCCTCTCCATTTCCCAAATGTATCTCTGCCATGTCCCTATGCAATTCTCAAGTGAGTTACTGTGTTTATAGATCTGCTTTCCTGGATTTCATATAAAGAAAATCCGACAAAACACAAACTAAACCAAACCAAACCAAACCCAACAACAACGACTAGATAAACCAAGAAAATCCTCAGTGAAATAGAAAATATTAAAAACAAACACAACTTTAAAATGGGTCAAGAGGGAGATCAAATGATGAGGTATTACATTTGAACCTAACTATATCTGCCATTATCAACTTTAGGTGTGCCCTATCTGATAGCAAGGCTACAAAAACCTTGTGATGATGATCAAAGGGGATTCACCAGTGGATTAATCCATATGGGGACCCTGCCAATTGAGTTTTGGCTTCCAGTGTGATCTATAGCCTTCTGCAAACCAGGTCTTTGTAATTTAAGCTCAGATACCATTTCTTCCTTTGGATATTGTTACTGACAATTCTTGGATCACACTGGCTGGTGTGCTTCTTCTATGTGAACTTGGATGATGCCTCACTAGATGGTTACTTCTTTTAAAACAAGGCTTTAAGACTTCAGACACTGTTATTCCTGATAGCTGGGCACCATACGATATGTGCACCACACTTTTCAGTTCACATATATTCAGTGATAGCTTTATGAAGACAAGCATAGAGCAAGGCCAAGTCATAAAGATTAATTGTTTTTAGATTGAGGCTAGAATTATATGTGAGTCCAAAACTCATTCATTTATCTTTGGTTTATACATATCTGTGTTCATTTAAGGTATATCACTATGTTAGAAGAAATTATCACTCATCTCCTGCGTCATAAGATAATTCTATTGATAGAGTCATTAATTTAGATAGTGTTACAGAATTTGGAACAATGTTGAGAAAAGGAAATTATACAAGCATAGACAGGCATCAGATCAGAATACATGCCTTGTTTACTTGTACGGATTATACTCTTAAGTTGCTGGTTGCTTTTTACACAAACAATAGGGGTTGACGGTAGGGCAAATCTTTCAATAAGTCATTCACAAAGGAAGAGGCATCCCTCCCAAATTAATACATGATATAGGAAAGTAACGAAGGCATTAAAATAGTAAACATATGGCAGTACAAGGCCAAAATTCATTGGGCACTCAAAGCAAGAGATCCAGTCCAAAGTACAATAACTGGCAATCCCATAACCTTGGAACAGAAGTCATGTGCTTCTTCTCATGCTAAAGTGGTTCAGCCTTAAATCCAAGGTCTTTCCTTAAATCTTCTACAGGTTAGTTTGAAGTAAGGCCCAGTTCACTTAGAGGGGTTTCCACATGGAATCCTTCTGGCTAACACTATCCTTGATAAAAACACTCAACAGAATAGGAATTGAACGGGAATTTCTTTAAAAAAGAATAATTTGGGGGGGGGCTCGTACAGCACTTATCACAATCCATACATCCATCCATTGTGTCAAGCACATTTGTACATTTGTTGCCATCATCATTCTCAAAACATTTTCTTTCTCCTGGAGCTCTTGGTATTAGCTCCTCATTTTTTCCTGCTCTCTCCCCCACCAACCCTCTCTCACACACCCTTGATAATTTATAAATTATTATTATTTTTTTCATTTCTTACATTGTCCGATGTCTCCCTTCACTCACTTTTCTGTGTCCATCCCCCTGGGAGAGGGTTATATGTAGATCATTGTGATTGGTTCCCCCTTTCTCCTCCCACCTTCCCCTCCCCCTCTTGGTATCACTACTCTCATTATTAGTCCTGAGGGGTTTATCTGTCCTGGATTCCCTATGTTTCCAGCTCTGATCGCTACCGTGTTCATCCTCTGGTATAACCAGATTTGTAAGGTAGAATTGGGATCATCATAGTGGGGTGGTGGGGAGAAGCATTAAAGAACTAGAGGAAAACTGTTTGTTTCATTGTTATTGTACTGCACCCTGACTGGCTCATTTCCCAGTGATCCTTTTGTAAGGGGATGTCCAGTTGCCTACAGATGGGCTTTGGGTCTCCACTCACCCTCATTCTCAATGATGATTTTTTGTTCTTTGATGCCTGATACCTGATCCTATCAACACCTCATGATCACACAGGCTGGTATGCTTCTTCCATGTGGACTTTGTTGCTTCTCAGCTAAATGGCCACTTGTTTATCTTCAAGTCTTTAAGACAACCGACACTAAATCTTTTGACAGTCGGGGACCATCAGCTTTCTTCACCATATTGCTTATGCACCTGCTTTGTCTTCAGTGACCGTGTTAGCAAGGTGAGCATCATGGAATGCCAGGTTAATAGGATAAAGTGTTCTTTAGACCTCTATAAATGCACTTTGCCCTACTAGTTATTTCCTCTATTTTCTTTTACAAAAAAAGGAATTTTTAGAGAACATACATACAAAACCAATGGTCAAGATTACTCCCAACTTTGAGAAGTTGAAAACAAATCCACGAGGATGAGAAGCAGACAAGGATGTACTTTATCAGGATTCATATTCAGTATTGCATAGGAGGCCTTCACTGTAACTATAAAGCAAGAACTGGATGTTAAAACATCCAAATTGAAGGTACATAGATGACACAACCTAAAATGATAAGGACTTGAAGCATTTGCTGATGAAGATCAAGATTGTAGCCTTCACTGTATGTTACAACTCAAATTAAAGAAGACCAAAATCCTCACAAGTAGACCAATGAGCAACATCATGAGAATGAAAAAAAGGTTGAATTTGTGAAGACTTTTGTCCTGCTTGTATCCATAATCAATGCTCATGAAAGCAGAAGTCAAGAGATCAAAAGACATGTTGCAGTAGGTAAATATGCTGCATAAGGCTTCTTTGAAGTGTGACAAACAAGGATGGTACTTTGAGGACTAAAGTGCCCCTGACCCAAGCCATGGCATTTGCAGTCTCCTATGCATGTGAAAACTGGACACTGACTAAGGAAGACTGAAGAAGAAACAATGCGTTTGATGTGTGGTGCTGGAGAAGAATTCTGAAAGTATCATGCACTGCCAAAAGACAATCTGTCTCAGAAAACGTATGGTCCTCTTCAGAGGCAAGGAGGATGACTTTGTCCTACATACTTTGTACGTGTTGTCTGGAGAGAATCATCCTTTAAGAAGGACATCATACTTAGTAAAGTTGAGGGGGAGCGAAAAAGAGGAAGAACCTCAAGGAAATGGGTTGGTACAGTTTCTACAGCAATGGGTTCAAGTACAGGAACACTTATGCGGATGGCAAAGGACAGGACAATGCTTCTTTCTGTTGTGCTTAAGGATGCTGTGCGTCAGAATGGACTCTCCAGCACCCAAAAACAAAAAATTGGCAAAGAATTAGTAAAACTCTCTCTACTTGAAGATGATGTGATCGTATGCATAGAAAACCGTTATGAGTCAGCAAGAGTAGTATTGGAAATATCAGAATGATTCAGCATAGTGGCAGAGTGAAAAATCAGCTTACAGAAAATAATTTGATTACCTTATATCCACATAGAGTTCTGAAAAAGAAATGAGAAAAATAATACCAATTACAAGTCACCCAGGAGATACAGTACTTAGAAATAAATCCAAGCAAAAAATGAAAAGCCTGTACATAAAAATCTGCAAAACACTAGTTCAGTTATCCAAAAGAGCCTTATATGGAATTATGCTCCTGATAGGAAGACTTAACATTGTGAAAATCTCTACTACCCCAAACAATCTACTAACATAGAGCAATTCCAATCTATGTTCTAACAACATTCTTAACAAAAATGGGGGAACTAATCTCTACTTTTATATGGAAAGGAAAGAGCCTCCAGATAAGCAAAACACTAATACAGAACAGAATAGAAGGTTTCCCGATCTCAAAACTGAACGCATAGCCACAGTAGTTAAACCACCCTAGTATTTGTGCAATAAACAGACACATATTAAAAATGGAATAGAATTGGGGATGCAGATGTAAATTCATCCATTTATGGGCAGATGTTCTTTGACAAAGGGCCAGAGATACTAAATGGGGATGAGACAGTGGAACAAATATTGTTGGTAAATCTGGATATAAATTTGTAGAAGTAAACAGGGCCCCTATTTCATTAGATATAAATGCTATATGCAAAAACAAACTCAAGAGGGAACAAATATCATGAATTATGATGATCATCAGTGGATAAATAGGGACCATTTTAAGGTTTCTATTCATGGTGAGACAGAGCCTCATGCACTTTTGACACATTAGCAGGAGAGATGAATCCCTGCAGAAGGACATCATTCTCAGTAAGGTGGAGGGACAGCAAAAAAGGGAAAGGCCCTTAATGAGCTGAATTGACACAGTGATTCCAACAATGTGCTCCACTATAAGAATAATTCTGAGGAAGGCACATGCTTGGGTGTATTTTATTCTGTTGTATATAGGGTTGTTCTGTGTTGGGACTGACTCAAAGAATCTAACAAAAATGTATAGCACATATACCGTATCTAACATCACTGAAAACACATAAGCAGTGGAAGACATACTAGATTATTTGGACTCCTAAAAAGTAGACACAGGTGTTTTAAAAATAGTCACCAAAAGAGTAAAAAGAGGGCCCACAGACTGTCAGAAAAAAGAAATAACAATGGCACATCAAAGGATTATTCCCTAAAATTATAAGGAAAAACAATCTTTCCCCCAAAATGTAAATAATTTCAAAATGGCTGAGGTATGAACAGATGGTGCACCAACAAAGACATCCAGGAATACAATAAACATATGAAAGAATGCTCATGACCACTGGCCATTCTCACTGACATACAGTCCATGCGGACTCATAGCAACCCCCTGTGGGTTTCAAAAACTGTAACTTTTTATGGCATTAGAAAGTCCAGTCTTTCTCCCTCAGAGCTGTGGGTGGTTTCAAACTGACAGCCATGCTGATGGCAGCCCAACCTGTAACCACTAAACCACCAGGGCTCACATTGTCCATTAGCAGGAGGAAAATCCAAAGAACCTCAGCATTAACAGCAAAAGTTCTAAAGAAGAAAGTAAAAAATGCTGACTGGCATGCAGAGAAACTGGAACCAACAAGCCCTGATAGTGGAATTGAAAAATGGTACAATTTCTGTGAAATGTAGTATGGTACGTCCTAAATATTGGAAATAGAAATACTCTATGATACAGCAATCTCTTTACTTGATATGTATCCTAGCAAAATGAAAGCCACAACACAAATGGATATCTAGTTACCCATGTTCATCACAGCACTAGTCACAGAGCAAAAGTATGGACTCGACCTGAATGTCCTTCACTTGAAGCATGGATAAACAATACAACACATATATATAATGGAGTATTCCCTAGTGTTAAAGAATAGCAATCCATCTGAGAAACACCACATGACATAGACGAAACTGGGGGACATTATAGTGAATGAAATTACCAGTCATAAAAGAACAAATTTTGTGTGTGACCCCTGTTGTAAAAAGTGAAGAAAGGCTGTCACACAAACAAAAATCTTCTTTGACTGTTAATAGGAATAGAAGCAGAAAGGAAGGGAAGTGATTGGCTAGAGCAGTGGTTCTCAACCTTCCTAATGCCGGGAGCCCTTCATACAGTTCCTCATGTTGTGGTGACACCACACCCATAAAATTATTTTCATTGCTCCTTCATCACTGTCATTTTGCTACTGTTGTGAATCAGGCAACCCCTGTGAAAGGGTCGTTTGAATTCCAAAGTGGTTGCAACCCACAGGTTAAGAACCACTGGGCTAGAGGGTAGACAGGTACAAATGGGTAAAAGGAAAGCCAATATATAATGAATAAGGTTGGCAAAATATGTTGGAAGCATAGGAAGACACCGAGAGGTTTGCAAGAGTTAAAGGCAACAAAGGTAAATATTGTTAGATGCACAACCTGCAGTAATTATGATTTACAAGTAGTTGCATGGATAGATGTGTGGGAGGGAGAATGAGAGTATGCCCATGAAAATATATAGGTTTGACAAAGGATATTTGATAGAGGATATTTAACTTTGTTGAAAATAAACCCATGATGTGATGGAGCACATCTTTGAAACTTCTTTGACTTCATCAAATACCATGAAGGAATGAGTCTCTAGGCCTGAAGGCTCAGGACCCTAGTCTCAGGGGGCACCAATGTCAAGTGGCATAACAAAGACCACAAAGACATTTTCCACATCCTGCTGAAGCTTGTCAGTGGTCGTCTAAGGTGCAACTATTTGCCTTTCCCTATCCAGAGGAAGGACGAGGGATGAAAATCCGAGACACATGGAAACAATTAGTCCATGAACTGCTGGACCACAAATACATCAGCCTCTCTGAGCCTGAGACCAGAGGGACTACATGAGTGCCTAGCTACCGCAACCAAGTGCCCTGAAAGGGTCATGTTAGAGGTCCTCAATAAAGTGGGAGAAAAATGTGAAATAAAAGTCAAAATCATAACAGAAACCAGATTTTCTGGTCAGATAGAGACTGATGGAACTCCCAGAACTAAGGCTGTTAGTCACCCTTTCGGTCTTGAATTGAACTCATCTCCCTGGCCCAATTTTCTGCTCAATGATAGATAGATCCAGAAGGGAACAGTGATACTAGTGAAGTGTGCACAAGCTATAGTAATTAGCCCCTGAAGATCAAAAGGGCAGCATTTCCTCACTGTCAAAGTTCAGAAGTGTTAGGAACGAAGTATGAATGGAAACAGAAGACAAAGGGAGGAAGTGGCAGTAGTGACCGGACATTGAGTGCATTGCAACGAATGAAATGTGTATAAATTGTGGAATGTAAACTTGATGACTCCTCTGTAAACAAGCCATCATCCAATTTATAATTAAAAAATTAAAAACAGGTGACAAAATAATAATAATTTATAAATTATCAAGGGTTCATGAGGGAGAGAGGAGCGGGGAGGGAGGGGAAAAATGAAGTGCTGATATCAAGGGCTCAAGTAGAAAGCAAATGTTTGGAGAATGATGAGGGCAACAAATGTGCAAATGTGCATGACACAATGGATCTATGTATGGTTTGTATAAGAGTTGTACGAGCCCACAATAAAATGATTACAAAAAATGTAAAAACATAATGATAACTAACGAAAATATTTACTACATTTGATTTTATTATTTTTTTGCCTTACACTACACTTCGTTTTTCGAGGAAGTTTACAATAATCTTCATAAATGAAGTTTGCAAAATAATAGAGTTATCCCTCTTGTTATGTTAGACTACTGATTCACAGTAAAGATTTAAAAACACTTTTCTGGATAAAAGGTGAAACCATGAAGAAAAGCATATAAATATACATTTATAAAATGATAACCCTGGAAAATTCTTATCAAATTTGTAAAGAATACACTTCCCCCCAAATTTTCTGTTTTCTCTGTAGAAGAAATAAAGTGAACTCAGAATCATCAAAAGTAAAGCTTGCTAATAATAGGCAGTCACTTCGAAGAAAAGTTAACCTGGTTTTTTTGTGTGTGTGGTTTTAATTAGAACTTGCCAATTTAAGACTTTAGCTTAAATGAAATGCCATTTATTTCCCAAATGTTTTGGGTTACTGAGATCTGCACATGGAAAGCTACTTTAGTTTTCACAAACTCTTGAATTAATTTCCAAATAATCATTCATTCGTTGAACTACTCTTTTTTAATTTACATCTATTTTTTTAAGTTGGTCAATAAAGCCATCACTAACGCTGAGGCATCTTAAATGAGAACACTCTAGTATTTGTAGGTAAGATAGGCTGTTTCATGTAATTGAGCAAGTCTACATTCCTAGTACAAAAAGCATTGAGAAACAGAAGGTGTAGTTTGGATTTTCTCTGACCTTAGAAAATCACTCTCATTGTCCCGGACTCAGTCTATACACATATTAAATAAAGTGTATTATCAGGCCTAATGCCTGTCAGTCTAGGTATGAGAGTCAATAAGATGAGTTCTTTTTTTATAGATATTTTTTTGCCCTTTAGCACTTTATTTATTTATTTTTTAAATCATTGTATTAGGGGCTCATACAACTCTTATCACAATCCATACACCAATTGTGTAAAGTGCATTTGTACATTCATTGCCTTCATCATTCTCAAAACATTTCCTCTCCACTTAAGCCCCCTGCATTCTTGAATGATTAAATAAATTTTAATGAAGTAATAAGAAAGGGAATTTTGTTATGAATGACACTGTTTTCATTTGAATCATTTTTACTCTTTATGATGTATACTCAGAAACCCAAATCTTATTTAGATCCGCTTCGCTCATTTGCTTAATCTCTTTGTAATGCCCATCAATTAAGGGAATGATTCAACCCCACCTGGAAGCACAGACACGGGTTGTGCTGCTTTTGCAGGCTGACTTTAATTGTACTTTATAGTCTTTGCCATTAGCATTGAGATGTTTTCATTCATCTTAGAATTTTCTTTATATTTCTATTTTTTAATGTTATAAGACTTATTCTATCTTAAGGCCTTCATACCTGTGGGGCCATGAATTACTTGATATGTTTTTGTTTAATTGGTTGGTCTAGTTTTTTATCCATAATCTTTGTATTCCCACAGGCTGACTGAGTGGGAGGATGAAAATAAAGTGCATGGGAATTTAATGCACTTGGGCTGTTTCCCATGCTGTGGTGCTTAAAATTATCCGTCTCAGAAGTAAGAATAAAGGCTCTCACTACTATCAAGAAAGATGAGCTTGGAGTGGGGTGCATCCTTTGGATCCTGAGATCCATGTACAGTGAACTTCCTCAGTTCAGGACAGAGAGAACTGTGGCACCAGAGGAAAGGCAAAGGACCACAGCTACAAACCCAAGAGTCACAGCTTGTGACAAAGCAGTGGGCTTCTTAGCCTACAGAGCTCAGATAGCTGAGTGATTTGGGGCAAATTAATTACCTGCAAAGTGGGGTGCCTCCAATTACTTAATTAGGGGAGCTAGGTTTGCTGACCTACAGAGCTAAGGCTGAGTGCCTTCAGGATAAGAATTATGATAGAGAGGAATACCCCTTGGGCATTTATGAGCAGCTCAATATGAGCTTAAAGAACTGCAGTACTACGAGGCTAAGGACCAATAAAAAGAGTATATGATCAAAGAATGTATTCTGAGAATTTCTTTTTTTTTTTTTAGCATTTTATTAGGGGCTCATACAACTGTTATCCCAATCCATACACACATCAATTGTGTAAAGCGCATTTGTA
>NW_022103906.1:5661450-5666509 GCF_000313985.2 Echinops telfairi
GGTAGTGGTAGAGGTGGTGGTGGTGGTGGTGGTGGTGGTGGTGATGATGGAGGCAGTGATGGTGGTAATGGTGGTGGTGGTGGTGAATTGGTGTCAAAATTGGTAAAGATGGTTGGAGTATGAAGACATGTCTAATTTCCTCTCCTTCACAGAAATCTGCCTGGAGCTGATACTGAATTGGATTCTTCACAAGCCACCCTACCACCACCACCACCATTTTCCTAGTACTACTTCAAAAATGATAATACTAAATAGTTACCTGAAATCTTACTTGTTATTTACTGGAGTGTACATAAAATGAATGGTTTAATATTTGACTTAGGTTGAACAGGACAAATTAAAGTGGAGACACCATGTACAATGGTCGGGGATGTCAGACTGATTCTGAATGCACTACATATTATAGAGAAAAATAAAAAAAATTTGTTTCCATTTTTTGATATAATGTTTTCTCTCTTAAAGAACTTATATATATATCTTATGTCATCTCACACTTTAATCATTTTGAAGACCAGTGAATTCTCTTCTATATCTTCCTCAGGGTTTTAGTCTTAGGCTTTACATTATGAAGATACTTATTAAATAGTTTTGCTTTCAAATATTAAACTTACTTTGTTGTATGCCTCTACAGTAAGTATTCAGAACTTTCTTTCACGAATAAAAGAGTGTCTATTGATCAGTAGATGGCAAGCTTGCTACACCTAAGTGCCCAGGTTTGTTTCCTGTTAGAATCTTTATGGACATTTTATTCCAAATATTTTAAGGCATCTTTAAATTGGTAATATTTAATTTATAATGCTGACTTGTCAATCTAATAGTTAGTGTATGCACTTAAAACAAATTCCCAGAATTTAAATGCTGTTTTAAAGTCAAATAGAATTCCCAATTCAAATAAACAAATAATACATTTTAATGGACAAAATAATTCATATTTTGAATTCCTGTTCATTGAAGTCTCCTCATTCATTTCCTTTTAATAACAGACATTTCAGTAATTGCCATATATAACTGTTCCTCCTGAAAAGACACACGTAGACTTCTGAAACAAAATGAGAATTTGTGGTTCTCACTGCCCCATTGCCTGCCCCATTGCTGTTATTCTCACAGCACTCTTCTTAATATGCTAATGAACACCATGAAGCAGGGAGTAATATATTGAAATTATCTACATAAAAGTTATTGTTGCTATTAGGTGTTCTCAAGTGGGTTCCAACTTATACCAACTCTATGTACAGTAAAATGAAACACTCATGTCCTGCACCATCCTTACAATCGCTGTAAGATCATTATTGCAGCCATGCTTGTCAATCCATCTCATTGACACTGGCCCTGAACTTTACCAAGTGTGATCTCCTTCTCTATGGTTTGGTGTTCAAATAACATGTCCAAATTCTGAAGACAAAGTCTCAGCCTCCTTAATTCTAAGGGGCATTCTAGCTGTCCTTCTTCCAAGTCAGATGTATTCTCCTTTCAATCCATAGTATATTCAATATTCATTACCACAACCATAGTTCAAATGCATTCTTTTTTGGTCTTATTTATTAACTGTGCAGCTTTTAAAAGTAAATAGAAATTAAAGGTAAGACAAGGGGAATTAACTTTTTAAATACCAATTAATATAATTAAAACACTCACTGCCATTGAGTCAATGCCAACTCATAGCTATCTATAAGTCAGGGTAAAACTGCCTTGCTGTGTTTCAAAGCCTGTAACTGTTCTATGGGCATACAGAGCCCCATCTTTCTCCAAATACATTTAAGAGAGTTAGATTTGTGTGTGACCAGGGGTTCATTTTAGATTTTGATCTATTTTATATCTGGTAAAACTTCCAGCAGTTTAGTAGATTGATCAGAAGAGAAGCTGTTTTGTTCATTGTCAAAAGGAGTCATTTTCTCAAATATTCCAGGGATCTGAAACTACACTGTCTATTAAAGAATCCAGAGCACAGAAGAAAAACAAAGTGGTAGTAATGCATATGGAAACCAAAAGTCATAAGTGGAAAATCAGGAGATAATTAGAGTAAATAGAGGTAAGAAAATAGCATGGGATAGCTAAGAAATAGACCAGGTGGAGATGTGTCAGTTTTAATAATTTTAGAACCAGCCCCAAAACTTTACAGCATGAATGCACAATCCTATTATATTCACAATTGTGTGATTGAGGAACTCAGTAAAGGTAGAATAAGGTGGCATTTTGTTCCCTCATGGTGGTAGCAACCTCAGCTGCAATGGTTGGCTTGGGTGGGGATTGTTGAAAACATTTCCATGTGTGAGACCCAAATGCTTTAGGCTAGCTGGATCCTCTGTTCTCTATTCTGCCTTAGTTGGAATAAGAATGCTCCATCTGCATTCTTCACATACATGTCTGATATCTGTGCCTTCCATATGAATATTTGGCTTGTTTTATTTTATTAGCATGAAGGCATCCAGACAGATTTATATAGAGGCTGGCTTCATTGAGAGCAAACCTTTAAAGGGACCTGAAGGAAATAAGACTTGAACATCACAGGAGGTTCTATCTGCCACAATCTACTAGAATACAGTAAAGAAATAAATAAATGACACCAACGCTGTTTCAAAGGGAGAAACAGCATACTCCTCCATGGGTAATATAGCAATTAATTTGCAGCCATCTTTAAGCTACCAAAAAATATATGGAAAGGTAGGATTCTCTTAGTTCACAGATTCCAAAATGAGTTCAACTTAATGCTTTTGGCAGTAAGATTTTATATATAAAATTGACTGTTAGACTTTTTGACTTAAAGTCATGTTGTATGGTAGCTGGCAGATTGTTTGATCAGATCTCATCGTCATCTCACGTGCATCAAATATTGCAAGTTTTAAAACTAGATTTTATCCATCACACACCCCCTGGCAGGGCGAAAAGTACATTCACCTAATCTATCTTTTTCTCATTTTTCTTTTTTTCCCCCTCAGTGAAAGAAGAGAAAAGAGCACTTCAATTTCCCCTAGGTCACACTGTCTTCTAGGAATTAGAAAAATTCCTGAAAGATTTTAACTGTAGATATACAGCAACCTCTTTACAAATATGCGTGTACCTTAATTCTGTAATTATATTGACAAAGATTTTTGTTACAATATAATTTTACCTCATTAATTCATATTTTTTGGGAAAAGGTTCTTTTCTTTTGGAAACTTTTATAATTATTCTAAACTCAAGGATCAGCTAGACACAAATCTATGGACTATTGTGGAATGCACTACAATTTTTAATTTCATGTCCTGTCATTAACTTCTTCATGGGCCATATAGTAGACACACTTCAAAGCATATTCTCGTCTTTCTCTCTGTTGTCTTAATCTGGGATGTAAATGTTTGTCAATATCAGGTGTATGCTTAATACATATCATTTATCAAACTTTTCATCCAGTATAATTCACATTCATGTGAGATTGATTTTCATAGGCTAATTTTGAAATGCTGTTGAGAATTTATAACTTCAGAAACTCTTCTGTGGAAAAAAATGACTAATGTTACCAATATGCTTCTTAAGTATCTAAATATAAGTGTCAATTATGGTGAACTGCAGAAAAGCTCAAGATTTTAAAAATAACAAAGGATATATATTCTGAAATATGGAATACTCTAGATTGTTTTTATGTATTCTGAAACAAAGACATAGCTTTCCTTAAGCAATTTAAACAAATTCAGTTAGCTCACAGAAGAATGAATGTAAATATGAGTGCATTGATTCTGTGTTTATCCTGTATAAATTCCAATAAACTATTTTTATGAGAATACCTCAAACAATAAATAATTATCAGATGTGTATTCATAAAACCATACAATGAAATTAAGCAATAATATTCTAAGAGAGTTGTTTTATTTCTGGTATTTTTTTGCTAGTTATTTACTTTTGGATAAAAATTTACATAGTTGTAAATCAGTTAAAAAGAGATACCTCAAATTATTTGGATTATATACGCATGGTACATTACTGGACCTTAAAGCAATAATGCATTAGATTTGAACATGCTTGCTTTAGACTTAAATCAATAATCATTCATTTATAAAATTTTCTTTCAATACAATATCTAATTGCTTTTAATTGACCCTAAATTATATAAAATATATCTGGTGAAAATTAAAGATTCCTTGTATGTTTATCAAATATTTCTTTAGATAATTCTTCCAAATCTAATTACTTTGAAAAGAAATGTAAGTTTTAAAAGGTGAAAAGGTAAAATATATTAATATTTGCCTTATGGAGTTTTCTTTTAATATTCAATTAGCACAGTTGCATTGGTAATATATTTTTTAATTATTTTATTGGGGGCTCGTACAATTCTTATCACAATCCATACATGCTTCCATTGTATCAAGCACATATGTACATTTGTTGCCTTCATCATTCTCAAAACATTTGCCTTCTACTTCAGCCCTTAATATCAGTTGCTCATTTTCCCCCTCCCTCCCCAACCCCCTCTCCCTCATGAACCCTTCATAATTCATAAATTGTTATAGTTTTGTCATAAGTTACACTGTCTAACGTCTCCCTCTGCCCTCTTCTCTGCTGTCCATCCCCCAGGGAGGAGGCTATATGTAGATTCTTGAAGTCGGTTCCCACTCTCTACCCCACATTCCCTCTACCCTCCAGGCATCGCCCCTCTCACCACTGGTCCTCAAGGAGTCATTTATCCTGGATTCCCTGTTTCCAATTGCTATCTGTACCAATGTACATCCTCTGGTCTAGCCAGATTTGTAAGGTAGAATTGGGATCATGATAGAGGGGGGAGGAAGCATATAAGAACTAGAGGAAAGTTATATGTTTCATCATTGCTACCCTGCAACCTGATTGGCTAGTCTCCTCCCCACACCCCTTCAGTAAGGGGATGTCCAGTTGCCTACCAATGGACTTTGAGTCTCCACTCTGCACTCACCCACCTTTACAATGATATGATTTTTTGTTCTTTGATGCTTGATACCTGATTCATTTGACAGCTAGTGGTCACACAGGCTGGTGTGCTTCTTCCATGTGGGCTTTGTTGCTTTTGAGCTAGTTGGCCACTTGTTTATCTTCAAGCCTTTAAGACCCCAGA
>NW_022103906.1:5666915-5669785 GCF_000313985.2 Echinops telfairi
TATTTACATATGTACATTCCAGTCTTAAAACCTCTATACATACCTTTTGTCCCCTAGTTCTTTCCTCTAATTCCCTTTACTTTCCTCTTGTCCCACTATCATGCTCAGCCTTCATTTGGGTTTCAGTGATTTCTCTCAGTTACATTGCCCTTGCTGAATCCCTACCAGGCCTCTCACACCCTCCTTGCCACTGTTTTTGGATCACTTGTTGCTCCCCCGTCCCCAGGTTGATATTTGATTTATATCAATGTCCTTGAACCTTAAGCCTGGTAGTACAATGGTTAAGTGCTTGACTACTCACCACTGGAATTCACCCAGAAACTTCACCACAGAAAGTCCTAGCAACTGGCTACTTGAATGTCAATGTCTAGAAATTTCTATGGGACAATTCTATTCTGTCACATGGGGTCACTATAAGTAAAAAATGGACTCAATGTCACCTAATGAGGTTCACAATATTTACTGATAAACACTATCCACATCAACAAATAAGACACAGGCAGCTTAGGACAAAGATCTTAGTGCTTCCCCAAACTGTTTCCTCTCTATGTATCTTCTCTTTGAGACCATACAAAGTCGTGCGGCACACCTCTGAGCTCCTTGTACACTTCGTTTCTATGTGAAGGCATGCACCGCTACTTGGCTTGTAAGAGAGTTCAGTTATTTTCTTCCTAGAGTCTTCTCTCTCCTTTTAGGCGACAAATACAAATGTTGTGCTTGAAAGATCAAAGGTGACTATAAATGTATGATTTATACATTTACATATTTATACAATTAGAACAGCTGTGAGACCTTAGGGGTATAATGTTTTCCCCTCTCTGCACTTGTTTGTGTCCATGTCATTGTCACCAGGTAGATAAATGTGAACTTCGGTGAAGCTTTTTGTTTTCTTTTTTCCAGCCCAAATTAACAGTTCACTTAGCTATGCTGTGTTCATACAGTCATTGTACCATTAATGCTTGTGTCATAGAATTTATGACATTGCATTGCAGAGATTCATATAATGGACTCTTAAAAGGTTCATTGAGGACAAAATTTAATTCTGTTATTCTGCCAGTAGATCTCTTGTTTTTATTTTGCATGTTTTTGCTCATGATATTTATTCAACTTGTTAAAAATAAGCAGTTTAGAAGTGCTTGTTTTATTAAGTCAGAATTAGATATCTGAAACTTTGGTTCTATTTGGCAGAGGGAAAAACCCATGCTTTTCAATATTTGAATATTAAGAACATTAATCAACAACTATTGAGTGCTTACTGTGTGCCACACATGGTGCTAAGCAACTTATGTTATTAAGTGTAATCCAGTCTACAACAAGTGGGTTTGGTGTGGTTATGAAACTCTTCTTCCAGTTGAGGATATAGACTCACAAACACAGACATACAAACCAGGGTGTAGATTTAACTCCGACTTCTGCCTTGAGACTTTGTGCTCTTAAGTGTTTCTTTGACTCAGGATCCCATCATGAAAATGTCCACTAGCTTTCCTGCTGGCCACAAGTAATTAATGATACCACAAGCCTATTTCAAAAGGTACATACACAATTAAATTCATGGTTATTCCTTTTATTCATATAATTTGTAGGGAAATGACTAGAATCTGAAATGGTGATAGTTGTGAGATACAAAGAAAGTGTCTACAACATATATATTTTCCAATATGATTGTGGCTGGAATAAAAATACAAGTAATTTGGTGTACAATATTGGCTAAGATTTTCAAAAAGAAATGAATACCCAAAGGCTATTTTCCTAATTTTATTTCCCTTTTTTCTATAATTCAAAAGCTCTTTAATTCTAGTTTTTAAAAACTAGTTCCATACTCTCTTGTATTATGGGAAACAAGAAATAGAAAATACATATAATTAGAAGTTATTATTAATTTGGAAATATAACATTTACTAAACTCTATTATGCATAAGCTATAAATAGTGAAAAAAACATAATCCTTATTGCTATAGTAACAAGGAATTATCTTCAGTTTCTACAATTTCTTTCTCTTATGTTGGTTCAGACTCAGTTGTGATGTTCTAGGATATTTTTCAGCCAAGATGATGTTATTTTCCAATCCTGAGTTTGGCTTCTTACATAGTTCCACTCAAATGTTTGATAAGCAGCAGGTATTGCTTTTAAACATGATATAAATTATTTAAATATGTATAGAATAACTAGTCATATATGAATCATATATATATATATATATATATATATATATATATATATATATACACACACACACACAACATTCATATAACTACCTTTCAGGCTAAAAGAATAAAGTAGATTAAAATACTGTAACGTGATATACTACTCCAAAGTGGCCTTGCACAGTTACATTAAGGAAGTTGAATTGTAAACAAAATAGGTTGATGGAAATAAAATTCCGGGGAATATCATCACACCTATGGAAATGGGTATCATGCAGAACAAATCACACTTGCATTCTTTTATTTTTGCTATGATATTTTAAATTCTTGATGAAACTGACCATAAATCAGTAAAGGAGTCAACCCTTACGTAACTTCCTGATTTAAGAGTTTCTTTGGACCCATATAGGTATCTGTTATGCATCAGTCTTTATAGAAAGTCATGAGGCCATTCATGTAAGCAAGGTTACCAAGGTAACTATTCTTGATATGTTCTTCTGCTCTGACGTCAATGTTAGGACCTTATTAGAATTTCATTATACCTGCTCAGAGCAGGATAGTTAGCTGCTACCTGTGAGTGAGAATTTCATTATTGAAAGATTCGGGAGCATAACTGATCACTGTTGATCTGAAAACATTATGACCTGTTGTGTCTCTATGTTATATATATATGTATGTATATATATGTGTATATATATATATATATATATATATATATATATATAT
>NW_022103906.1:5669885-5671947 GCF_000313985.2 Echinops telfairi
TATCCCTTATGGAGGGGGAAACTTTGTGATCAATTCAATGCTGTTAGTATAAAGTTGAGGAAGTCAAATTTTAAACTCATAGAACTAATTAGTGTCAGATTGGCAGCTAGGTCAGAACTGTTTTTAATATGCTAGGTTGTCTCTCCAATAGCAAAACCCAAAACAAGATAGGATATGTTCAAAAATATACTCAGGTCATATATGAACACCAATATGCATGTCTCTATGATTCTGATGGCAAATTCATCTGTCATTCATAGGATTTGACTCAATTGTATCATTTAAGTGGGTGTTGGCTCACATATTTTGAGCATTGTAAGTGTTCCAGATATTATACAAATTGTTTTCTTATACTAATTGTTTTAAATGTTTTCTTAGTTCTATTATTAGACTCACTTTATAAATAAAACAACTTGAGATGTAGAACAAAATCAATGTTCTAATTATCCATTCAAAGGTGCCAAACTGCTCACTTTGAGCTAAGAATTATCTTAATTAATGTAAACAATAAAAACTCAGTAAATTCATCCACACTCTTATAGTAAGTTTCCTTAGATTAATACTACTAATCAGTAACACATTTCATAGTCGTTCTTTTATTATATACTAACCTACTGGCAACTCTTCTTTCTCACCTACCTAGATATCTGATAGGGATTTCTAGTGCCAAACTGCAATTTTTATCCTGCATCTCATCACATACCATCTACTTGCATACTGTACTCCTATAATTGTTTCCTCCCTCCTTAATACATTTCTGTCTTCTATTGCCACCTTGCATTGAACATAAAACCATGTTGTTATTAGTCCTTTTTAAAAACAACACTTAACAAATTCTTTATCACACCCAAATATTTTATCTATTGATCTTCATCTGTGCTCTGTTTGAAACATCACACTCTATTTTTCCATCTAGGTTCTAGAATATCTTACAATGTGCATGCACAACTCACAGACAATGTTCATGATTAAAGGCTTTATTAAGAAAGTCAATATATTCTAAGGCAGGTGAGAAATGCTCAGCATATTGATATTCAGTCAGAATATGTCACGAAATTCCTTCAGGGCTTCTCATTAATGCCCACAGGGTGTTCCACTCCTTTGTAGGCCTCAACCCAAAGATCAAGCTCCCTGGGTCAGCAAAGCCACTTTCTGAAAGTCAGTGCTCCAAGACATGCCCCTCCAGTGATCCTCAAGCGAAAAAGTGTCAGCTTCACCTCTTTGGGTCAGCAAGACTTGCCCTCCCCTCCACCACCCCCACCAATTCACTGCACAGAGGCACCCTACTCCAAGCCAGCCTCCTGCCCCAAAGCACTCAGCTTTACTTGCTTTGTGAGGTAGGGCCCTCCACCACCCTCTCTCGTGCTCCTCCTCTCGATTCTGCTGCTGCTGTTGCTCCTCTGATTATCACAACTGACTTCTGGACCAATGACCTTTACTGCCCAGGGACCTTGGGGTTCAAAGAAGACACTCCATTCCTGGATCTTGCTGGTAGTAAGCTTCTCCCTTCTGCATCTCAGAGGACTCCTTTTATACCAAGCAGGATGGCAATTTCAATGTATCCTTTTAATAATTGCTTACTCAAAGATGAATTTTATCAGTGTCTTCCCTCATCTTCTTACCCTGCCGTGTGCAGGGAAAGACTGTGAGAGTTACTGAGACTTTGCCTGGAAGGGACACATTAAATAATTGGTTGCCTGTGTGCCACCTTACACTGAAGAGTGGAAAATTTTATTAGAGTTCTCACTGGTGGGGTTGCCACGTGTATAACTGGCTAATTAGGGCGGTGATCCAAACAGAAAGTAACAACCACGCTGTTATCCTCTTACTGTGATAGTGAAACAAAGTTCTGTGGCAAAGTGCGTCATGTTGGGCTGCTAATCAGATCAGAAGTTCATTCCCACAGCTATTCTGAGGGATAAAGTTCATTCCTACCATCTATTCTGTGGGATAAGGTCATTCACACTAGCTATTCTGAGGGATAAGGTCATTCCCACCAGCTATTCTGAGGGATAAGGTCATTCCCACCAGCTATTCTGAGGGATAAGGTCATTCCCACCAG
>NW_022103906.1:5672047-5695822 GCF_000313985.2 Echinops telfairi
TTCTGAGGGATAAGGTCATTCCCACCAGCTATTCTGAGGGATAAGGTCATTCCCACCAGCTATTCTGAGGGATAAGGTCATTCCCACCAGCTATTTTGAGGGATAAGGTCGTTCCCACCAGCGATTCTGAGGGATAAAGAGCATTCTGCTCCCGTAGAGACTTTCAGCCTCTGAAACAGAAAGGAGCTGGTTTATTGACCTTGCCCACCTTTCACGGTTGGTTCCCTGTGAGACAGACTCCACCTGGTGACAGTGAAGTGAGTTTGAGTTGTAAGAGTGACAGGAAAGTAAGAGGCACATGAAACAGATGCTGGAGCCCAAGTGTTTTATTTTCCCCCAATGAAGGGAAGCTTCTTGCCAAGGATGAGATGACATGTCGTTCAAATGAGAAGCAGTATCACTTCAGTGCAGTTCAGTGGACTGGAAGGATTCAGAATGCTATAGATAGAAGAGTATCAGGTCAGAATTGAGAAAAGTTTCTCAGCCAATAGCACCTAATACATACGTCTTGGCAGAAGTGCATGAAAAATGCCTTAACTAGGGTTCCCGAAAAGTAGGTTTTTGAAAGAAGTTCTTGGGTTCAGCATATAGATAAGTATGGATTTCCCAGTCTGAGATTTTGACAGCAACTCCCTCCAGAAAGTGTAGTATTTTGGGTGTTCAATAAGTCTGGTGTATGTGTGTGGGGGTGGGGGAAAGAGGGTGGGTTTACTTTCTCCATGAGACCAATCAGGACAAAAAAACCTTATCATCCCTTATGTGTAAGCCTGAAATAGAACACATAGGTTTTGAGACTGTAGACAGACTCTACTCAATAGGTCCAGAGGTCCTTCCTCTCTACATCCATTTTATAAATAGCTCTTACTCCAGAAAAGACTTAGCTGCATGCATTGACATTTGATTTTTTCTCTCTTGACTCATTGGTTAGTTCACTAAAATATACTTTCCAGGATTTATTCATTTGCTTAAACAAGAAATCTTGGCCTTTCCTAATGCACACTCTAGACTTTCTTCTCTTTTCTTTTCTAATTACATTTACTTTTCAGTTATTTTCACATGGAAAGAGTTCAAACAATACAGGAACAATAGAAAAATTGGCTACCAATCTGAGGAAACCAATACAAAGAGAGAACAGTAAAAAATTGATGGTGATTTATTGTTTCAACGTGAACTCCAGTTTTGAGCAGCAAGGCATAAAATGCGATGTGAGCTATATCTCAGGGGAAACTTTAAGAAATAGTGGATATAAATGAAAGCCAATCAAATGAGAAAATATAAAAATTGTTTTTTTTCAGAACTTATTATAGCAAAGGATTCAGCTGTATACCCTTAATATGATTCCAAGTTTTTCAAGAGGAGTGGAAATGCTGTTAAATAGTAAAGTAGTTAGTATATTATGCCAACCTGGCCAATAAACACATGTGGGGTTAATTGAAGGGCGGAATGATAAATGGTTCGGTAAGCCCTGCCTTTCTAGTTCTCAAGTCTCTTGATTTCTGATGATAGGACCAGGGTGTAGCTGCCTTAGCCAGTTCCCTGTTTCAGCTGGTAAGGCTCACTTCCTGCAAGACATCCTCAAGAAGACGCTGCATGGACCTACTCCAATGCAGCCCTGGGTGCTGGAGCAGCCATGTGGAGACCCCTGCCAGTGCTGAGATGTTTACACGTTCACTGATTTGGCTAGCCTCCTGCAGTTGGTACCATTGTGTGTCTTTTGTGAGATGGAGGATGACTTTGTGGATTGGTGTTGGACATGTGGGTTCATGTTGGACTTATGAGTTTGGGCAGCAGTGGATTGGGATGTTTTCTTGATGAGAGCTTAACCTTTATATAAAAATCTCTCTTATACATGAGTTTCTGTGGAATTGTTTCTCTAAAGTACACAGACTAACACAAATAGAAAAGAAAATAATGATAGATAGACAGACAGACAGACAGACAGATAGACAGCGATGTAGAGAGATACAGAGATCAATAGATGGGAAGGCTCCAGGTATGATCTAACTGGTGGATGTTGAATGAAGAATCTGGACGTACTCTAACTGGAAATGCAACATTTTACTCAATTTGTTTGAACAAGCATAGTTTGCCTTCTCTGTCTGGTCCTGAGTTGTACGTAGGTAAAAACAAAGAAAGAAACTAAAAATGACTGAAAAATTCCTGACCTTTGTGTGCATATTAGTGTAGAGATTCTTGTTTGACATCTGGGCTGCTGCTTCTTTCTGGTATCCACATGATTTACTTCCTTTTTTTATTAGGCTATTCTTTGCTCTAATATCAAAACTTCAAATAAAATAGATACTTTTCTCTTTGTGTTTGCCCACTAGACTATTTTTAGGGGAGCTAACACATTTACATTTATTGCTATTCTACCTTTCTATTTGGTAGCGGGGCAGCCAAAAAATCCCAAACCAAACCAAAACAAAACAACCATGAGCTCAGTCAGAAGAACAATTTTGAATACAATGTTTTGTCCTGTTTTCTATGAGGACCATTATGAGGTGGAACCAGTTCGATGGCACCTAAAATCAGTCTCTTGCTATTAAACTAGAAGATTGTCACTCAGTTGTCTCTCTTTCATGTCTAATAGGGATTTGTTTAATTTTATTGTGGTTTTTGTTCAGTCAGACATATTTCCCCAAAGCTTATCAAACCATTTTCCCCATAAACTTACCCATATCAAACTCAACAACTCTAACATAAGATAGACTTTCCTGATTATGGTGACATTGAACAAAACCAGATCCACTCCCCTTGAGTCAATTCAAACTCAAGGTGACTTGTATGTGTTTTGCAGACGTTGTAAGTCTGTATGGGAGAGGATAGCTTCTACTTCTCCGTGTTTAACCGATGGGTTTTGAAGTTTAATTCTTACCATCAGGCTTTTTAACCTTACAGAGAGAAGGCTAAACACTATTTATAAATAGTAAACACAATAATAAGTTTTAATAAATAATCAAATCAAATTTTGTGGTCTAACATCAAAGTTCTTAGAAAGTGGAATAAAGACTTTAAATTGGATTTATGAGGAGCTTTTGTTTTTGAGTAATCTGAATCCCTCACAATAGATTCCATTGTGACAACGTAAACCTGGCATTCACATTACATAAGCATGGACAATCACCTTACACAGATAGAAACACTGTAAAATTCATGTAAAATTCTCTAGTGGCATTTCTTACAAACCCAAGGGGCGATGCACAGTATTGAAAGTTTAACTTTGCTGCTTCTCTGCTCTCTCTGGTGCTCTTTCCTTGATGATAGAACTTCTCCTTTAATTGCTCTTTTCACTGTTTTCCTTATTATTATTCCACTATATCTTAACTATCATTCCAAAGTAATGCTTTCTCTTCTCCGACGAAAGCTGAAGAAGCCGTGTCACTAAATAAGTCAAATGGACTTTGGTACACATATTCTACAAGCTCAGCTTTTTGCCTTCCTATTAAAGAAGTGGCCCCCACCCCTTATTATTTCTACATATCTCAGCAAACGAAGAGGAAAATTGACTGAGCGTACACAGGAAAAAGAGAGACAGAAAGAAATGTGGAGCCAATATCTGAAAACACAGAATAATAATACTTTGGTACCTGCGTATAGAAATTGTTGATTGGGAACACACATCACCTCACCTGGAAAGCCAGACCTTTGTTTCCTGCCAGAGTTTGGCAGAAGCAAGACCAGCTGTGACTTTTGGGCTTTGTTTGCGTCTGGTTCTGGATCCTACAATTGGCTTCCATCTGCCCAACTTATTTCGGACTGAACAGTACCTACCACCAGATTTCTGCATTCAAACAGTGCTTTTTTGGTTTTTTTTTTTGGCTGAAGAAAACCAATGCAGATTCCATCAAATCACTCTCAATTAATTACTGGCTTCTACGAGGGCTCACTCAGTCCTACTAGGAAATTTCCATATTAGAAAGTATGGCTGTTGGCCCTGTTACTGGAACGATGGGAATCCTGGTGGAAAACCTGGAACAGAGCTTCCACAGTTTTGGGGCTCCCCAGAAACGGATGTTGGGGGGCAAGACTGGGATCTGGATACATGGCATGTGAACTTCAGATCCTTTACAACTCCGAGGAGGCTGAACAAGTATAGTGTGAGGACGCACGCTTTCTAGTCTTGTGTTTGCAGACTGCCTCTTGATCCATCTATAGATTCCTCACAAACACAACTAAATATTCTAGAAATCTCATTCTTCTCAAGGCTAAGCATAGTATTTTTGATCTATACTGTCAAATGCCTTGGCAGAGCCAATAAACCAAGAAACCATCTATCTGATATTCTCTGCTTTGGTCAAGATCTATCTGGTATCATCAATGATATTGATTGTTCCATATTCTCTTCTAAAAATGTCCTGAATCTCTGGTAACTCCTTATCAATGTAATGCTGTAATCATTATTAGATGGTCTTCAGCAAAATTTTACTTGCATATGACATCATTAACATCATTCTGCAACTTGTGCATCCTGTTGGAGCCCTTTCTTCAGAATAGGTACAAATATGGACCTTTTCCAATCAGTTGACCAAGTAGCTATCTTCCAAATTTCCTTGCATAGAGATAAATGAGTGCTACTAGTGCTTCATGAGCTTGTTGAAACATTTCAATTGGTGCTCCATTATTCCTGGAGCCTTATTTTTGACTAATGCCTTCAGAGCAACTTGAACTTCTTCATTCAGTACCATTGGTTTTTGCTCATATACTACCACTTGAAATGTCTGAATGTTCTTTGTGGTACACTGACTGTGTATTCTTTCCATAGTCTTTAAAGGCTTCTTGGATCCTTCAATATTTTGTCCATAGATTCTTTCAATATTGAAACTTGAGGATTGATTTTTTTTCTTGAGTTCTTTGAGTTTAAAATATGTTGAGTGTGGTTTTCCATTTTGGTGTACTAACACTAGGGCTCTACACATTTCACTATAAAATTTTACTTTGTTTTCTTGAGCTTCCCTTTGAAATTTTCTACTCAGTTCAATCTCATCTTTTATTCCATTTTCCTTTGTTATTCTATGATAAAGAACAAGTTTCAGAGTCTCTTCTAACATCTATTTTGATTCATTTTTCTTTCTGATTTAAAAAAAAATTATTGGGGGCTTGTAAAATTCTTATCACAATCCATACATACATCCATTGTGTCAAGCGCATATGTACATTTGTTGCCCTAATCATCCTCAAAATATTTGCCTTCCACTTTAGCCCTTAATATCAGTTGCTCATTTTCCCCTCCCTTCTCACTCCCCCCTCCCTCATGAACCCTTCATAATTCATAAATTATTATTGTGTTGTCATAAATTACACTGTCCAACGTCTCCCCCCACCCTCTTCTCTGCCGTCCATCCCGAGGGAGGAGGCAATACTTTACTTAGATTCTTATAATCGGTTCCCCTTTTCTACCCTACATTCCCTTCACTCTCCAGGCATCACCCCTCTCACCACTGATCCTGAAGGAGTCTTCTGTCCTGGATTCTCTGTTTCTAGTTGCCATATGTACCACATTTGTAAGGTAGAATTGAGATCATGATAGTGGGGGGAAGGAAGCATTCAAGAACTAGAGGAAAGTTATATGTTTCGTCGTTGCTACTCTGCACCCTGCTTGGCTCGTCTCCTCCCCACACCCCTCCAGTAAGGGGTGTCCAGTTGCCTACCAATGGACTTTGAGTTTCCGCTCCGCTCACCCACCTTTACAATGATATGATTTTTTTGTTCTTTGATGCTTGATACCTGATCCCTTCGACAGCTCGTGGTCACACAGGCTGGTGTGCTTCTTCCATGTGGGCTTTGTTGCTTTTGAGCTAGTTGGCCACTTGTTTATCTTCAAGCCTTTAAGACCCCAGATGCTATATCTTTTGATAGCCAGGCACCATCAGTTTTCTTCACCACATTTGCTTATGTATACGTTTGTCTTCAGTGATTGTATCAGGAAGGTGGGCACCCACTGATCTGATTTTTAGTTCTTTGATGTCTGATAACTGGTCCCTTCTACACCTTGTGGTCAGACAGGCTGGTGTGTGTCTTCTATCTGGGCTTTTATGGTTCTCAGCTATATGGCCACTTGTTTGTCTTCAAGCCTTTAAGACCCCAGACGTTATATCTTTTGGTAGTCGGGCACCATCAGCTTTCTTCACCACATTTGCTTATGTTCACATTTTTCTTCAGCAATCATGTTGGGAAGGTGTGCATCCTGGAATGCCAATTTAATAGAGCAACGTGTTCTTGCATTAAGTAAGTGCTTGAGTGGAGGCCCAATGTCTATCTAATGAGCATTTCCTCTCCTCACGTGTGATGTTTTTGATGTCATTCTACAGCTCATTAGGTCTTATGTCGGTGTTCAATGCATCAAATCTTTTCTTGAAATATTCTCTCATTCCAGATGGGATATTCTCAAGGTCATATTTTGCCTTTCTTAGACTTGTTTTCATTTCCTTCAGCTTCAACCTGAGCTTACACATGAGCAAGTGATGGTCTTTTTCACAGCAGGTCCCTGACCTGGTTTAGCTGCTGATATTGAACTCCATCATCTCTTCTCACAGATGTAGTGAACCTGAATTCTGTGTATTCCATCTGGATAATTTCAAGTGTTGTTGAATAAAGATATTTACAATTAAGAAAACATTGGTTTTCCAAATTTCTATCAAGAGATCTCCAGCTTAGTTTCCAGCACCAAGACCATATTTTCTAGCTACTTTTCCTTTATGCTTCCAACTTTTGCATTCTAATTACCAATGATTATCAATGTATCATGATTATGTATGTGACCAATTTCGTAATGAAGATGTTGGTAGAGCTCTTCCATTTCTTCATCATAAATTGGTGCATAAAATTGGATAATATGTGTTTTCTTATATGAGGATAGATATTACCCTATCACAGACAGCATTATATTTCAAGACAAATCTTGAAATATTCTTTTTGATGATAAGTACCACATAACACTTTGCATATTGTATCTGTCATCCCCTCCATATAATTCTGATTTAAAATGGTCAATATCAATTTCAGTCACTAATGCTTAGAATATCAATTTTATGAGTTCCTTTTCATTTTTGACAACGTTTAATTTTCCTTGATTCATACTTCATACATTCCAAGTTTCAATTGTTCATTGATATTTCCAGCTGGTTCCTTCTCATTTTGATTCATGCCCTATCAACAAACGAAGTGCAAGAAGATTTACTCCTGAAGCCTTTTTTCCATTCATATCATTATGGTCGACTCTATTTTGAGAAGGCAGCTCTCCCTTACTCATAATTTGAATGTGTTCCAATCTGAGGGGTTTCCTTCTATGATTATCTTTTACATTCTGTGGTTTTTTGGCATTTTATCATGTTTCAAAGCTATTCATGTTGTTTTCAATGGCTAATTCCTCTGAACTGGACAGTCTATTCCATCTTCTTAGTCCATTCACGTTGGGAGACCCTGTTAGCCTTTGAAATACCAGTGAAATGGCTTCCAGCATAACAGCAACACACAAGCTACAACAATGAGACTCACTGACAGATAAATGATGGTTCTGACTCAGAGTCACTCTATTTACGTGGCACTTAAAGATTGAGTATGTTGAGCAATCTCACTCAGGAAATAAGCTTAGGTAAAATAGGAGTTTTGAGTAAGAAACTCGGAATAATGTAAATATTTTGATATTAAATAAAAGGTGAAAAAGATGAATCTAGCTGAATGGATTGAAAATGTGATTAGAGTGCTTGGAGGAAAAACAAATAGATTATACACAGAAAGTTAAATGAAGAAATATTAGAATGAAGGGAGAAATTAATGGATATAGGAAGATTTAATTCTTAATTAGTAAGAGTTTACATCTCTTGACCATTGTGTGTGTGTGTGTGTGTGTGTGTGTGTGTGTAGTGGGAGAGCTCAACATTGAAACATTTCTTCCCCCAAAAGTTGAAACCTAACACATCAGTGAGGCAAGCTTCACTGCTCTTTCAATTTTTTATGATAGAGGTATAGATAGGCAATTTTGAACTGAATGCAGTAAAAGAGACTTTCCTCCTAACAACAAAATATGGGGATTTTCCATTAAATCAAAGAATATTAAATGCAATACCTACAATTACCTCTATTATGGTATATTGAAACTATCCCCTGGTTTTATTCCTAACAATTATGTAGATTCCTCCATGTCATACACTATGTATTTCTATTTTCTGTATTCTCAATATATTGTATAATATCTGGCATACAATATTAGTTAAATAAATATACATTGAAGAAGTAGATCAATGTATAAAGTTGCTTAAGCGTAAAATATTAGAATCAAATCGTAAAGCTCTTCCCATACTTAGACTAAAATTATTGTGCACTTTTAATTATAAGTTGTATATTTTAACTATGTTGAATTATTTATTTCTTGTATGCTTAATGAGTAAAAAATTCCCAATTCAGACATTAGATATTTAGGTCAAATGAATACTTTTTTAACTGAGACATCATCAGACTGACATAGGTAGCAATCTTCCCCTGTATTTAGGCTAATGGATACTTCGGTTAGGGGAGTTAATTTTGTATCATTTATTTGGCCATATTAATAGGAATATAACTTGAGTTATAGTGTTCATTTTTTGCCTTTAATATTTTAATTTTATTTCTAATTGCAAATATGTATACTTATAAAGATTTGCATTTCTTTGAAATATTGTAAAATAGTATATATTTAAAGGATCTTAGCTAAATTCTAACTGGCTGCTTGGATATACTTCAATATTCTGTAGAAAAAAGACATCTCAATTGTGGGACTAATTTACACCACTAATTCTATTTCTAGAATGTTTTAATTTTTTACAGGTTTTAACAATCACACAAGTTTTTGGTTTTGTTTGTTTTTTAATTCTTTTAGAAACTTACAATCTTCCTCTCTTGCTCTTGGATCATCGGATCAGTGTACAGCTGCCTTGCTTGTTCTCTGCCTCCATTTGCAAGCTACACTACCTGTGAAACACCTAACCTGTGGACTGTGTCGCTGTAACTTGAGGTTTCTTCAAAACCTGCTTTGCCACGCTACTGGAAGGTACATCTCTTAAGCTGAGGACTGTCGGACCTTGTCATCTGGCTGACTGTTGGTGATCTGCTTGCTGTTTGCTGCCTGTGGCTGGATAGCCTGAATTGCTCTACAGAGGGCTACCCCACAGCCCTCAAGACTTGAAGGACTGCCAGTGTCTCACAGCTATCTCAAGCGAGTGAGTTGCACTGAGCCATTTGTACTGATTAGTTAACTGTTTATTTCTTATGTTATCTATCTATCTATCTATACAAATATATACAAAATTATTCGTGTCCTGGTTTTGTTTTTCTAGAAAACCCTATCTAACACATTTGGTACCAAGAGTGCTTCTGGAGAAATAAAATCATAAATATGGGCTTCTTAAATTGGCTCTCCAGCCTGATTAGTCTTAACAGCACTAATAATGCTATTTCTACACCTAAAGGCATGGATAAGTCTGCCACTCTTACTAATTCATGGTGTGAAATAGCAAAGCTAATACTTACAGTAGCACCATTGATAGATGAGGTGCTGGTTAAAGGAGAGGTTCTGGGTGATCGTATGTTTGATATTTTCCAGCAGTTTTATCAGGATGGTAAGTATAGGGAAGCTGGTTGGCTGGTCCTCATTACAATGGAAAGCGTGATTAAGGAGAGGGATGATCTCAGAGCCTCAGAAGCATGCCTCAGGCACTAACTTATAGACTTAAAGCTTCTGCCTGTGCTACAAAGGAGAGCTCTCTCTCCTCTAGTAAGAGCTGACATTGCTGAGAACCAGGTCCAGAGTCTCATCATATGAGTGTGTGAATTACATCAGCTGAAGTGCAGATCTAGAGCAGTGTCTGATACCAAAGTGAGGGCATTGATAGGAAAAAGTTGGGACCCTGAAAAATGGGATGGGAACATATGGGCTGATGATCCAGAAGAGGAGGATATTGAGCCCCTAGAAACAATTGAGCCACCCCAGCCAATAGATCCATTCCTCCCAGATGAAGGTATTAATCCACTGTCAATAGAACAAGCCACACCTGAGCAGATAAAGCAAAATGCTCAAGCTGAAATAGCAGGTGGGGCTGCATCTATAGCATTGCCTGAGGGAGATGCCTTACAAGATATTGCTGAGAGCACCGGGAAACACCCTCACCACCCATTATTTCTGCTAGACCTGTCACTAAAATTAAGGCTCAGAAAGCTCCTAAAGGTGAGGTTGAAATGATTACCCAAGAAGTGCACTATACTCACACACACAACAAAAGAAACTTACAATCTTCAAAGATGTTTGCTTCTGGTGTTTCTTGTATTTCTTTAATGTCTTTTGTTTAGACCTGGTATATATATATATCTTATATATCTATCATGCACAGACTTGGTGTCTGAAGATTTTCAAACTTAAATTAATGTGGCAAAAAATTGTCATCTGTCTTTAAGTACTCAAGCAAAAAAAAAGTGCTTTTATTGCTTAATAATAGTTTTTAAAACAAGTTTTGTAATTTCAAATGGCACAGAAATATTTTATCTTTAAAACCTATCTTAAATGCAGAATGCTAAGGTAAAAAGTATTTTAAATTCTGAATATACTTGCTCATGACAGGCTTTCTCATCCTGATAAAGTACTTAGGCAATCAGGAACAAAAAAAATGCATAGGTGAATATTTTTCTCTTCGGAGTACATGCTGTGTCTGAACAAAAACCTTGATTTCATGAAAAACAGCTTAATGTGTTTTATTTCCCTTTGTTTCATAAATAGGAAGAAATCTATAAAGCAAAGAGAAAGAAACGAGTGGAGCAGCCTTAAAGGCACAGTGTGTGTCAGTGCCATAGGAGAGCTCGTTCATGGTTTTAAAAAGTTAACAGATGGTTGTATGAAACAGTAAGTCCTTAGTTGTTTCATGTGGCAACTTTAAATATGAAAACTATTTCACAAATAAAAGTGATCTTTACATCACTGTAATTCATAGAAATTATGTCAGATTCAAGCTAGAAAGTATTTTACAAATAATATCTAATAGAAAATAAGCTCAAAGAGCATTTCTCATTTGTTAACAATTAAAAAAATATTTTGTAGAATAAATGGTATTCAATGAATATTATGTGTGCCTTTAGAATCATTCATTGATACACCAAAATAAGCACTAGGCATTCAACTGCCTTATTGACCTTTAGATTCTTTGAATTTCAATGTTCACTAATAACTTAGCTAGTCTGAGAAAAAAGTAATTAGGAATTGAGAAGGACAGTTTAGAATATTCCAAAAGAAAAACAAAATCCAACTTGATCTTACAGGAGTTTGGCTTTAGATCAGCAGCTCTCAACTGTGGGTTGCGACCTCTTTGGGGGTGGATTGATGGTCTTAGGAACCAAGATACCTCTATCTGTCATCTCCAGGCGGTTCCACCCACAGACGAGTACCTAGTGTGAATAATGTTACCCATGCTACACCATGCTTAAAGACAAAATTTTATTTGTAATTAGAAATAAATATTTTACAATATACAATTACATATTATTTCTGTGATTAATCACTCTGCTTTAATTATTGTTCCATTTGTAACAATGAAAATACATCCTGCATGTCAAATATTTACATTATGATTTATAACAATAACAAAATTAGTTATAATGTAGCAACAAAAACAATGTTATGGTCGGTGGGTCACCACAACAGGAAGAACTGTATTCGAGGGTCGCGGCATTAGGAAGGTTGAGAGCCACTGCTTTAGATGTTTGCCTTTAGATCTTTCTTCTATTATTTAACCACCTTTATTAGAAAGTAATAATTATGACTTTTTAACTGTGATGTAGTTGCAACACATTGGCAAGTTGTGGTAGTAAAATGAAATCATAACCCTCTCCTAGATTCAAATATACATTTAAAAAATACTTTGGCACATTTTCTTTCTTCTCTTGCTGTTTTCACATGCAACACATGCATGTTTGTGCAAGCACATTTTCATATACCTTGAATATTTAAATGTTTTTCTAACAACAAAGACTTTGCATTATAAAACTCAAGAACTGTTATCAAAATAAGAAAATTTATCAGCTATAAAATCTATTCATATTCAAACGTACTCAATGATTTCAGTAATGTCTTGTGTGGCCACGTACGCACTACTCTAACAAACTGTCATAGTATTGTGTCTTGCATATTGCCATGAAGATGTAAACTATGTTATTGTTGTTTCCGATAATTGTTTGAGCACACATGGTAGAAGGTTTCAGCAGAATTTATAGATTAAGATAAAACCGTCTAGAAGACTTGGAAATTAGCCTAAAATGAGTCAGTGCAAACTAGTGCTGACAGGTAAGGCCTCTGAATTTGACATCATTAAAAATATATACAGAAGCTACAATAATGAAAGTGAGTATAATAATGACTATAGAGATGACATAGGACAGATAAACATTTCCTTCTTTTGTACATCTGCAATGAGTCAGATCCTAAAAATAATAGTTATAACCCTAACCCTCACCTTCACTTCTACTGAATCAGGATCCAACCCATAATTACTCATTGCAATTTAACTGGAATGATTTTTTAATCTCCTATAATCTAGAGAATATCCTTAATTTTCCTTATAATTTTATTGAGATATTTTTTAAGGAATGCACACAGCTATTTCTCATCATTTGGATTTGTCTAAATTTTCTAAAAGGTACATAGAGGTAATGTGTATGTTTTTCTACATTTAAGGGCTATTTTTATATGTTTCTATCTCATCTTTATTTACTTCAAAAGGTTTGTGGGAATTTTTCATTATTTTTAACTTCATTTTCCCACATATATTGAAGCCCCATCATTCTATAAATCTGCCTATCAATCTATCTTGTATAATTGATCATCTATCTCATATCTATCTATATGATTATTAATCCAACATAAAGTCATCAATACTAAAATCGTCCATTCTAATTCTACTCCAATCTTGTAGGATATATATTAATCTTCCATTTCATACATTTATTTTTTCAGTTTCCCCCAAACCAAAACCAAATGAAACCAAACCAAACTAGCAAATACAAAAGTGATTCTTGTTATATTCTTTATTGTTGAATTTTGAGTTATGGTCATCTCAATGACCATATATCAATATATCAATATATATATACATATACATTTTTAAGAGGTCATTTAGAATTTCAGAGCACAAATATAATAATAGTTTTGACGATCTATAATCCATCAAAATTTTCTATTATGGACTTTGCTTCTGGCTTCAATATCTGGCATCAATATCTACTACATTTTTGACTAGTCAGTCAGGTCCCAGAATATTTCCTCATGTCCCCTCTTCTCAATTCTTTCTTTTCTAAGTTTTATTGTTTTATATTAAGTACATGATTCATCTTGAGTTACTCTTCTATAAATTGTGTACCTGTAAATTTATAACTGGATGGAAGATAATTGTGTATTTTTAATTGGATGCTGAATATTTTCATATTCCTAAAAATATCTGTTTATTTTTGTTTTAGGATTTCATTAAGTTGCTCATTAATTTTGATCTTCTTGAATGTAACTTTATCCTTTGCAGGCCTGACCAGAGAACTATTTAGAAGAAGATTAATTCCCTCTAATTCTTGGCACTATTGGATAAACGTTGGGCTGTTAACATCAGATTAGCTGTTCCCTCAGAGAAAGAGGAGTCTTTCTGCTCCGATAAAGATTTACTGTCTCAGGAATGCCTCTCCCTTCAGACTAGACCAGAGCATGAACACAGATATAAATAAGAGATAAGAGCTCACAACACATGCAAGCCAGGAGCAGGAATGGGATTATCAATACCAGGTGGGTAGGCAGAAAAGGGGGCTGGTGGGAAGAAGGGGGAACCGATCATAAGGATCATAATGATCATAATGATCAACACAGATCAACATACCCCTCGGGGGGAAGAACAATGGACACCATGGGGGAAGGGAGACAGTGGTTGGTGTCAGATGTGAAAATAATAATAATTTGTAATCTATCGAGGGGTCAAAAAGGTGGGGCGGGGTCGGGGGAAGAGGAGCTGATACCATGGGATCAATAGAAAGTAATTGTCTAGAAAAGAATGATGGCAACATATGTACAAATATGCCTGATACAATCTATGTATGGATTGAATAAAAATTGAAAGAGCCCTCAATAAAATGAAAAAAAAAAGTCATTTGAACTCATAGTAAATCCATATAGTTTTCGGAGACGCTAAGTCTTTCAGGGGGTTTAATCCCCAAACTTGCAATTAGTAGTCCGATGGGCATAGAAAATTTCATCTTTCTAATGTCTTGTACCAATAGAACACAATCCACCCCCCACCCCCCGTTGAGTCAATTTTAACTCCTAGCAACCTATAGGACCTGGTCTTAGGGGAATTCCAGAAGCTGCCCCTCCTAACCAGAAGCCTATTTTGGGAGGCTCTTTAGGGGCTTTGTGGCTTGCTTTGCTCCCATTGCTGATCTGTTATGTTCCCTTCTTGGTTTTCTCTGCTGTGGGGGGTTCAAACCACACTTCCTCCCTGCTGTGTGTGCCCAGTATTGTCCTCTGTTGCAGTATGCTCTAGTAAGGGGACAACATGTCATGAGCTACAGTCCTCTCTGTGCCTTAGTAGTTCCATGCAGGGACAGCATCCTCTAGGCTTGGTGTGCTGATATGGGGTCTTGACCAACCATCCCATTCTATTTTTTCTTCTTGGTTTGACTCCATATGGTGTGATAGGCTGGCCCCTTATCCCAACCTGTAGGTTTAATGATATTCTCTATCACACATACTTCTAGGGAATGGGTCAATTTGGCTCTGGCTGGGGCCAGCTGTTTAGCCCAATCTTTCATGCATTTTTCCTCATGGTTATTGTCGTCCTCATGGTTTGGTGTGCCTTGGTGGGGTCTGTATGCACAGTCCAGATTCTGTGGAGACCTAATGAATACTCTCCTCCTGGGTGGGTTAGTGCCCTGTTCCCCCTGTGCCATCATCTCACTCTCATCTCCAACCCCCTTTTTCTCCCTCTACCTTCCCCCCTGCTCCCTTATTTGTGTTGGATTAACATGTACTACTTGAGTATGGTCTGACTTCCACCCAACTGCCTGTGTCTGAATCCATATATTGTGAGATAAGTGGATTTTCTTCTATACCTACTGTGCTGGTTATACTTACCTCAGGGGACTCATATTGTTTTAGGCCTTTTGTGATTAGCTGACTTTGCTTGCATAATGTTCCCCAACTCTTCCCATGAAAAAATATGTTTCATGTTATCATTAGTGCATTTTAGTGATGCATAGTACTCCATTGTGTCTATGTGCCAGAGTTTTCTAATCCACTTGTCTATTGATGGAAATTTAGGTTGTTTCAAGCATTTTGCAATTGTGAATTGTACCACAATAAGCTTCTTACCACTTCTGGGTATATGCTCAATAGACGGATAGCTGGGTCATAAGGTAGATCAATTTCCTGGGTTTGTGGGTTGCCTTGTTACCCTCTTGGTGAAATCTTTTGACACACACACAGGTATTTTATCCTGAGTAGATCCCACTTCACTTCACAAATGAACCTGAAATCTTTCATGATTCCAGTTACCCTATGTATTTCCTGGCCAAGGTTCTTAGTTTTGTCCCGATTCCTTCGTTGATGATCCTGATAATTTTGGGTTTTACTTCTAGGTCTCTGATCCACCTTGAGTTTGTTCTTGTGCCTGGAGCAAGGAAAACTTGTTTCGCTTTTCTACCTATGGATATCCATTGTTTCCAGCACCACTTGTTAAACAGGATATCTGCCTCCCACTTGGTGCTTTTGGGACCCTTGTCAAAGATCAGTTGTCTATATGGTGATGGTTTTATTTCTGGGTTTTCTGTTCTTTTCCATTGGTCTGAGAATCTGTCATTATGCCAGTACCACTCTGTTTCAACCACTGTGGCTGTATAGTAGGTATTAAAGGCGGGTAAAGTGAGCCCTGTCTTTGTCCTTCTTAAGGAGTTCTCTGCTAATTCTGGGCTTCTTTCCTATCCATAGTGGTCAGTTTTTCTAATTCTTTGAAGAGAGTTGTTGGTATTTGAATTGGGATAGCATTAAACTTATAAAGTGCCTTGGGTAAGATTGCCATCTTTGCTATGTTGTCTTCCAATCCATGAGCATGGGATATTCTTCCATTTGTGAATGTCGCTTTTGGTTTCCTGTAGTAGGTTCTTGTAGTTTTCCTTGGTTTTTTTTTTTGTTAAATATATTCCCAGATTTGTCCATGTCTTCCAAGTTGTTGACTTCATTAGAATACAGACTTTCATAGTACTTCATGATTATCCTTTTAATCACATTGGGGTCAGTTATGATTTCCCGTTTAATTCCTCATCCTGGCTATTGATGTTTATTCCTGCCTTTCCTTGATTAGGTTTGCCCACAGTCTGTCAATTCTATTGCTCTTTTCATAGAACCAGCTTTTTTGCTGCATTCATCTTTTGAATTGTCCTTTTGTCTTCCCACTGGTTTAACAGAGCCTGATCTTTATTATTTATTTTCTTTTGCTATTGGAGATGCTGTTGAGTTGACTCTGTTCTAGTTGTTGGCGGTTTTGTGATAACATACATATCAGTCATAAGTCTCTCTTCCTTTTTCATATACGCATCTATTGCTGTCAATATACTCTGATAACTGCTTTTTCCATATCCCGTAAGTTTTGATACATTGTGTTCTCATTCTCATTAGTTTATAGAAACTTCCTAACCTCCTATCTAATCTGGGCCAGTACCCTTCATGTCACAGAAGATCGTTATTCTTCCTCCAATTGTTTGCTCTTGGTTTTCTGGCCATCCTTTTATTAATCTCCAGTTTTATGGCATTGTTATCCAAAAAGGACGGCTGAGTAATCACAATGTGTTTGAACTTACTCAGGCTTGACTTATGTCACAACATGTGGTCTATTTTTGAAAATGAGCCATGAGTGCTCAAAAAGAACGTGATTTTTTTTTGTATTTTGATGGAAAACTTTCTATGTGTCTGTCAGGACCAGTTGCCTAATTGTGGTGTCTAGATCTGTAGCCTCCTTGCTTAGCTTCTTTCCCAGTGATCTATCTTTTTCTGATAGCAGTGTATTAAAATCTCCTACTATGATTGTTGACTCTGTGATTTATTTTTTCATCTTTTGAATAGTTTGTTTGATGAACTTCACCATGTCTCTTAAGAGGTGTATATATTCCTTATACTCACCAGTTCCTGGTTTACTGATCCTTTGAGCGTTCTATAGTGCTGCTCCATGTCTTTTTTGATGGTTTGAACCTTGAGATAAATTTTTTTAGAGATTAGGATTTTGAGCCCAGCTTTTTTTAGGTAGTCATTTGCCTGGTATATTTTCTGCCAGCCTGTTATTTTTAGTCTATTTTTGTCTGCAACTTTACGATATGTCTCTTGTAGGAAACAGATTGATGGATTATGTTTTCTGAGCCAGTCTGCTGGCCTTTTTCTTTTAATGTATGAATTGAATTGAGACCATTGAAATTCAGAGTTACTAACACAATCTGTAGATTCATTGATGTCATCTCTTGCCTTTATGTTGAGTGTTTTCTTATCTCCCTTCATATCACTGTGCTGTGTTTGTGTGGGAGGCTTCATTCTTGCCTTCTTTTTCCTCTTAGGCCCTGTTATCTTGGTAATTGTTATTGTTATGTTGACTTCTGGGTGGAGTTGGGCTATATGGTGGTCTCCTGCTTGTGCCATAGACTGACTCTTAGTACTACCATGCCCTGTAATTAAGTAAAAGGTTAAGTCCTGACAGAATTTCTAATGACTCATACCCCTCATAAATGAAGGTCTGGTTCACCCTACAGGCAAAAAAAAACACAGCCAACTGAGGTCTTGCCAAGGACAAAGGTAATGCAGAATGGATAGTAGAAGAAGGTAGTTCTACCTATTAGTTACGACCACATGATCAATTACAAAATCATGATTTCTGAGTGTCAGTTTATTTTCTTTATATGTGATTATTGAATATCTTTCCTTTGTTCATGTATGATGTATCAGATAGAATTGGACAGTGTGTTTTTATTTATATGTATGATAGATGTATGATGTTAAGTATAAGTATGATTTCATTAATGTCTGGAAATTGTATATGTCTAAAGAATTGTGTACAGGGGCCACATTTTGCAATGGGTGGATTGTGATAGGTAGGTTTATTGTGCCAACATGGCCAATGAACACATGTGGGTTTAATAGAAGGGCAGAGAAATAAATGGCTTGGTGAGCCTCGCCTTTCTTATCTCTTGCTCTTTGATGATCGGACCAGTGTGCAGCTGCCTTCGCTTGTTCTCTGCCTCAATTTGCAAGCTACACTACCTGTGGGACACCTAACCCATGGACTGTGTCAATGTACTTTGAGGTTCCTTCAAGACCTGCTTTGCCAAGCTACTGGAGTATACATTGCTTGAGCTGGGGACTGTTGGACTCTGTCATCTGGTTGACTGTTGGTGACCTGCCTTGCTGTTTTCTGCCTGTGGCAGGATAACCTGAATTGCTCTACAGAGGACACAGCTGTCTGCTTTCTTGATTTGTACCCAGTCAGTGGCCCTCAAGACTGGAAGGACTGCCAATGTATTAGCTGTCTCCTGGAAGTGAGTTGCACTGAGCCATTTGTACTGCTCAATAATTAACTGTTAATGTCTTATGTTTTATCTATCTATATCTATCTATCTATCTATCTATCTATCTATCTATCTATCTATCTATCTATCTATCTATCTGAATATATATAAAAACAAAAGTGTCCTGGATGTTTCCCTAGAGAACCCTGTCTAACATACTGGGGATGGTGCTTAGAAGCCGTGCTTTGCACTGATGAGCCAGGGGTTGGGGTGGTGGGCCATTTACCACTTCTCTGGCCTCTGCTGTGGCATGTGCCGCTTTGCCAGGTACCGCAGATGTGGCTGCTGCAGGGGTGAAGAGGCCCCAGGGGGGGTTGGGGGCACAGCTGTAAGCAATCCACTTAAGTCAGGTCAACTGCTGTCACCCTGGGGCCCTGGGTGTACAATGGGAGGAACCAGAGCTTTTCAGCTGGACTGCCAGCACATGAAGATGGGGGAACTCCAGGAAAAGGGAGCAGTTCCCCAAGTGAGTGTTTCAGATGGACAGCTGCTGTTTGAGGGTCCAGCTGTGACTGTGGGGGGTCTCAGCAGGACAGTCACCCAGATGCTGGTGTGGTGACCAAGCCGGGGGTGGGGGGGGGGGTGGGGCTATTGGTGGGTGGTGGCCACAGTGGTATAATGAAGCAGCAGTATCAGCCCCAGTCTAGAAAACCTAGGGCCTTGGAGCAGTGTTGATGTGCGGAGGTCACCTCCCAGGCAGAGGAAGTGCTCCAGGTTTTCGTGGGGGTCCCTTTACTCCCCACTCATCCTCCTGGCCACCCGGCTCATCACTCACCCCAGAGCTCCCAGCACGGGCTTCTTATCTGGGCCCCATCTTGAGGCTGTCACCTCAAATGACCTTTATATCAATGTTTGTTTTTAAGTTTTAGATGCTTTTTATTAGGTTAAGGAAAATATTTTCCCAGTTTATTTATTTGTTCTTATTTTATCTCTTTTAGTTGTGTGTATCATTAGATTTCCTTTGCATGACTTCATTTCAATTAAAAAAATACTATTCCATGTTTATGCACACATCTATCTGAATATCTGTACATAAACCCATCTAATGTACAAGGTTTCTCTGTAGCACCAGTCTTTCTTCCTCTTTATCCTGCTATAGCCTCTCCTCTTATTCCTTCTTCTCTTTTATATTATTTCTATTTATGCTCATTTTTTCTAATATTTATACTTATTTTACTGAGCACTTTTTAGGTTCTTGGTTATTTTTTTTCCTTTAGTATATTCTCATTTAATTAATATCTATGAAAATTTTGTAAATCTCATTTTTTACACAATTAGACCAATTCTATTTTTATTGTACTCATCATTGGAATAGTAATGATATTCTCCCAGTACTACATATAATTTGATTTGCCATTTTTGATCTTCCAAATTTTAAAAATTATGAATTGGATATTTGTCTGATTATTTTTACTTTTATAAATGATTTTTTTAAATTATAAATGATTTTTATATCTAGTTAGAAATGTATACCTTCTCCTCAATACACAGCAGGACTGGGTTCCAAAGACCATACCATTATGTAAACCTTGGCATTATGTAAAAACAGAAGATCATCACATCAGATCACAAAGTGGAAGAGTACATAATTGCCAACTTATCTCATGGTAGAAGTTCCAAATTGCATTATATAATTGGCAAGCTTCTAAGAATCGTGGCTAGCTAAGCTGATACATAGCCTTAACAGTTATGGCCAGACTTATTCTGACTTCACTCCTGAGAGTTTGCTATTGCTGTACTTATATTGTCAATATGCACAGTAGTCAGATAGTAGATATTTTATTTTTTTCAGAAAAATGAAATGTCAAATAATGAGATAATTGTTAAATAAGAAAATATATACCCTTTCTTATTTTTCTTTAAAACATTTAACTAGGAATTGGTAAAAGTTTTGAAAGTCATAAGAAAGCTTTCTTTGTATCAGCAAGTTTTCTCTTTTAAGGTGTATAATTTATCTCCTATCCTTTTTTTCTTTGCTTTCCAAAACTCTTATTATTATTCTCTTAGTTTGCTTACTTCCAAAACAAAACACCAAAATAATATCTGTATGGTTGTTGTTCTTAGCTATTTTCAAGTTGATTCCAACTCTTACTGATCTTATGTACAACAGAACAAAATGTCACCAAGCCCTGTGTCATCCTCACAATTGTTGTAACATTTGAGCGAGCCCTTAGTTGCCACCACTGTGTCACTCCATCAAGTTGAGAGGATTCCAGTGGAGTGACTTACTTAATATTTTTCTTTTAGTTTTGGGGCCATGAAAACAAATAGCGTTTATGAGACTCTAGCAGAAGAATTTGTGAGTTTTGTCATCCCATGAATATAAAATGAGGCTCTCACAACCATGAAGAAAAAAGAGGCAGGAGTAGAGAATGTCCTTTAAACTCTGAGATACCAATGTGCTAAACTTCTTCAATCCAGGAGACAGAGGGCTACTATAATGATGGTAGATGAAGCAAAAAAGTGGCAGCAGAAAAGTGGGAGAGCACTAGAACCAAGACTTTGAGACAGTGTAGAGCTATGAGCTTCCTGTGCCCTAGAGGAAGAAGCTGGGTGCCTCTAGGCAGAAGACTTGCTGGCAGAATGGATTACCTCAAGGAGTCTACTCAACAATATATTTAAAGTGTCAGGCTAAAGTTTATAATGGCATAGTATGGCCTTTGGGCACATTGGACACTGCCAAAGGAACTTTGTAACATGAGCCTATCAGGGCAGAGGCCAAAGGGATATGTCACTGTGAGGCCAAATATGATAGAGAAATGTGCTTCTGGTCATAGATGGGGGAAAAAAAACAACACTTTTATTGAGGAAAATTGCAGCCTGAGAATTTCTGATCCTAAAAATTGTATATTTTGGGGTGGCTTTGTACTTTGCTTACTTCTCTAATAAATCACATAGTTGTAAGCATTGTCTGCGAATTATGTGTGGCTATTGCAATAGACTATTGAGAACAGCAGAGAAGTATAATACAATGGGAGGAATAGTTGGGTTCAGAGTAGGGTGGATAAGGTTGGAGGTTGCAAGAATGCCTGATTTCTGTGTCATAGAAATCAGTCATGAGCTGATGTTGAGTTTGATTCTTGTTCCCCTTTGTGAAGTCAAAGATGATTAGAATGTGCCCCCATACCATTTTTACAGGTGTTTTTAAAGAGAGGCTATTTACTTTCTCATAGAGGCTAGAACTAGGCAAGGTTATGTTCTTTCTATGTGGCCTCTAGGAGAAAAAGGCTTTCTTTTCTCTTTCAGATTTTGGCAGTTGTACGTATTCTGGTACTTCCCTGATCAATGTCACATTCATCCATGCAGGGTTTATCTGTAGGTCACAATACAATCCACCACACATCTGGTGTATGAGTAGCTGCTTGTACCTTTAGCCTGCCATGCATACCTCTTTAATGGATCCCACTTATTTTAATTTTGTATTCTAGGTGTTCAGAAATGTCTTATATTTGATGGATCCCACTTATTTTAATTTTGTATTCTAGGTGTTCAGAAATGTCTTATATTTGATCTTATAATTAACAAATTCTGATCTAAACAATGATTTCCTCCATTCCTTATGTATCTGTGAAAATTTTGATAAATATACTCTATAATTTCATTTGGAAATTGTGTAATTTCAGCTGTAGAAGTGAGTTGTGTGTTCACAATTACTAGACATTTTTATTTGCTTTCTCATTGATATAATTTTTTTGCTTTATCAATTGTAACTTTTATTTCATTACAAATGCCATAGTCATACAATTTCTGTTGCTCTATCAACCGGTTTATTCCTGGGTTCCCTTGATGGAAATGCCGCTTTCCTCGGTCTAGGTTAGTCTTCAATCTAATGAATGTGAGGCTTTAGTTGTTTGTAATCACAAAGATGATAGAGGAAGAGAATTCCTCTATGCTCTCCATCAGCTGTCTACTGGCTGCTTTTTAACATTAGGGGAAAAAAGAAAAAACCTTACAAGCATGAAATTTTCCTACTTCCACGTATTATGCTATTAAGTTCACCAGCAACTCTTTGTTGGCAAGATGAATGGCAGATCCATTAAATAACACCCGCGAGAGGAAGTGTACTGCACCAATCTTTCCATTTTAATTGGATGTATTCTGAGACATTTCTGATTCTTTCTGACATTTTGTAATTTGTTGGTTTACAGTTTGTTTGATTCAAAATAAAAACTACAGTTTCTTAGCATGGAGATTTGGCACGAACATGGACACATCTAAGACAAAATATTCCACCCCATTTTAAGTGCTCTACTTGTATCATTTGAGAGGACAATTTACTGATTTAGTCTAGCATATAATGTGTATTTAATAGGGAAACAATATTCTCAAACACAACAGAAGAATAATACCAGTATTAATTTTAATTAAAGGCATCCACATTGACAATGAAGAAGTAAGCATTTCTCTATTTGCAAATTATGTGATCCTATACATAGAAAGTCCCAAAGACTTGGAAAGGAAATAAGGAAATTATTTGAATTAGTTGAAAGATTCAGCAAAGTGACAGATTAGAAGAGCAACTTTACACAAACACACACACACACACACACACACACACACACAATGAGTTGAATTGTTTTATTTTAACAAAGAGAGTTCTGAATTGGAAATCAAGGAAACAATCCCATATGCCACCCCAAAATATACAATACTTAGGAATAGTTCTAACAAGATAAACTGAAGACTTGTACAGAGAAGCATATAAAGCACTAATACAAGAAAGCAAAAGAGATTTACATAGATTGTATGTATTTTGTTGCAAATATATTCATGAATGTGGTAAAGTGTACAGGGGGTAAACATAAGAAAATTCTTAGACAAAACTAAATAACTGGAGAGAATCAGTCACTAGGCCTGGGGGAATGAGGACCATATCCTGAGGGGACACTTGGTCAATTGGCATAACATAGTTTACAAAGACAATGTTATCAGCCTAAATTTTTAAGTAGAAACTGAGGTCTTATAAACTTGTCAGCAACTATCATGTTGCAACTGTTCGTCTCTCCCAGTCTAGAGGATATAAGAGTGAAAGAAAAATTTAAAATACACAATTTTTTTTTTTTTTTTAATCAATTTATTGGGGCTCATACAATTCGTCACAATACATAGATCAATTGTGTAAAGCACATCTATACATTTGTTGCCCTCATCATTCCCAAAATTTTCTTGCCTCTTGGGTTC
>NW_022103906.1:5697114-5766055 GCF_000313985.2 Echinops telfairi
TTTGAACCATTTGTTGTTCTCTGTCCCTAGGTTGACCAACCCTCCTCCCTTCCCCTCTACCTCTTACACTCCCATGTCCCTCCGGGGCCATTGGTCCCTTTATTTTCTTCTCATATATATATTTTTTTGGTCCAATTTCTCTTATCTAGGTGGGTGTACATAAATTACAATGTGTGAATAAAATACACAATTTAAAATATATATCTATTTTTATTTATTTTTACATTGTAATTATAAAAATCAGTCTTCACAATCCTGAGGCTAGAATAACAAGCTGGTGCATAGAAACTACTACCAACTTCTCTGGGGGAAAAATAGTATTAGAACATTCTGGATATAGTGAGAGAAAAATGGAACAAATGTCAAAATCATAAAAGATACCATGTTTACTGGCTCTATAGAGACTTGGAGACTCGAAGACATTTGGTCATTATCCTTCTGGTCTGAAACGGACTCATCATTTTAGCATAATTAACCAATCAACCAATATTTTCACAAGGACAAAGTTCAGAAGGTTAGAAAAAAAGAAGAATGGAAAGAGAAAACTCAAGGAAAAGTGGATTAAGTGATGGTTCATTGAGGAGATTGCAATGGATAAGTTGAATTGGACTGTGTATAATTGTTGAATAGAAAACTATTATCTGCATTAAACTTCACCTAACATTAAAGCATGGTGAACACTAGGGCTCTGTTGTTCATATATTTGCTGTGAGTTGGAACTGAGTCTTTGAGATTTTACAAAAAACAACTCACAATGAAATATTTTTTAGAGTATTGTAATTTTAGTGGGCTATAGAATGTGATCAAATCATACCACACACACACACAGCAATTGTATTCAAAACTATCTCTTGATGGATACCATTTTCTACAGTTTCCCTGTGTATCTAATTCATCATTCGGTGGCATAGTGGGTTACACACTGGGCTCTAAATTTAAGGTCATCCATTCAAAATTGCCAGCCAATTCATGGGAGAAAGATGATTCTTTCTAAAAAATTGATTTTGGGAAAGCCTAGGAGCAGTTCTATTCTGTACAGTTTAGTTGCTTGCTATGAGTCAGTATCAAGTTGATTGCAGTGACTTTGTTTTTGTTTGTTTGCTTGTGGAGAGCCAAAACAATGGGTAAAAACCATACATTACGTGCTGCACATGCAATGAGTTCTTAGAACAGCATGTGGTACATATTTTCCAATATTATAAGATAAAATTACTAAAAGCAGAGGATATCATGCACTTACTGATGGAGAAGAAACATTAAAGCCTTCATTACGGACTACACCTCCACATTAACAAAACAAAATGTGCACCACTGGGTCAGTAAGCAATATCACCGTAAATGGATAAAATATTGAAGTTGTCACATAATTTTATGTAAGCCCACAATTAATACCCATGGACGCAATAATCAGGAAATCAAAGAACTCATTGCATTTAATAAATCTGTTGCAAAAGATCTCATTAAATACTTGTATAGAACCCAAGGGTGGAATATGCCTGTAACTATGTTCTTAATGGGACATTTTGACCTAGTTGTTATAAAGTTTGTGATGACCCAGGATGTGTGCCATATACTACTGGGACTTTCAACTCTGTTCCTCCTTCTAGGCACACATCACCCTCCACAGGCCACATCTGAAGGACTTGATATGGAAACACAGCTAAGTGAACTGAGATTTACCTCAAACTCACCCATAGCCTTTGGTCTTAAGCCTGAAATACTCTAATGTTTCAGAACCATTCATTGCTATCCCAAGATTATAGAACTGGCAATTGTGGACTTTGGTTCTGATCTCTTGCCTTCACAGTGCCCAATGAATAGGGGGTCAGCAATGTCATATACTTACTATTTTAATGTTCTTCTTAATATAATATGATATATATTAATTTGGTAGGCATGGTTATACCATCATGGATGAATGTCATAGAAAATTTTACTCTATCACCAATCCCCTTTGTTTATATAAATGTTATTCAGTGATTTAAGAGTTTAAACTGTGCACATCAACGTCAAGTATTTTGGTTTGTAGTCAGCCTAAACTTGTATAATGCCCTTTTCTCAACAGTGTCTTAAATTACATACCATTTGCTAAATTAATGACACTATCGATAAAATCACCTTCTGCTCCAGGAGCATGATTAATAATGTTGTCTAACATGAAATGAAGTTCTGTCAAAAAAAATAAAAGGAGTGTGGAAGAAGAAGGATTTATGACTGAATCATAGTGTTAGCAAAGAATAATGAATCAAGCATGGGTTGGCTAAGAATGAAAAATTCATGTTGGAAGAATTACCGGCAGAATGCTTTTTAAAAGAGAGGATGAAGATGCTTCAACTCATGTTCTTTGGAAATATTTACAGAAGAGATCAGTATCTGGAGAAGACAATCATGTTTTGGTAAATAGAGGGTCAACAAAATGGAGGAAGACCCTCAACTGATGGGTAATATTGTGGAAGCCACAGTGGGTTCAAACACTGGAATTTTATGTAGATGGCCCCGATCCAGACAGTGCACTAGAAGTACAAGTTGATTTTATGTCCCCTGACGCCATCAAAAACATAAAATCAATTCATTTGCTGAAAATATGACAATAGATTGATTTCTTCAATATTTGTGTTGTCACTTATGTTTATTTCAGAAGAAAATATGATGTGGTTTTAAAAACAATTTATAATCCATTTTATTAGGACACAATCCAGACATCATACAAGTCAATAGTTTAGTCAGGAAATGTTATACAATTGCTATTACCATCAGTTTTAGAATGTGTGGTTGGATGAAGAAAGGATTCAGTATCAATAAAATTCATAACTGAAAGGGACCTATTTTATAGAGTCTTATGAAGTGACTTTCCAGAAATACACACACACACACACACACATAGTTTGATTCCATTATGATGATTCCCAAGTCTATATATAACACACAACACAGTTAGCTATTTCAAAAGTGATGAGGACCCATTTCTTACCTCAAGAATTATGTAGTATAAACAGTTTCAGAGAACACAGATATAAATAATGGAAATCTAGCTTGTGCCTCTGCATTGTATGTTCATTTGTATAAATATTATGGACATATGAATGCATATGTAGGCAAACAAATACATACTCATCTATAGTAAGTTCAAGGAAGAAATCACATCATTTGAGCTTTAAGTCAATATAAGTAATTTAGTGAGATAGTTACAGTTGCATCCTAATTGTTAGGGTGGAAATATTGTCTTTGTTGGTTTAATTAAGTTTTGGAGTTTTTCATGTACTGATTCTCTGAGGCTAAAGGGTGAATCAGCTTCTATTCCCATGCCATTACTGTATTCTTATTCTCCTCAATTTTATTTCCATAACTACAAGGGCTACAAAGGCTATTCATGAATTCATTAAAGGACAAAAATTTCTTTCACTTACATATTAATGTTTGTTGATGTGTAATGGGTAGAGGAGAAGGACTGATATGGTGTTTCTTGTCCTTTCTCCTGGTCTCTACCACCATGAACACTAGTTAGGACTCTTTGAACTGATTTGTGTTAGGACTACTTGGGGCTTTTAGATGAAGAGTGTGTGAATGGATAAGATTTCTTAATATGGCTCTTCTATTCAAGTCCCTTTGTAACTCCTACCAAATGATTGGATTGGACTATGCAAATAGGGCATGTATAACACCAGGAGAGAGGATTGATCTGCTTTCATTACCAGCCCACTAGCTACAAAGGGATGCTGGTAGGGTAATGGTTAAGCATTGGGCTGGGATTTTTGTGGTTGGCAGTTCAAAACCAGAGAAAGAGATTTGGATACCACATGACCAAGAGGCTGAGAACCAGAGAAAGATTTGGCTACCATGTGGCTGAGAAGCTGAGAACTTGGGGAGGATGTGGCTGCTGGATGAGGAGACCAATAACTGTATCTTACTGTTTGCTGATCCTGACTTGTGGAGACCTATTAACTTTCCTAGCAAACCCCTTTAATTGTGAGTGTTGACTGTGAGTTCTGGGTAGCTGTTGCAACACATTATGGAACCCAGCACAGATGTAGAGTGCCCTGGGAGGAAAGGTTGGTTTCACAACCAACCTTTAGGTAAAGAAAGATAGACTGTAGGGGCTTCTCTGACCCCTGCCTTATGGCAATAGAGAAGCCAGAGATCATAGCCGACCTTCCATTGTCATTTCATATGCAGGAAGAACCTACTAATCGTATGGGTTTTCCTAACTTCTCTGACCCCAAGTTTTCTTACTCAGTCCTTTTCCCAAATATCCTAGTTGAATTATTCTTTGGCATCTCTGATTATGATTTGTGTGATGTCCAGCCCAACTGTTTTGTTTTTGAATTTTTGGAAAACATTATTCTGTGACTTCAGAATTCCAATGGGTTGAATATATTAGATATTTGTAATTAGCCTAATTTTTATTCATTACAAGAGGTGAGTGATGATTATTTTAGCCCACTAGATCCTGTGGTGGATACTAGAAATTACAGTATTCATTTTGTGGAATATAGTAAAATTTCCATACAAAGCATTGAGTTTCAAAATTTTAAAATGAGACTGAAATTTAGGAATAATATCAAATCAGCAATAGTCATTATCAGAGAAAAACATATGTAATTAATGTCAAATTTAATAATGATTATTTATTCATTATATTTTTCTGTTCATCTGAAAGTGATTCCTTCATTATCTGAATAGATGGTTGTGTCACTAGGAAATGTGAAGCTAATTATTTTTCAGCTTTACAATTTCTTCATTTCATTCATGCATCATATTCATCCACTCTTTCTTGTTGTATAAAAGGACCAATCACATAGAAGAAAGCAAAGTATGCTCTTTGTTTTGATTCTTAATGTATGCATTGATATTTCAAGTTCAAAAACTAGGTTAAAATTCACGTTATTTATTTAAAATCCTATTAGTCATTTTTATTCTAACTCCTAATTAGCTTGTGAGTAACTAGATAGGGCCAAAGCTGCCAATCTAAAGTATGATGTTTTGAATTCACCCAGTGGGGCCTGGGTTAAAAGGTCTGGCTGTCTACAGCTAACACTTGTCAGTAAAATCTTATGGAGCCTACTTCTATACTCTAACATACATTTGATCTCCAGGAAACAACATAGACTTGATGCAACTGACAACGGTTTTTCTTTCTTTTTGCTTATAGTATCTGTCTTTCTTTATATATTAAGCATTTTACGTATAGTTGTACAGCAATTGGTATCTGAAAACCTTTTTCTGCTTACTTTCATAGCTGGTGAATTGCTTCTTTCTGGGGGGGGGGGGAGTGTTGTTTCTTGATGCATTTTATAACTTTGTTTTGTGAGAAACTGGTGAAGCCTTGTTTGAAAAATTGTATGAATCGGAGGAGCATTGCCTTTTCTTCTGCCAATTATCCTAGGATGCAAACAACCTGGGACTAACTGAAATGTAGAATCACTTAGGAATGTTTGGATCACTCAGAGAGGTTGTACTACAATTACAATGGAGAACAGGATGGTGGCTACTGCTTTTATTATAATGTCCCATGTTAGCTCTTGCTTCTTTTTACATTCAGGGATTTTCATAATGTCATCCATTATGCAATTGTTATATTATGCAGAAAAATAAACCCATGAAAGTGATAAATAACAACTTTATTATGTATTTCACTTCTTTCTAATACAATTTTCCTACTATAGACTTCAGTTATATTTCACCCTCTTGATAATGCTTTCTCTTTTAAAAGTTTAAAAATTTAAAATTCCTCTTCCTCTTTTCTCCCATAATCCGGTAGAATCAAGAATTTCCAACTTGCTTCTTATTATTTTTCTTTGGTTTAACAGTTTGTTCTTTCTATTTAATTCCTAATTAGAGTAATTCTCTAAGACCTCTCTGTATATTACTCTTTAGATTACTTCTCCTTGAAAAAACACTTTCTCATAATTCTACTTAAGGATCTATCTTGATAATATTCAAACCAATGCTTCAACTTTCTCAATGACTACTGAACAGTAATATTTAATTCTAAGCACAACATATTTCTCTTTAAATCATCATTTGCAGGTTGTTTTCCTCATTAGCGGTGCCACCATATGTTCTTAGCTGATCAAACTCAAAATATCTATCATATTTGACTACATATATCACATAAGAATATGAAAGCATTAATATTTTCCATTTTCTTAATAATTTCAGTAAATTCAACCTCTCCTGTCTGTCAAAACTATCTCCAAAACATAAGTTTATAAGAGTCTTTTAATTTTATAATAATTCAATCCTAAAACCTTTTATAGGTATATTTTCTTTAAACAGTTTTCCATTTTTCCAATCCTGATAAATATAATATAAAGTCTTATTCTATAAAATAAATGATTCATTTAGGCACAAGATTTTTTGTTCACATTTGAAACTCTGACTTAAGCACTTAGTCTGCTATTCAAGAGCTGAGAAAGCTGTCTCCATGGGAATGGAATCTCTATATTGTCAAAGAGCCCAATACTCACAAAGGATCTGTAGTTACTCAAACAATCTGTTTTTCTTTGTTGAAACACTTAGTAATTTGTTTCTGAAATTAGATTCTGTGAGTGAGTTTCAGTATGACCATCTAGCACATATGAGGAGACACATATGAATGACCTCCACTGCTTGCCTCATGTTTTAGTAATGCCTGTACCTATTTTCCTGGCAATTGATTTGGTTTGAGTCTCACTGAACTCCTATGTATAGTGAATACATTGCAAAACCCAAAACCAAACTCATTGCCATCGTGTCAATTCTGACCCATAACACTTTTGTAAGTTAGAGGAGAATTGCTTTTGTGGGATTCTATGGCTGTAACCATACAGGAGCAGAAAGCTTTGCCTTTATTCTTCAGACCGGTTCATAAAGTTGAACCCCTGAACTTGTTTTAAGCAGAACGAAACGCAACATATTGCACAAGTAGGACTTCGGCACTAGCCCATCAGAGATTCATTGTGATTCTATGTGCATGGATAAAACAGGGCACCAATAGCCCCAAGAGACCACAATGATTATTCAAATTAGAAATTGCAAAAATAAGATAACAGTGTATTAAAATAAATAAATAAACATGGACAACTTTGTCTTTGTTTTCCATGTACATGGCCACACCAAAGATGAAATATTTAAGAATCAACCTAGCTGGGGCGAGGGGGTAGGTTCTGTACAACAAAAACTACAGAACATTATTACAAGAAATCAAGAGACCCACCCAAATCGAAGAATACTCTTTGTTCATGGATAGGAAGGCTAAATATCTTGAAAATATCAATACTACCCAAAGCAATGTAAAAACACAATTCAATTATTAATCAAATGTCAACTTTATTATTTAAGGAAATTGAAAAAAAGAATCACTGTCTTTTATTAGAATTTGCCACAAACATGGCAATGATCCCTTTTATCTCTCCTCTTCTCAACCCAACCACACATTTTGTATATCTTGTTTGCCTTGTCATTTTCTTTCTTCATTTATCTTCTTCCTCTTCTTTTTTCTTTATTCTCTTTTTCTCTCTTTTTCCTTTAATTCTACTCTTCCTTCTAATCACATATGTACATAAATAGTTTTCTAGCAGTCTGAATTTGTGCTTACACTTTTCTCTTGCCTTACCCACTTATCAACTTTATTTTTTAAGGAAATTCAAAAATGAATCACTGTCTTTTATTAGTAATCATCACAAACATGCCAATGATCTTTTCTTTTCCTCATTATATATACTTCCAGAAAGCCTATTAATTCTGATTCCAAGAAAAAACTCATTCCAATAGCTAGCAAAACTATAGGACAAGGTAGAAAGGTGCCTGTGGGTTTATAAGACTGTAACTCTTTGCAGGACTAGAAAGCTTCATCTTTGTCCCATTAAAGAGCCAGTAGATTCACACTGTTGACTAATGCGTTTAACGGCCTAATGCAGAACCCACTATATCATCAAGGCTCCTTAGTTTTCTTAGAATATTTCCTAGCATTTAACAAAATCTTCTGGCCTCTTCCTATGGTTAATACTATTATTATTACTTTTATTTTGTTCCCACCCCTCCCCCTCCCCCTCACACTTCTTCTATTAACCGATTTCTCTCCTCTTTTCTACAATTAACCACCAAATATTTTCTGACTGCTCTTAGACAATTCTCATGTCACCAGATTGAACTAACTACCTTTACACAACCCAGCAGTTCAAACACCACCATGCCATGGTAACAGTAGTCAACTGCAGTACACCCAAAAGATTATGAAATTCCAACACAACAGGAAATCACCCAATCTCAAATCAGAAACTCTGAAAAAGAGGGTCTTGAACTATCAGAAACAGAATTCAAAAGAATGGGGTTTAAGTCCCCCTTTAAGAAAGGTGGGGGTAATTTGTGAGAACAATGGAATAAGTAGAAAATCTAAAATCCTGAAACCAAAGTAGTCTCAGAAGATAAACAATTAGAGAACAGAGAAGTAGAGATCAGAGATCAGAGAATTAGGCAGCATAGTAAAAATCATGATAAATAAAAGAGAAGAAAAAGACCATCAGAGCAGTGAGCTTGAAGTCAATCATTTTGACTACAAATATTAAGAGGAATCATCAACAAAAAAGTGATATAATCAGAAGAAACACTGATAATATGTAGGACACCATTAATCAAAATAACTTAGGTCTCACTAAGATTCCAGAGCATCAAAAAGAAAACAAAAAAATAGTGCCAGAAATTATGGAAGAAAATTTCCCCAACATTATAAAGGAGGAGTAAATAAAAATTCAAGAAGGTAAGACAACCCCAAATAGACTAGAACCCAAAAGAAAAACATCATAATATATCATAATCCAACTCTAATGTCATGAAAAAGGAAAAATCCAGTTAGTTAAAAGAGAACACTCACATCCAAAGGACAAATAAAATTAATATCAGACTTTTCTCAAAAACAATATAGGGAAGACAGTTGTGTGGCAAACAAGGAGGGAACTCCCACCCCAAATGAAAAAAAATTTCCTCTGGGTGAAGCTTCAGTAGGGCACATTTTTCCTGCTAAGTGAGCATCAAGCAACTTGTTCTAAATTAGTGCACCTAGTGGCATCACTTGGGAAGGTTCTCTCTGGTCACGGTGATTTTTTTTTGTAAAAGCAGTTTCTCTCAAACCTCATATTTTGTGATGGCCAATTTAAGAGAACAGCCTGTGGCTGTGAAATTTTGTTTCCTGCTGTGGAAAAATGCAGAAGCTGTTGTTATGTTGAATACAGTTTACAAGCAAAGTGCTCAGAGAAAAACTGAAGTGTACAGGTTCTAAAAAGTGTACGAGTTTTCTCCTTTCAAATATGGTGGAATGTAAATTGATGACAAACCTCATTCTGGACATCTTTCAACTTCCCAAATGGATGAAAATGTCAACAAAATTCATACATTTTTGTTTGAAGACTGATGACAGACCCTTGAAGAGATGGGGAAGTTATCTGGACTCTCTTGGAATTTTAATGGAAGATTTGGCTATGAGAAGGGTTGATGTGAAACTTGTGCCTCAGGTGCTGACTGACCAGGAAAAGGAGCATCGAGTAAAATTCACGCAGCCATCGCAACTCACCAGCTTTTTGTAAAAACAAAACAAAACAAAAACAATAACAAAAACAGCATGCTTCTCTTCCTTGCCCCACACACCTGACTCACATGACCTTGCTAAGTAGAACTTCTCTTTATTTCTGCGAATGAAGAGGGACATAAAAGGAAGCAATTTGATGATGTAGAAAAGGTGAAGAAAAAAAATGAGGGATGTGCTATCAGATGCATTTGAAAAATGTTTCCAAGAATGGAATCACTGTTTTGCCAAATGTATTAAGTATAAAGTAGAGTACTTTGAAGATGATAAGATTGTTTTGTTTTTTAAAAAAAATTAAATCCACAGCTTTGAAAAAAAAATTCCAGTTTTTTTTGGGTACCCCTCATATATAAAATACTGGGGGGAGGGGAAGCCTGCCAACCAAGAATGTTATATCTATCAAAATTATCCCTAAAATACAAGAGAGAAAAATGTATTTCTAGGCAATTAAAAACCAAAGGAATTCTAAAACCAAAACACACATTTCAAAAATCATTTGCCAAATCTCTATGGGTAGAGAATGAACAATAGCAGACAAACCTGAGAACACTGTACAGCACAACATGACACCAAACCTGTAGAGTGAAAACATCTAAAATAGCACAATAATATATGAGGAAAAAAGACACCAATAAAATTACGTGAAAATGGAAGAGAAACTTGGTAGTACTTAATTTCTTGTAAACTTGAAGATATTTAAAAGTGTAGGGGTGGGGTTTAGCCTGTCAGTCAGGTTGCAGCCTGATAAGTTCACTTGGAAGTGCAACCAAGATATACAGCTCTCAGGAGTCTGGCTTTTCTCTCTATGCCTTCAACGTCCTGTTCGCTGGCCACCCAAGAGGTACTGGACCCCTGTCATATTCTCTACCACCTTTGGGTTCACATAATCTTGCCCCCCACCAGCCAGTGGTATTCCTGCATTCTGCTTCATATCATGGGGATATCTGAGTCTTAAAAGGGACTTATGCACTTGTATCAGACTTATGGATTGAGTTGGAAAGGACTGGGATGTTTTCTTGATATATAATTACTTCTTGATGTAAAGTTTTCTTATACATACATGAGTCTCTCAATGGTCAACCCAGCCTAACACAGAAAACAAACACAAACAAAACAAAATGAAAATTATAAACCTTCATATATCAATACTGGCACTGAATGAAAATGGATTAAATGCACCAATCAAAAAATGAGAGTAGCAGACTGAATTAGAAAGCAAGACCTATTGACTTGCTGCTACCTGAAAGAGAAAAACTTTAAACTAAAAGACATAAGTGGAGTAATAATGACAGGATGATCAAAAACCTATCAAGCCATAGACATCCATAAAAGTCAGGAGTGACAATATTCAATTCTGATAAAGTAGAAATCAATACGAATAATATAAGAAGATAAAAGAGCAGAAACAACATAATGAATAAAGAAACAGTACACCAGGAAGCAAACAAACAAACAAAAAAACCTTACTGCCATTAATTTAATTCTGCCTTGTAGTGAACCTGTAAGACCAGGTAGAACGTCCCCTGTGAGTTTTTGAGACAGACAGTCTTTATAGCAGTAGAAAGTCTCATCTTTCTTCTGCAGAGTGGCTAGTGCTTTTGAACGGCTGACCCTGTGGCTAGCAATCCAATGTGTAATCACTATGCCACTAGAGCTCCTTACATTGAGAATATGTAACCATAATGAACATATACACACCTTTGAAAGATCCTTGAAATCCAACCAAATTCTCATAGAATTTAATAAAGAAATTAATATTTTGACAATGATAGTAGGAGATTTTAGCACCACACTCTCAAGACAGATCATCAGGAAGAAAACTCCAAAAACAGAAATGCTAACCTACACAATCAACAAACTTGACCTCCAAACATATACCCAGTACTTTACCCAACAACACAGTATACAATCTTCGCAGGGCACACAAAGTATGGTATATTCTACAATAGATTACAGGTTAGGCACAAATCAAGCCAAATTCCCCTTAGTAGATTAATGGATGAAGAAACTTTGGTAATATGCGCAATGAAATATTATGCATCCTTAAAGCAGTGATGCAACTATGAAACATATGATAAATTTAATAGATCTGGGAACCAATATGCTGAGTTAGTCCATCACACAATGGGAAATGCTGCTTGAGTCCAATATTTTGAAGAAATACATCTAGACAAAGGCAGGCTTCTGCTTGCTGCTCTCTGAACATGCACTTTTCTAATCCTGTTTCTCAACCAACCAGGTATTGAGGCTGCCTAGTACTCAAGAACCATATGTCACCCCTTTGTTTGTAGAACTTAAAAACCACTGACACAGGAGACTTTACCTCAGCTGAGATCAGTTTCTCAAGATGGAAAGAAAAGGAGAAAACCATTCAATTGCTTTCATACAACATTGTTCTGACATCACCCTACATCAAGAGCCACTCCTACAAGAGTGATTAGTGAAGTTTACTAGAAATTTAAGTCAAGATGTAGGTTCGTTGGTAGAAGTGGCTGGGTGGTGGTGGTGGTGTCTGTCTTGGATTACACTTATATTATTACTTTTGTGTTGGTGAATTACAGATTTCTCAAATATACAAAATCAATGTCACTGATATTCATTGTTTTATGTCTCTGCCTAACTCATAGTCTACTTTAACAAGGGGTTGCATGATAAGTGAATTAAAGTTTAAGTGGTGAAATTTGGACCAACTAGAGCCCAGGGGTTCAAGCTTCACGGAAAACATTAACCAAAAACAAGGCTTCAGCAATTGATGGACTACCTATTGAAACATTTCAACAAGCTGATAAAGCACTGGAAGCACTTATTTATTCCAAGACATTTGGAAGAGAGCTCCTTGGTTAACTTACTGAAAGAGATCAATACTTTTACTCATGACAAAGAAAACTGACCCAACAGAAAGCTCAAATTATAGAACAGTATCATTGATATCACATGCAGGTAAATTTTTCTGAAGATCATCCAACAATGTTTGTAGTAGTACATTAACATAGAGCTGCCACATATTCAAATTATATTCAGAAGAGGATGTTGAACAAGGGATATTAGTGCTGATGTCAGACAACTCTTGGCTGAAAGCAGAGAACACCAGAAAAAATGTATTTGTGTTTTATTGACTGTGACATGGTGTTCAACTGTGTATCAAAACAATCTATGGGCAGCCTTGAAAAGAATGGGAATATCAGAACATTTCCCTGTGCATATTCAGAACTTGTACATGAATCAAGATAGAGTTGTACAAACAAAATAAAGGAATATTTCATGTTTAAAATCAGGAAAGGTTTATCAGCATTGTATCTTTTCACAATATTTTTTCAATCTGTATGCCAAACAAATAAACAGAGAAATTGGATCATATGAAGAAGAATTTGGCATGAGGATTGGAAGAAGGATTATTAAGAATGTATGGCACACAGATAAAAAAACCTTGCTTCCTGAAAGTGAGGACTTGAAACACATCCTGATGAAAATCAAGGTGAGAAAACAATGCCTATAAATGGGGGAACAACTAGGGAATCAAAATCAACAAAGAGGAGGACATACAGATCTGAGATCCTGGGGGTATTGGAACAACAGCAATCTAGCTGAGAAGAATTACAAGAGGCATAAGAAGGACAAGCATGATGGTGGGTTAGGAGGAAGGTCAAAGGAAATAGAGGAAAGAGTGAGGAAGCAAATCTATGGATAGAGGTAGAAGAATTAAGAGCCCCCAATAAAATGATCTTTTTATTAAAATAAATAAATAAAATAATGTCATAGGTTCTATTTACTAGGAAAATATTATAGTTTCTAATTCCCTTCTTTTCTACATAGTTCTAGAGTTGAGGAGGTTAAAATGACTTATCAGCCTTTAGGCTAAGATCAAGTGTAGCATCAGTTATTATCAGTTTAATATAGCTGAGGATGTTAGAAGTAAACATGACAATCCATATATAATGATCCCAAGTCTTAGGACAATGTATTTTCCCTGATTTTGTCTGCTATAACTCTACACTTGTACTCGACGATTTTGTAAGGTCCTTTGGAAGCAAGACCTCACTCAATTGAAAATTAGCTTATAAAATCTAAACACCATTTCACAAGTCACATATTTCTACTGAAAAATTTTAAAATTCTAAAACAGGCCTTATATTAATCTTTGTTATTACTCACCTTACTATATCTCAAATATCTTTCTACACTAATTCTTATGTATAATGAATTGAATCAAAATATATTTTGATCTAAATTAAAAAATGATAAACAAAATTTGATTGTATTTTCATTCATAGCTAACTATCTCTAATGACAACAAAAGTAGAAACAAAAGCTAAAATTTCAAAATACTTTTCAAAAGGGTACAACTAAAAGCCACAAAATCATGGAATACTTCATCTTCAAGGCACCATGTGAAGAACAGAAAGAAGGTTGCACGGAATGCACGTACCCAGTGATTAGAGTTCTCTAAAGGACGTTGGTGCAGACCAAGAAAAAGAATGGTTAAAAGGGTTTCAGTAGCCGTCATCATTGTTGACAAGTTGGATACTCACACACGGCATTCCTCAGGGCAATCTCAATGAAAGGAAATCTATGTTCATGAGCACTTCAAAGTAACGATTCCTAAAACCATAAGTCTATTATTCTTGGGTCCATACCAGCCTTAAGGACTGGTCTGACTTGGTGAAGAGATTAACTGACATCCACAGTGTGAGTCACTTTTGTTATTAAAAGCTTAGTAACAGGTGTCATTTGTTTTAAAAAAATATTACATTCAGAATGTAATTAAGAAAGATAATGCTTTGAAAATGATGATGGTGGCATATGTGCAAATGTGCTTGACACACTGGATGAATGTATGGCTTGTGATAGAGATGTAAGAGCCCTCAATAAAAGTATTATATTAAAAAAAGAATATTCACATTTTCATGCCTCTCCTATAGCTTTTCCATTTAAAAAGTCCTCACTGTTAGATCATTAGACAACATCAAGATACACAGAGTGAGAATGAAATTGTAAAAGATTTTATTTTACTTGGGCTCATAACTCATACTCACAGAAGCACACACAAACTCATGACTCTCAGGTCACCTCTCCATCAGGGCTCCTCCTGATGGAAGAGCCACACTCAGGAAGTCTGTGGCTGTGTGTTTTATTGGATACATTTTCTGAACAAGATCTGTCTGTCTATCTATCTATCTACATATACACAAATATATTATAAATACTTTTATTGAGGGTTCTTACTATCCATTTGAGGGTTCTTACTTGTTATTACTGTAATCCATACATTCATCCATTGTGTCAAGCACATTTGCACATATGCCGCTATTATCATTTTCAAAGCATTCTCTTCCCACTTGAGCCCCTGATATCAGCTCCCCATTTCTGCCCCTCCCTTCCCTACCTTCCCTCCCTCAAGAACCCTTGATAAGTTATAGATGATTATTTCCATATTTTACATTGTCCTCTGTTGCCCCTCACCCACTTTTCCATTATTTGTCTCCCTAGGAGGAAGTTCTAGATTGATCCTTGTGATCAGTTCTCCCTTTCTTTCCCCACTCTCCCCTAATCCTCCTCGTACTCTACTGTCCTTGTTGGCCCTGGGGGGTTTATCTATGCTGGATTCCCTGTGTTGCGGGCTCTCATCTGTAGCAGTGTGCATGCTTTGGTCTGATCTGATTTGTAAGGTAGAATTGAGGTCATGATAGTGGAGGGAAGGAAGCACCGGAGAACTCGAGGAAAGTTGTGCAATTCATCAGTGCTATATTGCACCCTGACTGGCTCATCTCTTCCCTGTGACCCCTCTATGGATGTCCCCTTTTGTACAGATGGGCATTGGGTCTCCACTCCATGCCCCCCCTTTCATATAGGGTATGGTTTTGTTCTGGGTCTTAGATGCCTGATACCTGATCCCATCGACACTTCATGATCACACAGGCTGATGTGCTTCTCCCATGTGGCTTTTGTTGTTTCTTCAGACCTTTAAGACCCCAGATGGTATGCGCTATCATGATGGTGTTGGTGAAGAAAGTTGAAAGTACCATGAACTGCCAGAACAAGCAAATCTTTCTTGGAAGAAGCACAGCCAGAATGCCCCTTAGAAACGAGGATGGCAAAATTTCATCTCACTAATTTGGGCATGGCATCATGAGGGACAAGTCCCTGGACAAAAACATCAAGCTGCATAAAGTAGAGTCGTTAAAAATAAAATAAAATAAATGAAGGCACCCAAGGACATGGATTGACATGGTCCCTACAATAAAAATTGTGAGGATGGTGACACACTTGGTGCGAGACTGAGCCACTTCTGTTCTGTTGTTCATCGGGCTGCTTTGAGTTGGAAGCAACTCTTCAGTCTGGAAAATATTTTCTTCTTTTTTTATATTAGAAGTATCAGTCTTTGTTTGGCAGTAAGATTTGTTGTATTCACCAGCAAACCAAGTGTGCATTTTGTTCTTCTTCTTCTTCTATTACATTGCCTTTTAATTGTGCCTCAAATGCCATAATTAATAAATACTGAGAGACAATGGGATCAATGCAACAAATTTGGAAATACCAGATTCTGAATGAGTTTTATTCAACTATCACTTAATGTCAAGTTAAAGAGTAAGTTAGGATGGGTTGTATAAATAAACAAAACCAGTGACACTCATATATGTATAAGTAAGAACTTTATATCAAGAAATAATTTTATATAAAGTAGGTGTCCCTGTCCAGTCTAACTCAAGTCCATGGGGTAGATGCTAACTGGAACCCTCTTCAGAGTCACAGACTGAGGAAGCTGAAGTATGTGTCTGAGGGCCAGGGGTCTGAAGCTGAGTAATACGATGTAAATCCAAGGTTGGCAGGACCATGGCAGGGCACCCATAGCTTCTTGGGTGGTAGGCTCACATGGGGCCACCCCTGGAGGCAGACACAGAATCCATGCAAGTGGGGAGGATGACGGACATAAGAGAGAATTTCTCACTGTGTCTCATAAAAGGGCCACACTCCCCAGGAGGCATCACCAGGCTACCATCAGATTGACAGGTTGTGCTCCACTCCTACCTCCACACAGATACCATCAAGTTAGCTTAAAATCTAACCACCACAGACCATCCCTTTTCAACTTGACACCTGTACATGACTCTTTAAGTAAACATAATTTCCAAATACCATAACAAGGTACAACTAAAACATGTACAATCAAAAAGGCACCAGCCCCATTTACATCTAATAGTCTAGAAATAAACCAAACAAAATTACTTCATGCCTATCAATTACAGGTCTGTGAGCACATATATCTGGATCATATAATTCCATCAACATGCTCCCTTCACTTGCTTTTCTCTAGACACATTAGGAAAAGAGAAAGCTATTCAGTGGGAATCTACCCTTGTTCCACTTACTTAGGACTAGACACCCATGGAAGTTTGTAAGTAAGACACTTCATGCCTTTATCACCCCCTTTTGACTCTTCTAGGCTGCCTGCACATTCTTTTTAACCAACAGCCCTACAGCGGTGGTCTTCTGACTTCACAAACTTTGCTGACCTAGGCACACATGCCCAGGCAAACTGCTTGCACAAAATTTAAAAAGCCAAAGCATTAATTTTTTTCCTTCAATCCTTCAGCACTTTTAGTTACAAGTCTTTTCAAATGTAAATGTCTAGACACTCAAAGCATTGGGTGGGGCTTTTTTTTAAAAGCCCTATACCATGGGTTCAAATAAACACCCATTTCTTCCAGGCAGTCCCTAATTCTCCTTTGGCCACTTTAGACTCGTATTTCTGCTTTATTGATGTGCGACTGTGTGAGTCTGTAGAGGGCTTCTCCTAGCATCAGACTCATGGACTTGAGTTGGACTGGTGTAGATGCCGTCTTGATATAAAGTTTTTCTTCTACATTTATGAGCATCACTCATAATATATATTAAGAGTGTCACTTATACATTATGAATGCCACTCATAAGTTTTTGGTTGTGTATAGTTTATTTCTCTAAATAACCCAGCTTAACACAGTACATACTATGCTTAATTCTGTAGTTGACTGGCAACTTGGTGCTTGTGCTTACACTGCCAGCTAGTTAATTCCAACTCCTATTGCCACCTTTGAAAAGTTCACAGAGAAACAGCCAGAAGAAAGACTATCAGCGGGCCCACTGATTGCTTCGGGGAAGAGGGATGTGCTCCATTTGTTTATGTTTTCTTGTACCTGAGGGCCAGCTTAAGCTTGTGTTTGCAATATTACTTTTGCTTAGTGATTGAGTACTATAGTGCAAACCCAAATCTATGACTTGGGGGGTCAAACAGATTACTGTTTATCATGGGCTTTTCAGATTGATTGGTAGTAATATCACATGTTTGGCTCTAACCAAAGGCCAGGAAACATTCAGAAACTATTTCCCCTAAAACAGACATGCAAGACTGGGCAACTTTGTTTCTGAACTATATTAGTTATGGTGCAATTTTTTTTATTAGGAATTGTCTTAAGTTTCATAAATCATTATATACAATGGATAGTTTTAAACCACAGAATATTTTAACTATTGGGCCAAATTTTAAAACAATTTTCACAGTGGTTTGAACTTGCTGAGCAGTCTTCTTTTGCTCACTGCTCCTATTAAATAGTCAGATTCATGAGTTAGTCAATAAATGGGTTAAAATCACATAACATATTTGAATCAATATATTTTATATTACCTCCAGAGTCCATAAAAATCTAACAGACTGTGTTGTAGGATACAGCAAGTTTTACTTAATGTTTTTTGTCATTAATATGATGTTCTTCAAAAGAGAAAGATGGTTTGCTCTTCAGAGCAAACTATTTCTGCAGGGTAGAGTGCTAACGTAGCCTCATTCCTGAGTGACATTGTCCTGCTGACCAAACCAGAGTGGAGCAAACTGCTTCTGGTGTCCTGATAATAAGTAGAAAGAACGCTGACAAAACTGTGAAATAATAGTTGTGTGGCAGTTATTGGGTAGTGTCAATTTTGTCACATCGGAAATAGTAGCTAAAATTGAAGTCTGGAGATTAAATTTACAAAAATCAATATTAATTTCCCCAAATGTATCGCTTCTTTAGAAAGACAAAGGATAAAGTTAAATAAAGAAGATACGTTGGGAATCACCATTCCTACAACTATCAATTATTTGATGGCAGTATTCATTCTAAAAATTGTCCAGACAATGGCATTAATTTGGTAGGGAGTTAATTTCCAGAAACTTATGATTTAAAATTTTCTAAATACTGGTACGTTTGATCTCTGGTATCAAGAAACAAAGAAATAATGATAGTAGATGTTTCCCCCCCAGATTAATACTATTCTGAAAAAGGTTACTAAGAATATCCTTTAGACATTCTTGGGTGTAAAATGGACATTGTGTCCATTGTAAAAAAACAATATTTATAGCACCAAAACCATATAAAGAATAATCATAATAGTGAAATTTTGACAAGTAAGTTCACCATTGATAATACTGTCTCAATGAACACACCCTATCATCATTTCTCTGATTTTAGAAAACTAGAAATTTACTGAAGAAACCTGTATTCAGGCAGTAGAGTGCTGCTCCTTCCCTTATATTGATTCTAGTCAGGTGTCCCCATGTGTGTAGAGTAGAATTGTTCCATAGAGTTTTTGTTACATTGATTTTTAGATAGCATATTTTGACTACTCTATACAAACATAAGTAAAATGAAATAAAAATAGTTTCTAAGGCTGTGTGATATGTGAAAGAATGTCTCTATGCCTGTCTTCTCACCTTTAGGTAGATTCAACCATACAACATTAATGGTTTGCACTTTATTGCGACAGATAATCCAGAATTTTTTTAAGGAACAAACTATTAGAATATAAATAGCACTCCATAAGCTCATGTTAAAAAATGATTTGGACAGAAAATAATTTATGTTATATATATTTTCTCATAAATCTACAATAGGTAAAATCCACTTGCCAGTAAAATAATTTAAAAAAACAGTTAATGGGAAGGTGGGGCCAGGTATTGACTGGAAGTGGAATGAGGGAATTTTCTTGGGTCTTGAAAATTACTCATATCCTGAGGGAGGTAGAGTTGTACACAGTTGTCATTTTGTTCCCTGAATACTTAATTCATGTGCACCATAGTGTTACTAAATGATATCTCAATTCAATACGGCTGTCATATTCAACTTATATGATGGCATAACAATGAACGATTTTAGAGAAGTGCATATAAAATTAAATCTTTTACTCAGACATAAAACAAAATACAAGAGAAATCGTCTCTATACTCTGTATGTGATGGAGTCTTAAAATAACTAATATATATTGAAAATATAATCAAATATATTTGAGAAGTATATAAAGTTGATTATGCTTTTATAATAGCAGAAGGAGGGGAAGAGCTCATCTAGAATCATAGTGAATAACTTATTATATTTTTACACTCAGAAGCACACAAGTGTAACGCTGACAAGTTATTACATGATTAATGAAAGTTGCAAAGATAGGTATAGAGGATGTTTCTTTTTGATAAGCATATTGATGATAAGTTGTATATACAGCTATGAAATACATGAAAATAACCTGGATAACACTTAAAAAATGTATGAAAAATAGTAAGTTGTGCCAGAAACTTTATTTTATCATAAAGTACTAAGACTATAATACAGTAAATAAATTCCAGGGGGGAAAGCTTGCATCAGCAAAAGGTCCTATAAACATGACGCTAGGTTTCAAATATGTCTCTACTGATTATGGCTAATAGAGCTGTGCTAGCACAAAATGTGAAGCATTCTATTAAATAATACTGAAGTAGATTGTAATCAAGTTATTAATTAAGTCAGGTACCACTTTGTACGAGAAAAGAATGTTCAGTAATGACTTAATCTAATTTTGCAAACATCAAACACTGTATCGTTCTTCACTAAATTACTTGATACATTGTTGAAAAATCAAAGTTAAAATAGATTGGTACACCTGTAAAACTAAGATATATTTAATAACGGTACATCTTTTTACTAATTCTATCCAGATTACAAAGCGACTCTGAGGGCATAGGCACTTACTCGTTAGACTGCTTAACCCCACGGTCAGCAGTTGCAGAGTGCACCAACCACTTTGTGGGCGAAAGGTGAGGCTTTCTTCTCTTCTGTCTTAAGAGGAGAAGATGCCGGGTCCTATGATCCTCATCGGACAACTTGTACTCAGTTTCCATCTAGCCCTTGGTGAGCCAGGCTTTTTCCTATAAACTACTGGGACTTTAGAGTCTGTCCTTTTGTGCCTCTTAGCAGTCTTGATAAGCCGTATTAGAAAGATTTGATGTGCAAATCCCACTAATCAACTGGACTTTACATCAAAGTCACCTGGAGCAGATTTAAGGAACTGCTAGACTCCATTGAACTGAAGACTGCAAGACACCAATGTGAGGAGAAGCAAGTTGTTACAATCTCAAGGGCATGGGAATGGTAGTCATTAGTGCAGGTCTCTTTCTTTGAGGGTTCCCAGGGAAAGGGGGCCTGGGACGACCACATAGTTATTATGTCAATGCTCGCCTTGCCGCTTTTTGATGTACATTACTCTGATAGGATGCTTCCAGCTCTGTGAATCTGTGGTATTGAATGTTTTGCCCTGTCATCAACCCCTATTGTTGGTGTGAATAGCTCCCAGTCACATAAGCATTTAATCTGCACAATCAATAATTCATGAATTTCAGTTTGAAAAGCCAGACAATACATGTATAATTTACTCTACTGCAGTGTTTTAAATTCTGTACCAGTGACTAAATTAATAATACTATGAAGATAATTGCTTTATGCCCCAGGGATGATTTATAGCATTCTATATAATAAAATGATAATGATATCTTTAAAGTGAACCAGAGACATATATAAAACATAAATATGTTCATGAATTTGGGGCATGCATTTAATTCTAGCCCCCATCTGAGAACAACTGGCTCTTAAGTGGCCCTACTCAATGCTTGCCCTTATAAAAAGATGACTGAAGACTTGGGTGCTATAGGTGATGAAGAAAGAGACAGTGACTTGCTATCTGAAAGAGAAGAATCTGGAGTCTACAGCCTTGTCTACAAACAAGCAAGCGAAATCCACATGGAAGAAACACACCAGTCTGTGTAATCTAAGGATTGTAAATAATAAAATCCAAATCAAAAGGAGGAAACACTATCCGAGCTTAAATTGTCAGCGGATATAGGTGACAGTGGAAAAGCAGATGCCATATGCAGGGTTCCCACATGGATTAATCCTCAGCGAGTCCCCTCTGAGCACAGTCAAATGATTTGGATAGCCTTGCTTTCGGGCAGACTAGTGTGAAGTTGATAATAGCAGAGGTAGCTAGGTTAATGTGTGATTCCTTATCATTTGATCTCTCTTTTGATCCACATTAAAGTTGTTTCAGCTTTTAATATTTCTGCTTTCTTTTCCATTGAGGTTTTTCTCTGTTTTTGTTTTTACAGTGTTGTTGTTTAGTTTTTGTTGTTGTTCACTTCCTATTTGTGTTATGTGTGATTTTCTGTATGTGAAATTGAGGATAGGTAAATATATAAAGATAATAACTGAATTAATAACTACCTGGGGTCATGCCAGGGAAGGATGGGGGAAATGGAACTAAAAACAATGAATACTAGAACTAAAATGATTTGAAATTTTTGCAAAACACTTCTTAACATAATTTAACTATTAAGTTGTATGATATGTAAATTTTGATCCCATAAAACTAATTTTTAAAAATCCTAGGGAATAATTCCACTCAGTCCTGTAGGGTCTCTATGAATCAGTGTGACTCAGTATATTCTTTTCATCTTTCAGAGTCACTGTACCAGAAAGAACTATTGGACATCCCACCATTTCTAGCATATGAGCAAAAACCAATGATACTGAAAGAAGTACAAAATGCACTGAATGCATTAGCAAAAATAAATTTCAAAAAAGCCTGCAGGAACTGATGGAATCCCTATTGAAATGTGTCAGAAAGCTGAAGAAGCACTGGAAACACTCACTTATCTATGCCTGGAAATTTGGAAGATAGCTACTTGGCCAACTGACTGGAAGAGATCCATATTTGTGCCCACTCCAAAGAAAGGTGACCCAATAGAATGCTCAAACTTTATAATGATAATATTGATATCGCACACAAGTAAAATCGTGTGCAAACAATGGTTGCAGCAGTACATTGACAGGAATGCCAGAAGGTCAGGCCAGATTCAGAAGAGAATATGGAACAAAGGATATCATTGCCGATGTCAGATGACTCTTGGCTCAAGCAGTGCATACCAGTAAGATGTTTACCTGTGTTTCATTGACTATGTAAAGACATTCAACTGTGTGGACCATAATAAACTGTGCATAATCTTGAGAAGAAAGGGAATTCCAGAACACTTAATTGTGATCAGTTGGGATTTGTACATGGATCAAGAGGCAGTTGTGCGATAAGAACAGGGAATTGTGCAGGGGTTAAAATCATGAAAGGTATGTGTCAGGGTTATATTCTCTCACCATATTTGTTCAATCCTTCGGCTGAGCAAATCATCAGAGAAGCTGAATTACGGAGTATGGCATCAGGACTGGAGAAAGGCTTATTGACAAACTGTAACATGCAGATGACAACCTCGTTTGCTAACAGTGAGGAAGAGTTGAAGCACTTGCTGATGAACACCCAGGATTGTGGCCTTCATTATGGATTACAACTCAATGTAAGGAAGAATAAAATCCTCACATGAGGAACAAGAGGTAACATCATGGTAAATGTAGTAAAGATTAAAGTTATCAAGGATTTTGTCTTTCTTGGGTCCAAAATCAATGTTTATGGAAGCAACAGTTATGAGACCAAAGACATATTGCATTAGGTAAATTTGGTGCACAAGACCACTAAAAGAGTTGAAGAGCAAGGATATTACTTTGAGGACTGTGTTAGACAGGGTTCTCTTGAGAAACAAAACCAGGATGCTAATAATTTTATATATATTTATACAGATAGATATATAACATCTGAAATAAACATTTAATTAAATTATAAAGCAGACTCACACCCTGGCGCAGGAGGCGGGCGGCCGGGCCCCACCGGCCCCCCATGGACGCCCCCGGCTCGGGGCGCTGAGACCCCTGCGTCGCTGCCCAGCTCAGTCCAGCGCGCCACGCCGAGGGACTCCAGAACAGGACAAGACTGCGGACCTATCACCACCCCCCAGCCCCAGTCTAGGACACCCCACCCTCCCCATAGATCCAACTTGCCCCCCAGCTCTCTCTGCCCCTCCCTGGCCCCTCCCACTGCCCGCCCCCCCTTGGGGCGCAGGGCATGGTGTGAAGGCCAAGTGCTTAGGTGGGCACCATGGGTGCTGTGCCCTAGGGCCCGGGTGGTGGGGGTGGGTGGCCTGTGGGTGTGCCGGGGGGGGGCCCGTGTGCCCACCCCAGTCTCTTGGCGTGCTGGAGTGCATCCTGGATGGGATTAAAGTGAATGGAACAGAAGCCAAGCAAGCTGGAGTGTGGGTCGGACCCAGAGGAGAACAGTGCCAGGTCCCCCGATGGAAAGCGAAAAAGAAAGAATGGCCAATGTCCCCTGAAAACCAGCATGTCAGGGTATATCCCTAGCTACCTGGACAAAGACGAGCAGTGTGTCATGTGCGGGGACAAGGCAACCGGTTATCACTACCGCTGCATCACTTGTGAAGGCTGCAAGGGCTTCTTTCGCCGCACAATCCAGAAGAACCTCCACCCCACCTACTCCTGCAAATATGACAGCTGCTGTGTCATCGACAAGATCACCCGCAACCAGTGCCAGCTGTGCCGCTTCCGGAAGTGCATCGCTGTGGGCATGGCTATGGACTTGGTTCTAGATGACTCAAAGCGGGTGGCCAAGCGCAAGCTGATCGAGCAGAACCGGGATAGGCGGCGGAAGGAGATGATCTGCTCACTGCAGCAGCGGCCAGAGCCCACTCCTGAGGAGTGGGACCTGATCCACGTCGCCACGGAGGCCCATCGCAGCACTAACGCGCAGGGCAGCCACTGGAAGCAGAGGCGGAAATTCCTGCCGGATGACATTGGCCAGTCCCCCATCGTCTCAATGCCGGACGGAGACAAGGTGGACCTAGAGGCCTTCAGCGAGTTTACCAAGATCATCACCCCAGCCATCACCCGTGTGGTGTGGTAGACTTTGCCAAAAAACTACCCATGTTCTCTGAGCTGCCTTGCGAAGACCAGATCATCCTCCTGAAGGGGTGCTGCATGGAGATCATGTCCCTGCGGGCGGCTGTCAGCTACGACCCTGAGAGCGACACTCTGAAGCTGAGCGGGGAGATGGCTGTCAAGCGCGAGCAGCTCAAGACGGCGGCCTGGGCGTGGTCTCTGATGCCATCTTTGAACTGGGCAAGTCCCTCTCTGCCTTTAACCTGGATGACACAGAAGTGGCTCTGCTGCAGGCTGTGCTGCTAATGCCAACAGACCGCTCTGGCCTGCTGTGTGTGGACAAGATCGAGAAGAGTCAGGAAGCCTACCTGCTGGCGTTCGAGCACTACGTCAACCACCGCAAACACAACATTCCGCACTTCTGGTCCAAGCTGCTGATGAAAGAGAGAGAAGTGCAGAGTTCGATTCTGTACAAGGGGGCAGCGGCAGAAGGCCGGCCGGGCGGGTCACTGGGCGTCCACCCGGAAGGACAGCAGCTTCTTGGAATGCATGTTGTTCAGGGTCCGCAGGTCCGGCAGCTTGAGCAGCAGCTTGGTGAAGCGGGAAGTCTCCAAGGGCCGGTTCTTCAGCACCAGAGCCCGAAGAGCCCGCAGCAGCGTCTCCTGGAGCTGCTCCACAGAAGCGGAATCCTCGGTGCCCGAGCGGTCTATGGGGAGGACGACAGCAGTGAGGCAGGCTCCTCCTCAAGCTCCTCCTCTGACGAGGACCCAGAGGCCAGCGAGGACCCAGCCAGCAAGGTGGCCTCCCTCCCTGAAGCCCCTCAGGGGGCCCCCTCCGGAGAAGGAGGAGAAGAAGGAGAAGGTAGGAGCGACTACCCCTCCTCCTCCCAGGCCTCTGCCCAGAAAGCAGGAGGTACCTGATGACTCGACCTGGTCTCCTCCCACCCCTCCAGCCCACTCTCCTCCTTCCCAGAATAGGCCCCCCATGGCGCCAGGCTCCCTTGTTGTTGGCCCTGTAGTTCCCGCTGCCTGGGACGCCCTTCCTCTGCCTGGCAACATCATACTTGTCCTTTGAAGCCCCACTTCAGTGTCACCTCCTCTCCCAGCTCCCCCCAGGCGGAAATAGTTGTCTGCGCTCCTAAAGCCCTCCCTCGGTGCCTGCTTCTACTGTGACACTTCTCCCACTGTTTTATAATTAGTTGGGCATGAGTCTTGTCTCCCAAGCTAGACTGTGTCTTAATCGTGTCTGTATCTCTAGCGCCTGGTGCAGGGCCTGGCATAGCGTAGGGACTCCATAAAAGGTGTGTTGAATTGAAAAAAAAAAAAAAAAAGCAGTACAAATGACTCAGTGCAACTCACTCCCGTGAGACAGCTGTGAGACACTGGCAGTCCTTCAAGTCTTTAGGGCCGCTGGGTAGTCCTCTGTAGAGCAATTATGCTATCAGTGCACAGGCAGCAAACAGCAAGTCACCAACAGTTAGCCAGATGACAGGGTCTGACAGTCCCCAGCTCAAGAGATGTGAATTCCAATGGTGTGGTGAAGCAGGTCTTGAAGGAACCTCAAATTACAGTGACACAGTCCACGGGTTAGGTGTCCCACAGGTAGTGTAGCTTGCAAATTGAAGAACAGAACAAACAAAGCAGCTGCACAGTCCTCCAATGTTCAAAGAGCAAGAGACAAAAAAGGCAAGGCTCGCCGAGCCATTTATCTCCCACCCTTCAATTAATCCTACATGTGTTTATCAGTCAGGTTGGCACAATAAACTAACTACCTCAAGGACTAAGGTGCACCTGACCCGAACCATGATTTTTTCCATTACATCATATGCATGTGAAAGTTGAACATTGAAAAAGGAAGACCGTAGAGGAACAATTACATTTGAATTGTGGTGCTGTAGAAGATTGTTGACAGTAACATGGACTGCTCAAAGGACAAACCCATCTGTTTCCGAAGAAGTGAGGCCAGAGTGCTCCTGAGAGTCAAGGATTGTGAGACTTCATCTTACATACTTTGGACATTTTGTCAGGAGAGTCCAGTCTCTGGAGAAGCACATCATGTCTGGTAAAAGGTAAGGGTGGTGAGAAAGAGTAAGGCCCTCAAGGACATGGACTGACCACAGTGGCTGCATCTGTGGGCTCAGGCATCAAAACAATTGTGAGGAGGATCATGCAGGAATGTAGTGCTTTACTCTGTTGTGTATAGGGTTGGTATGGGTTGGAGCTGACTCGATGCCACCTAATACCTATTGCTGTGAACAGGCTAACAAATTCTAACCTTCAAAGAATCATTATCCTTCTCACTGTAATCTATGCCTATGCACATCCACTTGTAACTTCTTAGCACACCCTTTATGATGGCTGCTACTAAATATACATTATTTTCATTTTCAATTAGCACTCCATTAATAAATCCATGTCCTATTAATAAGAAGTCATTTCAAACTTTTTCTTTTCTCCATCCACTTTTAGCTGTTGAACTCAATATGTCATCCATAGAAGTCAATAAATTATCTGATGAGAATGCTGTGTGTCCCATTTTTAAATCAGAAGATAATGTGCATATATACCTATATGTTCTACCTTGCTGTTGCAATGAATGCATGCCCCATGGTTGGCTCCTATAACTTACACGCTTGATTTTTCCTCTTACTTCCTGGGATGTCCCTTATGCCTCATAACTAGAACTTTTCTCCTTGTGTTCTATAATGTTTAGCCTTTACCATGTCTTTTTAATCTGTCTGGGAGCCATACATATGCTAATGACTTCCAAACTATCATCATTTCCTGGTTTTCCTGACAAATTCACAACCGCTAGTTTTAAATAAAATTCAAAACTTCACCTTCATATTTTCTGGACCACGTATATGCTGCAGCAGTAACATCAACAGAGAGCTGTCACTGAGTTAAGCTAGATTCAGAAGACATGGGATGTGGGATACCTAGCTGACACCAGCTAGACCTTGAGTGAAAGCAGACAATATAGGAAAGATGTTTACGTAGCTTTTATTGACTCTGAAGATGCACTTGATTGTGTGAATCATAGGTATCATACTTGGATAATCAATACCAAACGCATTGCCTTCAAGTCAATTCCAAATCAAAATAAGCATATAAAACAGAACAGAACTATTTACAGGGTTTCCAAAGCTGAAAATCTTTATGGAAGCAACAGTAACATTTTTCTCCCATGGAGTGGCTGTTGGGTTCAGAATGCCAGCCTTTTGATTGGCAGGAAAGCATTTAATTCAGTATTCCTTATATTATAGTTACAAGTGCTTTATCAGATATGTGTTTTACAAATATTTTCTACGTGTGTGGCTTGTTTTATTTTCATTCTATTGACAACATATTTAGTGGCACATGGATTTCATTTTAATTAAACTTAATTTGTCATTTATTTTCTTGTTTATGCATCAGGCCTTTGGTATTTTATACAAGCTGTCATCTTCAAACCCTAAATCCCCACGCTTTTTAAGTTGTTATTTTAAAGTTCTATAGATTTAGTCTTACATTTAGAACTATCATGAATTTGTAATCAATATCTTTTTATATGTGTTTGTCTAATAAGTAAAGTTTTTGTCTTTAGTTCACTTTTAAAAGTGCATGCATGTTATATATTCAGCTTTCCTTTTCAGAAGAATAGTATGTATTATACATTGTCAGTAGAACTTTCAATTCTTATTATTGTTGAAACTAAAATGATTACACTTTGAATAAGGAAAATGTCAAGATGATAATGGTGCACAAAAGATACTAATTACAAACCTACTACTCAATATTTGGGAAAATATTATATATGAAGATTAAAAGTATTAATAGGAATATTTAAAATTTTGCTTACTTACAATATTGAAATGTTGTAAGTTGAAATGTTGAAACATATCTAAATATCTCATGCAAACTAAAGACAGTTTGAATTCCTGGAATCAAAATTTATTTTGTTTGAGTTAATACAACTTTATAGTCTGCAAATTAGTGTGATATTGCCCAGTGAGATTAATTGGTTTTCCCATGATATCTTATAGAACATTGTGAGAGAAAATATTTCTAGCTCCCACTTCATATCATATTATACTCACTTGATTAATTATAGGGGTATTTGAATTCATTTGAAATATCTTATTTGTGAGCTATTTCTTTGAAATATCTTATTTGTGAGCTATTTCTTCTGATATATATATAAAATTTAGGCACCAAGTTTGAAATCTGGACTAATCCAATGTTTCACATTGAATAATTCATAATAATAATATTCATGTTTCACATTGAATAAAGTCAAGGAAATAAGAATTTCTGAAAACAGTATTATAGTTTTATTTGCTAAAATTTCAGCAAACTATTTCATGGATGATAGTGAAGATGGAAAATTAAAAATTGACACTACACACACTAGTTGTTATGGATTCAATTTAATCTCCCCAGGTATGTGCTATAAACCCTATCCTACCACTCATATGGTCAGCTTGCTATATTCTGTTGCCTTAAATGATGCTGTAATACTGGAAGCAATGCCACCAGTATTTCAAATACCAGCAGGGTCACCCAGGGTTAACAAGTTTCAGAGGCGCTTCCAGCTAAACAGAGTAGAAGATCAAATAGCTGGTCCAGTTCAGAGAAATTAGTCACCAAAAACTATGCTCTTAACAGCCAGCCTTTTTATGGTATAGTGCCAGAAGATGAGGCTCTCAGGCTGGAAAACACTCCGACTATCACAGTGGAAGGCCTGTCTCCTAAATCAAAGTCAACTTTCACGATATGGGTGTGGCAAACGTTTGGGTTCCTTCATTTGCTGACATAGCATAACCCCAAATGAGAAGAAACAGTCTTAATCATTCGTTAAAAAATAGAACATAGAATATAGAAAGTATGAATCTGGAAAACTTGGAAGTTGCTAAAAATGAAAGAATCAGTAAAGATCAGTATTCTAGATATTAATTAGTGAGATGAAATGAACTGTTCTAGACAATTTTGAAACAAACAATAATATGGTCTGCATACCAGACTGGCAAGTGGAAGACAAGTGGTGTCTCATGTTCATCAAAGAGAACATTCACCACCTCTCCTGAAACACAATGTTATTAGTGATTAGATAATATGCATATGCCTACAAGGAGGAATGGATAATATGAATGCTATTCAAATTTACAAACTAATAACTAATGCCAATGCTGAGAAAATTGAAGAGTTTTATCAGCATATGCAGCCTGAAATTGATGAAACATGCAATCACTGTCCATTGATGATAATTACTGATGATTGGATGTAAAATTTGGAAGCAAAGCAGAAAGATTAGCAGTTGCAAACTATTGCCATGGTAATAGAAAGCAGAAATCACATGATAGGATTAGAAAAAATTATAATGATGTATTTATTTTATTTTTTATTTTTTAATGATATATTTATTGCAAATTATTTTTAACAGCATAAATGACAACTATACACATGGACCTCCATGGATGAAATATATAAAAATTAAATTGAATACATTAATGGAAAGACATAATGGAAAGGTCAATGTCATCAGTCAAAAATACAGCTAGGGGCCAACTGCAGAACAAATAACCAATTGCTCATCTACAAGTTAAACATGAAGAAATTTAATCTGCAAGATTAAAAATATGCCCTTGAACATATTCCACCTGAAATTACAAATGATCCCATGAATGAAATTGACACAATAAGCACTAATGACCAAAGACTAGCTGTCTTGTGGGATGACATCAAACAAATAATAGATGAATAAATCAAAAGGTCATTAGAAAGATTGGAAATTAGAAGAAAGACCAAAATAAATATCAGAAGTGTCATTGAAACTTCCTCTTGAACATCCCAAAACAACTCACTGCCATCTAGTCAATTCGAACTCATAGCAAATATATAGGAAGGTTAGAGCAACACCTCTGGATTTCATGGGAGTAGAAATCCTCATCTTTCTCCCATGGAGCAGCTGGTAGTTTGAACTGCTAACCTTGTGGTTAGCAGCTCAAAACATCATCCACTATAGTAGGTCTCCTTATAGCAGGCAATCATAAAAATAGACCTAACTTCAGTTTATTAGCCATTGATTATTCTGTCTCCCTTATTCACGGTTCAGCTTTTGAAAATACCTTGGTTGGTTCAGACGTGCAATGTTTACAGAGTACATCTATTCTTTTTTTTAACATTTTAGCGAGAACTTTTGCAGCAGATTTGCCTAATGGAATATGTTGTTTGATTTTTTGACTACTGCTTTCATGAGTGTTGATTGTGGGTCCAAGTAAAAAGAAATATTTGGCAACATCAGTATTTTCTCTATTTATCATGATGTTGTTGGATTTTCTAGTTCTAAGAATTTTTATTTTAAGATTCTAAGGTATAATTAATATTCAGTCCTGTTGGTGAAATGAGATATGTTTTGGGGCTAATAACTTTAAGATCTGCAGTTGAACTCTACCAGCTGTTCATGTGGAGAAAGATAAGACTATTTGGTTCCCATAAAAATTCATATTCTCAAAAACCCTATATATGGTTGCTGTATGTTGAATTGACTTTATGCAGTGGTTAATTAAGTTAATAATAATTAATACTGACCTCAAATGAAGAATATCTTGACTCATGTTAGATGCATCTTGCCTGAAAGCATATAATACCAGGAAGATACTAACAAGATGTGTTAGACAGGGTTCTTTAGAGAAACAAAACCAGGACACTTATGATGATTAGATAGATAGGAAGATGATAGATAGATGATAGATAGATGATAGATAGATAGATAGATAGATAGATAGATAGATAGATAGATAGATAGAAAGATAGATGATAAATAGAACACGGAAGAATATAACAGCTAATTAGTCCACACAGCATTACAGAGGGCTCAGTTAAACTCACTTCTGTGAAACAATTGATATACTGGAAGTCCTTCGACTCTTGAGGGCTGCTTGGTCCAAGGTCAAGGAAGCAGGCAGCTGAGTTTTCTGAAGTGAAAGGCAATCCAACCACAGGCAACAAACAGCAGGGTGGGTCACCAATGACAGTCAACAAGACCACACTGTCCAAGGCTGGACAGTCCCAAGCTGAAGCAATGTATACATTAGCAGAGTGGCGAAGGAGGTCTTGAAGGAACCTCAAGCTCTAGTGACATTATCCATAGGTTGGCAGTCCCACAGATAGTGTAACTCATGAGTTGAGGCAGAGAACTCACTAAGGCAGCTGCACACTGGTCCGATCACCAGAGAGCAAGAGAGAGAGAAAGGCGGGGCTTCCCGAGCCATTAACCTCTTTGCCCTCCAATCAAACTGTGACCTTATTAATCCCACATGTTCCTATTGGCCAGGTTGGCACAATAAACCTAGCTATCACACAAGAGTTCCACTAACTGTATACGGAAATTTTACTGTGTGAACCATAACAAATTCTTGGAAGCACTGCAAAGAATTGGAATTCCAGAACACGTTATTGTGCTTATGTAGAACCTGTACATTGAAAAAGAGACAGTGCTAGAATAGAAGAAAAGGATATTGTATGGTTCAAATTTAGGAAATATACCCTGTTTCCCCAAAAATGAGACAATGTCTTATATTAATTTTTTGCTCCCAAAGATGTGCTAGGTCTTATTTTCAGGGGATGTCTTATTTTTCCAGGAAGAAGAATACGGTACATATTTATTGTTGAACACCAGAAAAAGGAAATTTATTACCTGTATACGGTACGGTAGTGGTAGTCATCACAAACCAGCATAGCCAGACAAACTGTGAATCCTACAGTATCAAGAATTTGTTGTTACTTCTGCCCTGCCCAACTCACTGTCTAATTGTGCGTGAAACAGACTCCGTCAGGGCAGAGAGAGCAGCAGGCGGTGGCTTGCCCTGGCTGTGGTGTGGGCTCTCTGATTAAAAGAGACCTCGCACTTCCTGTCTTCTCCGGCTGCGCTGCGGCCAACAGTGAGCTGCACAGCTGCGCCTACCTCTACGGTAAAGAGTCCAGAGTTACTGTAGCTTCGGGGGCGGGAGGACTTATTTTCGGGGAGGTCTTATTTTCGGGGGATGCTTTATAGTTCACAGAAAGGCAAAACTGTAAGTTGGTCTTATTTTCGGGGGATGTCTTACTTTCGGGGAAACACTGTATGTGTCAGGGTTGTGTCCATTTACCAAACTTCTTTTATGGTAAGTAAATAATTCAAGGAGCAGGGCAGTATGAATGAAATGCAGGATTGAAAGAAAAGACCTTAATAGTCTTCAATAAGACACAACATCCCTTGCTGAATGCAAAGTGGAATTGATGAAGATCAAAAACTATCTGAAAGACAGATTATCAAATCCCTTAGTCTGAGGTTAAAGTAACTGCCAGGAACCTCAGCCTTTTTGTCTTTGTCATGAACTTTGAGTATCAGTGTGAGATTTTGGGAGACCTTCAACAAAATTATTCCCTTAAGCAACATTATTGACTAAATCAGTAGAGTGAGTACCTGACGGCATTTAAGCAGAATCAAGAGCCTCTCCTCGAGATTATCAAATTAAATCTCCATTTACTACATTAAGAATTCTTTTCCTTTTATGTGGGCTTGAATTATCTTATCGGTTACCTACTTCTCTGTATCACCTTCAGGCAAAAATAATTTCAAATTATCCACTGCTTTGTGTAAGTGTGAGATGTAGTCAATCGACGTGGCCCTTCTAGCCATAATTACTTATGTGATATATTATAATTCTGGAATCTACATGCCTATGGCTATAATCTAATTTTTGAGTGAGTTATCTACTATATTAATAGACAGGATTAAGTTGGAATTAAGTCCTGACTTTAGTAGAAGATGTGAATCAAGTCATACCCTTTGTTTCCTTGGAGGCATAGTCTGATACAAGACCGAAACCACACTTCTATCAACGCCAATCTTCTGTGCATAAAAGCCATCTCAGGCACTGAAAGAGAAACCTCAGCATCATCAGCAGAGGCCATGACCAGAGTCACGAGAGACTGTGCAGCAAAGACTATGGGACAGAGTAAGGACCAGGCCAAGACAAGAGGATGAAATAAGGAAACCATGGCAGAACAGAGGACAATGACAAGACTGTGTGAAACTCTCAGGCCGAATGAGAGGTGGGTTTTCTGGCTACTAAGGCAGCATAGTCAGGACCACGTGGCTGAGAGCAGTGGAGTGAAACTTGGCTGCTGTCTGAGGAGAGGTGTTGCTATGAACCATGACTACATCTTTACTATACACTGATCTTAACTTTTGGTAAACGATTAACTTCCCTAATAAAGTGTGTATTGCCTGTGAGTTCTATGTACCATTTCAATGAATTGCAATTGAAGTTGCCAAGGATTCCATCTTGCTTGGACTCACAACTAATGCTCATGGAATCAACAACCAAGAGATAAAATAACCCATTTCATTGTGCAAATCTGCTGCACAAGACCACTTTAAGGTGTTTAAAAACCAGGAGCTTACTGTGAGGAATAAGATATGCCTGCAATAAGCCATAATATTTTCAATCACCTCATATGCATGTGAAAGTTAGACATTGAATAAGAAAGACTGAAGAAAAATCTATGTATTTGAGCTACCAAGTACAGCCAGAATGCTCCTTAGAGGCAAGGATGGCATAGCTAAATCTCATGTGCTTTGGACATGTGATCAAGAGACCAGTCCCTGGAGAAGGACATCATGCTTGGTGAAGTGGATGGACAGGGAAAAAGAAGAAGGCCTTCAATGAGATGACTTGACAGGTGGCTGCAACAACGAGCTCCAACAGAAGAATAACTGTGAGCATGGCACAGTAGCAGGGGTATTTCATTCTGTTGTACATATGATCACTATGAATCTGACCCGACCGAAGGGCAATGAACAACAACAGAGCACCAGTGCTGAAGCAGTCTGCTGTAGGAGGGAGAGTTGGTGGCAGAATTAGGGAGAGAAGAATGGAGTAAAGTGCTATGCATGACCTTTGCTGTGCAGCAACAGGAATGTGGTCAGAGATGACGCCCCCTCCCCCTTCCCGCAAAGTGTTATCATTACATGTGCATTATCTGGACTTGTAGATCGGGTCTATTGACATAATTGGAAAACAATATATTAAATGTTCACCACATTTTAGTGATAGCCATGAAAGTGTGAAAGTGTGAAAATTCTGATGCATGGACATATTCAGTAAAAAGGAAAATACCTATGCTGTGCCAAGTATTTGCATAACATAAATGTATATTGGATAAATCAAAGGATGCATAATTTTATATCTAACCATTAAAATAACAGTTTCAATTATTTTGTTAAATCAGGGTTTGTAAGATTGCAACCAATATAAAAATACTAGAAAATACTTTATATTATTAAAAGCAGACCTACAAATAGATAAAATATTTTGTAAAATATGTGCCCCCAGGAAAGACAATAAAAGGAATTGGGGCATACACACACACACACACACACACACACACACACACACACACACACACACACGAGAATACCTTCCCAAATTGGAATTTTTTCCTCGAAAGCACTGTATTTAATTTTTAAATGTTTTACAGATTAACCTTTTCACCTTCAGTACTCTCCATTACACTTAATACATTTGTCAAATCTGTGATTCCATTCTTGGAAACATTTTTCAAACTCCTCTGTTTGGATGGCTGACAGCATCTCCTTTTCTTTTTCGCAACACCTTTGTTTTTTTCTCTATCTCTTCTAACCTTGCCAAATCGCTGTCTTTTCATGTTCCTCTGAATTCCTGACAAGAAGAAGAAGTTGTGCAGAGCAAGGTGAGGTGAGTAAGGTGTGTGGGGTAAAAGAGGCATGCTGTTTTTTGCCAAAAACTGGAGAACTGAGCTGGTGGCATGAGCAGGTGCATTGTCATGGTGGCAAAACCAGTCCCTGTCTGCCACAAAGCAGGCCTTTTTGGTCCCACACTGCTACACTATCTTTTCAGAACCTCGAAATAGACAGCTTGATTAGCAGTCTGACTGGTGGAGCAAACTCCAAATGCACTATGAGTCAACATTTCTGTCCGTTCGAGAAGCTGACTGACATCCAGAATGAGGTTTGTCGTCAATCAACATTTTTTTGAAATGAGAAAACCGTTTGTACACTGGACTTTTTCCTGTAGCACTATCCTTGTGAGGTGTTCAACGTCATAACAGCTTCTGTGGCATTTTTCCCTGAGCAGAAACAGAATTTCACAGCTGTAAACTGTTCTCTTAAATCGACCATTACACAAAAAAGAGGTTACAGTGAAACCGCTTTTATGAAAAAATTCACTGTGACCAGAGAGAACCTTCCCAGGCAATGCTCGCCTAGGTGGGAAAAAACATGTATACTATGAAAGCTCCACTCCACTGTGTTTTTTTTTTTGGGGGGGGTACCCCCTCTTAAATGACCAGAAATAATTCTTATGTGTGATTGGATTAATGTGACAGTTACTACTACCATTTTGAAATACTTGGAGATACATCTGAGAATATAGTTTTTATCCAGACATATTTCTCAACCTTTTTAGTGGCAATTGTATTTCTTCTTATTTACAATAATAAATTAGCCAAGCCAAGTAATACTGTACTTTACCTGCTAGGTACATGGATTTAAAAACCTAGATTGGCTACGATTTCATCTTATCTTCCATTTCAATGGCATCAATGAAAAGTTCCCTATACAAGTAAATCTTTGCCAATTAATATTGTAAAGTTAGCAGTATAATTTTATAATGAAAATTGATAAATATATGTAAATAAATAATTTCAATAATATTAAGAGAATTTTCTTTCCTTTTTATTTTATGGCAATATTCTACCGTGAGAGATAATTTTAATGATTGTCTGTAGTATTATCCCAGATCTGATTTATTGCATCCCAAGCGGCAATTGGTCATTATACAGATGGCACTGCAAATGAGACATTAAAATTATAATATTTTATCTACCATTCCATGAAACCAGATTTTCCTAACTTATTTTGCATTGAAACATTTATATTATGTATCGTTAAGGAAAGCTATAGGATATCACAAGGGAAAATAAGCTGTTTAATAAGTAAACAGATAGAAGTATGAATTAAAATATTGTGAACAGGGAAGGAAAATCCATGTTCAGGCAAGATAGATATTCCACTACATACATCACTTCCCATCAGTGAAAAAAAGTTTCAATGTAACAAATACTATGCCGGATTATATCACAAAATAATTTGTGGAACAACACCATATTTGGAGTTCAGTATTGGTTTCTTCTGATGGCTGGTTGGGCAATAAGCATATGAGGAACTAGAATCCTCCTTGGTGAGTGAAAAACTTTAAAAAATAAATATGAATATCTCAAAATTTTCACAATATTTTTTACTCCCTTCATAAAACATTTGAGAGCTATGAAAAGAGCAGTCTAGTCCTGGAATGAATTATTTGATTTTCTTCTTCTCAAGAAGCTTCTCTGTGGTGTGTGTCCTTTGCCAGATGTTCCTGGAACGTTAAGTATCTGAATCATCTGAATTTATTGAATGGGTTATCACATATTCCCCAGATCTATTTGTGTCCACTCTTCTTTATCTTTTCATTTTCTATGAAGGCCCAAATAAATTGCAGCTGCTATCCATCAATCTACATTCATATAGATCAATAACTGGCTATTTTCACTCTCTAGCTAAGTGAGCAACCAGATATGTTGTTCAAAGTTTTACCTATAAGAATCTTACCATTCTTCACTCTTTTTTACTACCAGAAGCTGTGAGAATCACAAGTGCAAAGTACATCCAGTGTGAATTTTAACTTCCACAGTATAATGGATATAGGTAATTGAGCATGTGGTCATAGATGTGGTTTTGAAGTAAATTTGAATACATAGAATCATTGTTCTCCTTACAGGCAAGTCTTCCTCTTATGTACTTCGGGCAGGTGTCGGGTAAGACCAGGCCCTGGAGAAGGATATCATGCTTGATAAAGTTGAGGGGCAGTGAAACAAGGGAAGATTCTCAAGGAGATGGATTGAAACAATGGCTGCAGGCATGAAGTCAAGCGTAGGAACAATGGTGAGGGTGGCACAAGAGAGGCAGTGTTTCCTTTTGTTATGCGTAGGGTCACTAAAGGTTGGAACAGACTCAATGGCACATGACAACTACAAGGCTTATCCATTATGTGTTAATATAGAATTATTATAATGCTTGGTAAAGTGTCAGTAATTAAAAAGGGTAGACCCTCAGTAAGAAGTAGTAATATGATGGTTGGGATAATGGCCTCAAACATATCAACAATTGTCAGGCTCTTCCAGGGACAGAGCGCACTCGGTTCTCTTGTGCTTAGAGTTGCCATGAGTTGGAAGTTCTTCAAGAGCTCCCAACAATGGCAAGAGTAGGAATGTATGTATACTTCTTTCTTGGTATGTGAGCTTGCATTTATTTAGGCTTTTAAGAAAATTATTTCATATCCTGAAGTTATAATTGGCTATTTGTTCTTAATATATTCTCTACAAATGTCATATTTATACATATACACAGTCCGTTACTCTCTTTTAAAAAAGAATAGTATAGCATCTAATATATTATTCTAGTGAAGTCAGAATGTGTCTTACATATCAATGTGATATATAAAAATGGATCTGTTGTCTTTAATATAAATATTTTAAACTTTAGTGATTTACTCTTCCATTGTATTCTTGGAAAAATTATTACTTGCAAATGTAAAATAAAGCTATTAAAGCTCTTTTTATTCAATTCACAGAATTTCAGTCAGAATCTGCAGAGTGTAGGTTTGGCACATATGCATTTTGAATATTTCCTGAGGTTATTCTGATACATATCTTGGATAAGCATCACATATGTTAAAAGTTAAGTTTTTGTTATAAACAAAAGGAAAAGTAAATTGATTGATGGAATAAAATCAAGATATATAGCTCCAAAATTAAGTCAGATGAGTTAAGGAGATTTTTCAAAAAATAGCTGAAAATCCAGGGAATCCAGGGTGGATGAGCCCTACAGGACTAGTGGTGTGGGTGGTGAAACAGGGATGGTAAAGGGAGAGTGGGTAGGGAAGGGGGAACCGATTGCAAGGAACTATATGTGACCTCCTCCCTGGGGACAGACAGCCGAGAAGTGGGTGAAGGGAGACGTCGGACAGGGCAAGACATGACAAAATACCAATTTATAAACTATCAAGGGCTCATGAGGGAGGGGGGAGCGGGGAGGGAGGGGAAAATGAGGACCTAATATGGGGGTTTAAGTGGAGAGAAAATGTTTTGAGAATGATGTACAAATGCGCTTTACACAATTGATGTGTGTATGGATTGTGATAACAGTTGTATGAGCTCCTAATAAAATGTTTAAAAAAATAGTAGAAATATCTCTGAAATTAATCCAATATCTCATAAGCTGCAATTGTAACTATTTGTGCATAACAAGTGATAGCACTGCTATCACTTCAACACACCACCAACAGTGGTTACGTAATAAGTACTTATGTATCATAGAAACTAGTTGACATTATGGGTTTATGGATGACATGAGAGGGTACGGGCACTGGTGGCAGAGATAGTGGTTATGTCTTGGGCTGCTAATTGCCGAAATTCAAGACCACCAACTGCTCCTCAGGAAAAAGAGGAGGTGTCTTACCTCAGGATAGAGTTACTGTCTATGAAACCCACAAGTGCAGATTTACCTTGTCCTACAGGGTCGCTATGAGTTGGAATTGACTTGTTGGCAGTAAGTTTTTCACATATTTTTTGGTTTTGTTTCCCTGGGATAAACTTGATACAGTCAGAAGACATCTGTAAAAAACGGATTAGTCTTTGTGTTGATGAACCATGCAACATGAGCAATACTAAGCAAAATAGAAAATGGTATTTAAATATTGGGTCAATATTTTAAAAATATGTTTCTGATACTATTCATTCTTCTTGTATTGCCAACATTCATTTAATGTTGACTCAGTGGAGGAAATCATAAATTTGCTGCTTTGTTCACATTTTACTTTTTTCAGGAAAAAATAAAGTGTAATATGAGAGCCATAAGCCAAAAGAATGTCACACTGCAATGGTGCTCAGTCTGTTCTACAGTCGAATTCACATATTTTTTTAAAAAATGAATAGCTGATCTTTCATGTGAATCAAAAACTTCTATTCATTTTGTCCATTGTGTGTTATAGGTCACTGCAAATTTTAAAAGATTCCCATTTATTCTAATGTTCAGACAGAAATGAGAACCCCATATTTAAAAGGAAAAGACATTAGTTTAGGTTTTATAAACATTTGATTTGATTAAATTACATGAATGTTTAAGAAGTGAATGTTAAAGTGAAAATAGATTCAATGTATCATTTTGTCAAAGAAGATAATCTCACACTCACTTAAGAGTGAGAGAAAGGAGTTTACTGAGAAATAATACATCTCAAACTAGGTAAGACAAGGTAAAACTCTTCTAAGTGGCTTTGTTAGGGATACTATCAAATCACCACTCAGCCTCAGAAATGCTAGCAAAACAGTTAGCTTGTCAGGGAAGTCTTCCTTGTCCTAGCCAGGCACGTAGGCAGATGTCTCTCTGGAACTTAGTGCATTTTTCTGGATTGTAGTGAATACATACAGACCAATAAGCGACAGCATATTCTGCAACCGGAAAAAAACACGTGTCTACCAACATATTATCAGGTCTCAATCATTTTAACTTCCTGTGGGAACCTTCCTGCAAGGCTCATAACATTGGAAGTTGTAAATAAATGGGCAAGACAGTTTTCTTAGTAGGCTCAGTTCACAAGTTAGCAGTAAGAGCTTTATTACAGTGACACTCTCTGTGCCCTAATTTTGTCTCTTTGGGCCAATTATTTAACCTTTCTAAAGGATTAAAAGATACACAATTAAGTCTGGACAATCATATGTAGGTTAAATTTTCTCATTAACTATAGGGAGACATGTAGTTGGATTTAAATAGGTTTTAAAAGTTTTCTAGCATTAATTCATGAAAGTCAGATATATTCATAGTCAAAAATGGGAAGTCATTTGCTATATTCATTATAAAAGCAGAAATACAAAGAGAGAGGTAAATTGCCTGGCTGTCATCAGTAAGTTTTTTTCTTCTGATGCTCATTGTTCTAAGTCCTCCTTTTGGTTGGCGTTCTTGTATTTTTAAGACAGCAATTCCATAGATGAGTGATAGTGCCAGTTTTTATGGCATTTACAGAGAAGATTAAACATCCTCTTTGTTATCACAATATGCCAAAGCTGGTATAATCCCATAATGATATCTATTGTATGTAAAATATTAACAACCTCTCCTGACACAGTTCTACAATTTTTAATGAGGACAATTTGGCTTGTTGGACTGAAGTGATTTCAGAAATAGCCTGATTTTTAAGGACTTCAGTAGATGTTTTATAGCTCATTCATTTTGATTGGAAGACCAATAGGATTATTTTTTTAAATAGGAGCAAATCATAGATTAGGATTCATTAAAAAAGGTTCTCTCTTTAGTCTTTCAAAAGGGTTAAAAAATGAGGGAAGGAAGGCGGGGAAGAGAGGGGAAAAATGAGAAGCTAATCCCAATGGCTCAAGTAGAAAGAAAATGTTTTGAAAATGATGATGGCAACAAATACACAAATGTGCTTGACACAATGGAGGGATGTATGGATTAGGATAAGAGATGTAAGAGCTCCCAATAAAATGATCTATAAAAAATGCGTAGCTATGTCCAGACCATATTGCATAGGTTGAATGTTATCATTAATTAAGGGAGACAATGTAGCTGCTTTAAAAAGGTCAAGAAGAGTTCAGCCAAGTGGAGACCTGGATACAAGGTTAAGAGCCTGCTGGCAGAAAGACATGTCAAGAGACAGTTAGACAAGGCAGACATAACATTGTGGCTCATTGAGGAGATTACAACTCATACTGAATTTATAGAATAAAACACTGCCTGGTTTTTTTTGTTGTTTGAGCCAATCTTTGTATGAATCCATCTCCTCAATGGCTTTACTCTTTTTCCTTAGCTCACAAAGCATAGCATCTTTCTCCAGGATTAGATCTCCTGAAAATGTCTAAAATGTGAGACCAAATTTCATCATGAATTCTAAGCAGCATTAGGACTTCACTTTCTTCAGGATAGATTTTTTTGTTTTATCAGTCCATGATACTTTCAATATTCTTTTCCAACACCATATTTTGAATGTATTAATTCTTCTTTGTTCTTCATTGTTTATTATCCTGCTTTCACATGCAAAGGAGGGGATTGAAAGCACATGGTTTTGAGTCAGGTATGTCTTCATCCTCAAAAAGATATCTTCTCTATGTCACACCTTAAAGAGGTCACGTGCAGCAGATTTACTCAACACAGTATGTTATTTGATGTCTTAAGTGCTGCTTCCGTGAACATTGTTTGTGGATCCAAGTAACATGAAATCCTTGACAACTTCAAACTGTATTCCGTTAATTGATCATGATGTTTTCTATTGGTCTGGTTGGGAGGATTTTTGTTTTGTTTATACTGAGTTGTAATCTATGATGAAGGCTCTATTCTTTGACTTTCATCAGTAAGTACTTACCGTTCTATTCACTTTCAGGAAGCAAAGTTATGTTAGCTGCAAACCTAAGGTTGTTAATGAGTTTTCCACCAATGCTGATGCTACATTCATCTTCACAAAGTCGTTTCTCATAATTATTAGTTTAGGATTGAATAAGTGTAGTAAAAGGATACAATCCTGATAAACATTTCCTGGTTTTAAGCCATGTAATATCTCTGTTCTGCACAAAAGACTGACTTTTGGTTTCTGTGCAGGCTATGCATGAGCACATAGACATTTCTGAAATTCCTGTTGTTTGTTATAATCCACACAATTGAATGCTTTTGTATAGTCAATAAAACACAAGCAAACATCTTTCTGATATTCATTCTCTGCTTTCAGCAAAGATCTGCCTCATTGCATCAATGATATCCTTTGTTGCACATCCTTTGAGCAATCTAACTCAAATGTTGGGCAGATTCTTGCAGGCATATTGCTACAACTGATTTTGAATGATCTTCATAACAATTTTAATTACATATAATATTAATGATATTGCTTGAGAAAGTCACTGCTTTAAAAGGGGCACAAAGATGGATCTCTTCCAGTTAGTTGTCCAAGAAACTCTCTTAGAAATTTCTTGACCTAGACTAGTTAGAACTTCCTGTACCGCATCACATTATTGAAACATTTAATTGGTTCTGTCAATTTCTGGAACTTTGTTTTTCAATAATGCCTTTCATGGGGATTTGAATATTACCTTTAATACTGTAGGTACTGATTCTCAGATTGCCTGTTAAAATGATGAAATGTTTACCAATTCTTTTATATATCTTTGTATTCCTTCCATCTTCATTGGTTCCTCCTAACTAATTCAAAATTTGTGCAGAGACTCACATTTCAAGCTGAGACTTGGATTTTTCCAGATTTTTTTTCAATTTAAATATGATGAATGTGTTCTTTCCTTTTTGTTTTCTAAATTCATACATATGCCCAACTCATTTTAATGCTGTGTTTTATATTCTCAAGCTGTCTGTTGAAATTTTCTGTTCAGTACTTTTACTTTATCGTTTCTTTCATTCACTGTAGTTGCTCTTGTTATGCTGGCTTCTCTAGAGAAGTAACCTGTGATATATATATATAGAGAGAGAGACAGAGAGAGAGACAGAGATATTGATTTTATATCAAGAAAATGACTCACACGGTTGCAGAAATGAGCAATCCAGAGTCCAGACAGGTCCCAAGTCAGTGGGTCAGATATTAAGTAGAAGTTTCTTCTGATTCATAGCACTTCAGAGGCTGATAATTCTAAGATTAGTAGGAACAGCACAGGCTGATGTCTGCAGAATTGAATATATCCAGGGTCAGCAAGTCATGCTTGTGACTGGCTAAGTGAATGAATCTAAGGCCAGCAGGTGATATGACAGCCCACTTATGGCTCCTGAGGTTGGTAGACAATATGGTAAGTTGTTGGCTCAAGTACAGATAATTGGAGGTTGACAAAGCAGATGCAGGATCTGCCCTTGACAAATAGTAAGCAAGCATTTCCATGCTAGCTACAAATATCGGAATCAGCTACACCCCTGAGGAAGCTTCCTTTTAATTACAATGGGACTGTGAGATGACTATGGAAGCTTTACTCCACCCAAATCTACTTACAACTACTTTTTTGTTTCTCACAGCAGATCCCGTTATGAAGTCAATTCCATTATGTTAGGTCCAATCATTTGGGTTTAACAACCCTCAATTACCAAATTGTTCAGAATCCTTTGGCAGGTAAGTTGATACTACTCTATATACAAGAAGAAGCTGCAGAGTTTCTTCTAATATGTACTTTATTCTTCACTTAACTCCTGATGTCATCCCATGACTCTACTGGTCTTCCATCATCAGTGTTAAATGTATTCCATATGTTTTTTGAGTACTCTCTAAATTTTGATAGGAAATACTCAAAGTCATATAATGGATTTTGATACTTTTTCTTTCATTTCCTACAGCTTCAACCTGAAGATGCATATGGACAATTCATTTTGAGTTTAGTTTTTGCTACACAATTGACCATAGCCTGATTTGGCAGAGGATATTCAGCTTCTCGATTGCCTCTTCCCACTGTTCTAGTTTGTGTATTTCATATGGCAAGAGACAGATGTGTATAGTTCATAGTTGTTTATGTTTTGGAAAAAGTTATTCAGGATGACGTCATTGGTATTGCAAATTTTAATGATAACACCTGTAGCTTCATTTTTCTCAGCAAGGCTATAATTGCCAACTTCAATAACTATTGATGCATCTTGATCACATGTTCATCAACTTTAGTTTTAGGAACTTTGTAGAACTCTTCAATTTGTTCATTCATTATTTTAGTGGTTGGTGCATAAACTGAATAATGGTTATTTTAGCTGTTTATGATGTTGATTATGGATATTATTTTATCACAGACAGAAGGAACAAGATCAGCAAAATAAACTTTCAGCCACCAGAAGAAAAGAAATAATAAAGATTAGACCAGAAATAAATGAATTAGAAAAACCAGAAAAAATCAACATGCTAGGAAGTTGGTTCATTGAAAGGTTTAACTAAACTGACAAACCACTGGCAAGCTTAACAAAGGAAAAGCAGGAGAAAAAGCAAATATTACAAATAAGACATGAAAAGAGCAATGTCACTACCGAACCTACTGAAACTAAAACCTAATAACAGGGTACTATAAAAAACAGTACCGCACCAAAATGAAAAGTGAGAAAAAGCAGACAAATTCCTAGAAAGACACTACCTACTTAACACAGTCTGCTGTAGAAAACCTAAACAGACCCACAAAAACTAAAATCAAGTCATTAAAAATGCCTCAACAAAAAAGGAAAGGATCAGATGGTTTGTTTCAACAAAGAATTCTACCACATACTCAGAGTATAGCTGAAAATGATTTCTGGAAAGTATTTCACAATATAGACAAGAACAATTTCCCAAATTCATGTTTTAAGCAAACATAACTGTGATAGCTATTGTGCCAACTAGTCCAATAGGAGCATGGAGGCAGAATTTGATCCGGTAGCAGCTTGATTGGAGGGCGATCGAGATAAAGATAGCTGCCATCCTATCTCCTTCTTGCTCCCTGTGTGCTGCTGCTTTAGCTAGTTCTCTGCATCAGCCAGAGTGCTGCACTACCTGTGGGCCACACAAACCCATGGATTGTGTTGTTAGAGCTTGAGGCAATTTGGAGACCTACTTCACCATGCTGCTGGTGCGATGTTGTTTGAGCTTGAGGCTGGCGGATCCTGCCGCCATGCTTGAGTTCAAGATCCCATTGGGCCTGCTTCACAAAGCTTCAATGTTACTGCCTGTTGCTGACCCACCCGCAGCATGCTGCCTTCAGACAGACTTCCTGCCTTGTCTGAGGGAAGACTCTGCTGTCTGCTCCCTTGACGTTGAACCTGGTAGCCCACATGAGTTGAAGGACTTCCAGTATATTAACTGTTCCATGAAAGTGAGTTCAACTGAGTCCTTGGTACTTCTGTGTGACTAATTAGTTGTTATATTCCTTTCTCAGAGATAGAGAGAAATATAGACTTATCTACCTATTTTATCTGTCTATCTATCTATCTATTAAATCACGTGTTTTGTTTCTCTAGAGAACCCTGCCTAACACAAAAACCTTAATACCAAAACCAAACAAAGACATTAACAGCTTAGAAAAAATACAGATCAATATTCTTTATGAACATTGATAAAAATATTGTTAACTAAACCTGGTCAACATAATTCAACAAAACCTCTAAAATAATATATCATGATTAAGAGGGATTCATACCAGGTATGCAAGTATGGTTCAACATTATAAAAACAATAAGTGTAATCTATAATATAAATAAAACAAAGGAAAAATGAGGTGATCAAATTATTTGATGTAGAAAAGGCATGTGATATGATAAAATAGCTATTCCTAATAAAAATTCTCAGCAAAACAGGAATACAGGGGAAATTCTTAAACATAATAAAGGCCATATACACAAAAGTAAGAGCGAATATCTCACACCCAGGAATAAATTGAAAGCATTTCATTTACAAACTGGAACCAGACAAGGATGATCTTTATCACCTGGAAGTCTTAGACAGAGCTATTAGGAAACCAAAAGGAACCAAAGACGTCCAAATAGACAAAGCAGATGTAAACTCTCACCTTTTGAAGATGTTATTATTTAAAACATAAAATAAACTCCAAATACTTGACAAGAAAAAATTTGGAAATAATTAAAAGCTTCAGCAACCAGGCACAGTATAAAATCAACATAAAAAATTCAGATTATTGTATATAAGCAAAGACAACTCTAAAAACGATAGAAGAAAATGATACCATTTACAATAGCCAAATAAAAGATGAAATAGTTTGAAATATACCTAACCAGAGAAACAGAAGACTTTTACAAAGTAAACAACAAAATATTACAACAAGAAACCAATAAAATTATATGGAAATGGAAAAATATTCCATGTTCATGGATAGGAAAACTTAACGTTGTGAAAATGTCAATACAACTCAGCAATCTATAAATATAAGGCAATTCCAATACTTCCAACTAAGTATTATTCTTTAAGGAATTTGAGAAATGAATCACCAAATGTGTACAGAAAAGATCAAGACCTAAAACAAAGCACTGCTTATGAAGAAGAAAAACGTGGGAGGACTCTCTTCCTTAAAAATCAGCCATGGTAATCCATGTAGTCTGATACTGGTACAATGGTAACAATGGAATAGAATAGAGAACCCGATAATAAACATCTACAGACAGACAAGTTCAAGTTTCACTGAAAGTATTAGCCATAAGAAAGTCTCTAGAAATTGATGGATTACGAATTGAAATATATAAACAACCTGGTGAAGCACTGGAAGCACTCATTCTTCTATGACAGGAAACTTGGAAGACAGCTTCTAGGTCAACTGACTGGAGATCCATATCTGTACCCATTCCACACAAAGTTGACTTAACAGAATATTCAGATTATAGACCAATATTATTTAAGAAAAATTTTGCTTATGATCAATGGTTGAAGCTGCACATTGACAGGGAACTCTGAGAGGTTGAGGCTGGATTCTGAAGATAACTTGAAACAAGGGGTATCACTTCTGATGTCAGGTACATCTTGGTTGAAAGCAAATATTACAAAAAATATGCCTATTTGTGGTTTATTGACTATGCCATGGCATTAGACTGTGTGGATCATAACAAACTATGGATAGCTGTAAGAAGAATGGGAATTCCAGAATACTTCATTGAGCTTATATGTAATTTATACATGGTTCAAGAGGCAATTGTGCAAACAAAACAAGGAAATGATACATAATATTTAAAATCAGAAAAGCTGTGTGGCAGGGCTGTATCTTCTCACCATACTTATTCAATATGTGTGTGGAACAAATATTCAGAAGAACTGGGTTATATGAAGAAGAATGTAGCACTGGGATTGGAAGAATACTTATTGTTAACAACCTGTGATGTGCATATAATTCAACCTTGCTTGGTGAAAGTGGCAAGGACTTGAAACACTTTCTGATAAATACCAAGTACTGTAACCTTTAATTTGGATTACAACTCAATATAAAGAAGATCAAAATCCTCACAACTGGAGTAAAGATGGAAGTTGTCAAGAATATTGTCTTGCTTGTATCTACAACCAATGCTCGTGGAAGCAGCAGTAAAGAGATAAAAAGACATGCTACATTGGATAAATCTGCTGCATAAGACCTTTTTAGAGTATGGAAAAGCAAGGATGTTTCTTTGAGGACTAAGGAGCACCTGACCCAAGCCATTATTCTCCATTGCATCGCTGCATGTGAAAGTTGGACATTGAATAAGGAAGACCCAAGAAGAGTCACTGTGTTTGAATTGTGGTGCTGAAGGGGAACACTGAAAATATCTTGGACTTCCAAAAGGAAAAAAATGTCTGTCTTAGATGAAAGATGGACAGAGTGCCCGTAGAGGCAAAGATGCTGAGACTTCATCTTACATATTTTGGGCATGTTGTCAGGAGAGACCCGGCCCTTGGAAAGGATATCATCCTTGGTAAAGCGACAACAAAAAGAGGAAGGCCCTCAATGAGTTGAAATGACACCATGATTGTGAGAATGGCAAAGGTTTGGGCAGTGTTTCGTTCTGCTGTGCCCAGGGTGGCTGTGTAAGTGTCCTGACTCAGCGGCAAATTTTTTCAGGAAAATGTGCTGGTCAAATTGGATCCTATTTGCGGAAGACTGAAACAAGACCTATACTTAGGTCTATATACAAAAATGAACCCAAGATGTAGCAACAGTAGTGCATAAGCTCTGGAACGCTAAAGATCAATAAAAGAATAAAGACAAACTTAAGGACTCTAGATACATGACATAAGTACACCATCGAACATACCGAAAAGAAGAAGACAAGAGATAACAAGGACCTTTTAAAAATAAGACACTTATGTTCATTATAAGACTTATTTAAGAAGTAAAAAGAGCACCCCCAAACTGGTTAGAAAGTTTAGCATGATTAGATTTATCAAGGGACTAATCTCTAAATTCTATGGAGAAGAGCAACACTTCACCAAGAAAAGCACAGATAATCCAACTAAAAAATGAGCCGAGGACATAAGCAAACGATTTCCGAATGAAGACATTCAGATGAAAACAAACCTATGAAGAAATTATTGGGATCACAAGGCATTTGGGAGATCTAAATCAAATCGTTAGTAAGATGCCACCTGGCATCGCTCGCAAAGTCCATCAGCCAGAAAATAACAAATGCTATAGATGTTATGGAGAAGTTGCAAGCCTTAGATACTACTTTTGGGGCTATGAACTGTGCAGCCATGTGGAAAGTGATATGGCACTTCCTCAAACAACTCGAAATTCAAGTACCATATAACTCAGCAATCCCTTTACTGAGGACAAAACCTAAAGAAATATGAGGCATAGCATGGACAGTTACATGCATATCCACGTTGATCTCAGAACTATTCCCCAAATCATGAAGATGGAGAGAATCTACATTCCTATCAGTGAAATAATGGATAAATAAATGTTGGTACATATACATAGTGGAATATTACACATCATTAATAAGTAATGATGGACCTGTAAAACACCTCATTACATTATGCGATTTAGAGACCAATACACTGAATAAAGTTATTCAAACACAAAAGAACAAATATATATATATATATATTTTCTTTAATCATTTTATTGGGGGTTCATACAATTCCCATCACAATCCATACATCCATCTATTGTGTCAAGCACATATGAACATTTGTTGCCATCATCATTCTCAAAAGACTTGCCTTCCACCTGAGCCCTTAATATTGGCTGCTCCTTTTCCCCCTCTCTCTGCCCTCCCCCCTCCCTCATGAACCCTTCATAATTCACAAATTATTATTATTTTGTCATATGTTACACTGTCTGATGACTCCCTCGCTCTTTCTCTGCTGTCCATCCCTCAGGGAGGAGGCTATACGTAGATTCTTGGAGTCGGTTGCCCCTTTCTAACCCACATTCCCTCTACCCTCCAGGCATCGCCACTCTCACCACTGGTCCTCAAGGAGTCATGGATTCCCTGTATTTCCAGTTCCTATCTGTACCAGTGTACATCCACTGGTCTAGCCAGATTTGTAAGGTAGAATTGGGATCATGATAGTGGGGGGAGGAAGCATTTAAGAACTAGAAGAAAGTTATATGTTTCATCGTTGCTACTCTGCACCCTGACTGGCTCATCTCCTCCCCACAACTCTTCAGTAGGGGGGTGTCCAGTTGCCTACTGATGGGCTTTGAGCCTCCACTCTGCACTCACCCACATTTACAATGATGTGATTTTTTGTTCTTTGATGCTTGATACCTGATCCCTTCGACAGCTCGTGGTCACACAGGCTTCTTCTATGTGGGCTTTGCTGCTTCTGAGCAATGTGACCATTATTATAAAAAGGAAAAATCAAGAATGTGATCTGTTTGTAACAGATGTGGAGGAGTGATCTCTCTTTTTTACCTCCACTGCCTGCTTGCTTGAATTTTGCATTTGACTCTGAGGTTGGCAGCCCTGTGACCTCCCAAACCTGGGATCTACAGGGCCCTTGCCATGTTCCTGCTGATCTTGGATCCAGGCAACTCAGCATTCATCAACCTACGATCTCTGCCTTCCTACTCCCTACACAGGCAGCTGTGTGAGTCTGCAGAGGGCTCTAGCTAGCATCTGCCCCATGGACTTGAGTTGGACACGACTGGGCCACTTTCTTGATTTAAATGTCTTTGTGGATATGAAGTTCTTTCGTGTGTGTGTGTGTGTGTGTGTGTGTGTGTGCGCGCGCGCGCGCGCGCGCTGCTTTTATTTCTCTAGAAAATGCAGCCTAATATATCCAACATAGTAAACCATGATTATCTGATTCAACATGTCCAATACCAATTCATTTCAGTTCATTATTGTCAAGCATATTGATATTTATGCATTGCACCCAATTTTGGGGGAATCTTATTTTGTACCCTCCTCTCTTTGATAATTAATGGATGTTTATAGCTGTTTCTCCTCATTTGGAGTCATACCCAAACAGCAAATGGAAGTTCCCTAAAGCTGTACTGCTTACAATTCATTAAGGTCAACTTTACCTTGAGGAGGCAGCTCTTCCCTGGTCACATTTTGAGTGTCTCCTAATCTTAGAGACTCATCTTCAACAGTGTATCAGAAAATAATCAGTTTTTCAGTTGCTACTATATCCCCTCCATCCCCCACCGCCAAAAAATTGAGTGCTCCGTTCTTTTTTTCTAGTTGTGTGCTTTTCTGGGAGCGATGGTGAGAGTTGCTCACCGTGGGTGACCCTGCTGTGCTTGACATTCTGGCAGCATAGCTTTTGGCATCATAACACACACGTAATACCACAATAAATGGACAGACGACTGTGTTAGTACTTGGATATTTTACTATATCAAAGAAAGAGAACGTAGCATCAACAATGGAATGGATTTGCATCCATTTGATTGAACTTGGTCATCCCTCTTTTTGGTTGCTGTTGAAATTTTCCAGCAGTGGGAAATTCCTATTTTACAAGGTACGGTAGGTAGCATTTCTAATCATAAAAAATATTACCCTTTCATATTTATGTGTTTCTTCCCTCAATATGAACTGAAGATAGAGAAATATGCTTAGGGACTTATCTTAAGTGTCTTCTTTTGTCATTGCATCCTCTAAACCAGTGGTTCTCAACCTGTGGGTCGCGACCCCTTTGAGGGTCAAATGACCCTTTCACAGGGGTCGCCTAAGACCATCGGAAAACACCTATTTCCGATGGTCTTAGGAACCTAGATACCGCTCTTCTATCCGTCTGCGGGTCTGCCCATGTGCTGATAGGCCCACATAGGAGTACTCGGCGTGATGACATCATCACGCCAACTCCATCACATACACCCCGTACAAATACAGGGGTATCTGACAGGATTGGTGGCATATGCCGGCCAGTCACACGTGTAGACAGCAGCTACTCTGTTAAAAAGCAGCTACTGCATTGAAAGCAGCTTCTGTGTTGAAAGCAGCGGTATTGGAGGTAAAACAACACTTCATGAATTATAATTACTGGATAAATGTAAAACCATGCAATGTAAAATAATCAACTACTGCAAAAGAAAAATATCTATACCATGGGAATTTAATCTGCACATGCTTTCAGACAAAATTTCATCGTCCTTTCCAAATCTACCTGACCCCCCATTTGCACTTGCCAGAAGCCCATTCACGGTCAAAGTTGAGGATGTTCCTGAGACAGCACAAGAGGGGTTTCCTGAACTTATTGACAGCGATGCAGCGAGAACTGATTTCTCTGCAATGCCAGCTACAAAATTCTGGATCAAGTGTTTGCGGTCATATCCTGTTCCGTCTGAGACTGTGTTGCACCTTCTTCTTCTATTTCCAACAACATATCTTTGTGAAACAGTGTTTTCCTGCCTGTTGGTTATCAAGTCCAAATACAGAAGTAGACTTGTGGAAGATGATCTGCGCTGTGCTCTTTCAAAGACTACCTACCCTGAGAATTTCTGATCTGGTGAGAAAGAAGCTATCTCAACCTTCGCACTGACGCTGGCTTTTTACACATACTGTCGCAAAATACAGCAATGCTGTTGTTATATTAAGACTGTTACCCATGCTACACCTTGCTTGAAGACAAAATTTCATTTATTTGTAATTAGAAATAAATATTTCACAATATATAATTACATATTGTTTTTGTGATTAATCACTATGATTTAATTATGTTTACTTTGTAACAGTGAAAATACATCCTGCATATCAGATATTTACATTATGATTCATAACAGTAACAAAATTACAGTTATGAAGTAGCAATGAAAATAATTTTATGGTTGGCGGTCACCACAACATGAGGAACTGTATTAAAGGGTCACAGCATTAGGAAGGTTGAGAACCACTTCTCTAAACTCAACACAAAAAGGCAGGTAATTTGTATATTTATTTGTATAATTAACTTTTATAATTGAGTTTTTAAAGACTTAATGAAATTAAGTGACAGTCTTAAAACCACCCAGATATAAAGGTCCGACAATTGAATGAAACCTTTATCTAAATGACTCAATTGGACTTTTACTATATAGCAATGCATGTGCCAGAATGAATTTAATATTTTAATATTTAATATTTCTACAAATTTTGTTATAATGACAATATACGCTACCCAGTAAATTAATCCTGGGTAGACATTCTGAGACTATTGTGTCATATAATACATTGTATATATTTAATATCTTTGTATTAAAAGGGTAATACTTGGTCAGTTGACCTCTCTCTTGACCCAACCTGAATTTTCTCTAGGCTGAAGTATTTCTCACATGTTCCAGGAAATAAATTTCTTCTCTGGCCTTTTAAATATTGATGGTGGTCTTTTATTTATTATGCTTTATTTTTATTTTTCATCTTTGTATTATTATTATTATTATTATTTTCTTCTTGTGATCCTTTGTTTGTTTCATATTGTTCTTATGGATTCCCCAGTTTGTAAAGCACAGAAGCCATGGATGCACAGAGAAAATAACTGATGCATTTATTTATAGGGATGTGGAGGGGGCAAGGGGAGGTGGAGAGGGTGGGAGCAAACAATAATGCAGGAGGGGAGAGGAAGCTCTACAACTGACTGTGGTGATGTATACACAGTTCTTTTAAAACCAATTCAACCATAGGAGTGTATGATATATGAAGAGAACTCCTAAAAAAAGCAACCACTTGACCAGTGGTTACTATGTGTGAGGAGAAAGAGTTGTTGCTTAGGGGACATTGAGTTTATGTTAATTATAGCAGAATAATTTGGAAAATGAGATCAATAATAGTTGTACAACAGAAGAGTATAATCAATGGCACTGAATTATACATGTAGAAGTTGTGAAGTTGGATAATGTTTTGTTGTTTATATTTTTGGTATAATTAGAAAAAAATAATTACATAAATCGCAATGAATACAAGAAAGATGACTCAGTTCTAGAACTAAATGTGGTAATAATTGTACTAATTAATTTTGATATAATTGAATTATTGAATTGTATGATATGTGGATGAAGTGCTAATAAAGCTGTTTAAAAAATAGTTTGAAGAAAGCAGTAAGTAGACTAAAGACTGGAAGAAAAGTTAAGGCCATTCCACAGAAAAAATATAAAAACGAACTCCATTTTGACATCCCATATGTTTTCCTATTTTTCTCTCTGGTTGATATTCTCTTGAAAAATTATATTGATTCACATTTAAAAAATTTTGACATTTGCTTAATTCTGTACTTCAATGTCTTCTTTGGAAACTATCTTTTAGCTCTATTTTTTTTTAAGATTATCCCAGGAAACTTCCACTTCAAGTCTATCCCAGGAACCCCAGCTCAGAAGAATTTATAAACTCAAAACTCAGTGTCATTTAGTCAATGCTAACTTACACCGAGATTATTGGAGAGAGTAGAACAACTCCTGTGGATTTCCAAGACTGTAACTCTTTACTGGAATAGAAGTCCCTCTCTTCCTCCCAAGGAGTAGCTAGCGGTTTCAAACTGCTGACTTTCCATTTACCAGCTCATCACATAACCACTATGCCACCATGGCTCCAGAAATTTTATATAGACATCTATTTATACAGAAGATAATCCATAACAAGTGTGATAAGTAGAGTGTACATTAAAAGAGTTCAGACTGAAATTAACTAGATATCTTCTTTATTTTTCTTTTAATGCTTCTTTCAAAATATCTCTGTATATTTCTTCTATAGGTAGAATATATTAGAATGTACCTTAATGCATAAAGATTTTATTCAGACAAGACATTTTTAATATTATAAAGAAGAAGCCATGTATTATAGTCAGTTACTTCAGTAGGTCTAATTCTCTCCCTGAATCAACATGAGACAATTTTGTTATTTCCGACCTGCCTTAGTTTTTGTGATTTAGTGCAAGAACATGTTGTAAATATAGGACATCTGGAGACCTTTACAAAACATGAAATATTTTTATGAGAAAAAAAGAGAATGGTTTGTACTTAACTTCAATCGTATTTATCCACAGCAACAAAGAATAAAAGATTTTACTTGGCACAAAATTTATTCAAGGAAACATGTTCAGTTCTAAGCCTGGAAAATAAATAATTCCTACCTACTAATGGTCAAAGCAATTCCATCCTCTCACCTCTCCGGAGCAACAGTGTAATTTTTTGTTCTGCTTTGTTTTTGTTTGTTTGTTTGTTTGTTTTTCTAACTTGAATCTCCAAGTGAGTAAGTCATTCTTTATTATAGCCTATAAGAATAAAAATATTTCTGGTAGTTCTTGTGTTTACTGAATACTTTTTTTCCCTTTGAGGAGTGCTTTTCATTAATCAAAATACTTTCCAAATTCAGATAACATGTTACACATTTGTTTTCATTTTTCCATAGCTCATCTCCCAATATCTTTCACACTATAAGATTGAATATTCATTTTTCAGAAGTAGGTGGTGGATATGATATTACAATTTTTATACAGGCAATTTAATATTTGGAGATTTTTTTTAGATCATTTCAATAAAATGTGATAGACCAATATCCAATCTTAATACTCTTCACACAACCATAAAACTCAATTGAATACTCACATAACTTTACAAGACATCTCGAATAGATTCAGAGTAATACCATGCTTTAGATTTGAAAGCATACATGAGTTATAAATAAGATATGCTTAAGGAAAGAAAAGCATGTTTAATTTGCTCATGATATCAGTGAAATTAGAAAGGTATAAAAATTTAAAGCAACACATTTTTGACAACAGAAATATTTGGGTATATGGTGTGGGGGCGGAATGTTTGATATGAAATATTTAAAATAGGGCAGAAAGAGAGAGGAGTATGTTTACTTTAAATTCAATGCTCCTAGACCCACAAAAGAAAGAACTTACCAGGAAAGCATGCTGTTTTACCTTCCTACTGTGAAGAATGAAAGGTGTGTTTACGTGCATACTCGGAACAGTGAAGAGACAGGTGCATGCAGAGCAACATGATGCACTCCCGATGCTCGGAAGGGACTCAAGTAGAACCAGCACCTGCAGAGAAGCCGGATTTTGAAAGCAAATGGAAAGAATCGTCTTATCTTTGAATAAATATTTAAAGTAAACATTCTGTATTAGAAGCCATTTTGAAAATATTAGCTCCCTGTGCACTATTTAGGATAAGTCCTGACTGTGCAACAGGTAAACAATCCGCTACTCACTAAAAGGTTCAACAAGCAATTCCATCGGAGGAAGATGTTTGTCTCTATCAAGATTCACGGCCTCACAAAAACCTTGTGAGACCGTCCCTGTGAAGGAGACTTTAATGGAAGGAGTGGGTTGTGGGGATTATATTTTATCTACTCCAGTGATACCTCGGTGGCCAAACTCAATTCATTCCAAATTTGTGTTTGGACAATGAAAATTTTCATAACTGAACATAATTTTCCCATAAGAAATCATGGAAAACTAAATAATTGGTTCTGAAGCCCCAAAACTATATTTACAAATTCACTTTTCGAAGACTTTAACACAAAGTAATAATAGGAAATACCTCCTAAAACATCTAAATACAATAAATGCAGTACATTAAATATCAAAACACATTACAGTAAACACTCATGTCTCTTCTCTTCTGGAATTTCTCAAACCAGCCATGGCTGGGTTTAAGCATTTTGTGCTGCTCATCACTTATCCCCACACTATTTTTCATTACAACTCTAGGAAGGCTTTTAGCCGTCTCACATATCACTGCCTTGGACATGCTATCACATGGAGTTGTTTCCAGTTTACCCAAATTAACTGTAAATGTTCAGCCTCTTCAGTGGTCTGTGTTCTTTGTTTCATGGTTAACTATTTCACACATTTTACTACATCAGCCGCGTTAATAAGAGTACCCCCCAATTTTTTAATAATATCGACTGAGCCATGTTGTATTTAGCAGCCAAATCAGACATGCGGCGACCTGATTCAGATTTTGCTATGATTTCTTTCTTTAACTCTGTTGTGATTCTCACAGTTTTCTTCTAAGCTTTACTGAGGGCATCACTAACTTTCTTTGGGCCACGGTTGTATCGTTTTATGCAAATGGAGCACTTTAGAAAGCACAATCGCGTAGGTTTTGTGGCATTAACGTTCTTTTAAGACACTTCATGTTGTCTGAGCTAGAGCCATGCTTAGACTGAAGCATCACTCCTTTGTATCAGTATAAAGACGCTCTGAGACACATAACTCCCTCTCAGCTTGTACAAGGTTTTTTTCAAATCAAATTTTTAGTTTGACTATTGGGCAAAGTAAACAACACCATTCAAAAAATTTTGGATTGTTAAAGATGCTAATGCCAATTTAAAGGATAATATAATAATGTACATTCTAACTATTTCAACTTTTGTTTGTGGTTAATATTTGTTCTTAATGAAGGAATCTGGGTGCGTTTATTTTTTCATATTGCTAGTACAATTATATCTTGTTAGGACATTGTGAATGAAACTAGAATGTAGAACTTGATGCAGATGATTATGATGAGTACATTTAATTATTGTCATTTTTGTAGTCAATTTGATTTAGTTAATCAGCGAACAGATCAAATTTAATGGGATAAAGTTATAAATTTAAAAAGTATAATCCCCAGTGTCGTCTCAGTTCTTCAGTAAGTTATGAATAACCTATTTTTCAAGTACTCTGTGAAGAAACCAGCAATATTAGGAGAATAAAATATTCAGAAAACTAAGGCATCTCCCAATTCTATAACTGGATTAAGGGAGGAGCTATATTGACACAAAATGATCTAGTAAATTTTATACTTCATATTGAAAATGTGTTTTCAGCCACGATTCGATGGCAGGCAAAGTTACCCACTCTGTTTCTTGTGAACATTATAATGGAGATTCTAGCCACTGAGATAGGACATGTAAGGAAATTAAAGCACAGAAACTGGACAGGAAAAAAGTGAAACTCTATTCACTAATGACATTATTCTTCATTGAGAAAGTCAAATGGAATTTAGAAAAATATGCATAAAACCTTATAAACATATTTAACAATATCAAAATATAAGCATATATTATAAAGATTTAGGATACATGAAATAAATGTGAATATGTTGTTGTATTAGACAACAATGTTGTTGAGATGGCAATGTTTATCAAATTGACTTATATATTTAGCACAGTATTTTTTTAAATTCTAGGAAGAATTTTTCAACAGTATGATTAGCTGATTAAAAGGCATATAAAGTGTTAATGATATGAAAGCCCAAATAGTTTCTGGAGGAAGAACAGAGTTAGAGGAATTACATTACTCATGTCAAAACTTAAGGTAAGTCTAAGGTAATTAAGTTAATGCAGTAGTGGTATGGGGACAAAAAATACAAATTAACAAATTAGGATGACCCCAAATAGACTTCATAATTATGGTAAACTTATTTTCCAAAAATAAAGAAATAAATAGTCAGTAATTTAATGGAAAATGACAGTTTGCAATAAATAATGATAACCTATTGAAATCCATTAGAAAACCATATGCGGTTCACCACATACATAGGCACATATACTCAAATGGATCAGCGACTTACTAAAAGACTTTAAACTAGAGTTTCTGCAAAAAAATATGCTTGTGAACTTAGCTTAGACAAATTTTCTAAGACAATCCCTAAAAGAAGAAGGGGAAACAAATAAAAGAAAATTTGAAGCGCTAATGAAGTTCACTAAATTTTAAAACAATGTATTTGAGAAAATTTTATCTAATAAAAAACTAAAGATATAAATACAAATAAGCAACAGAATGGGAGAAAATAATGAAAAATAGATAATAAGAGACTTTAATTGGTAATATATAAAGAACTGTTACAATTCAGCAACAAAGGGGGGAGAAAAACCACCTATGGAAAGTGGCAGAATATCAAAATAGGGTATTTTATCACCTAAGTTATAATGGGTTATAATCACATGAAAAAAATGCTTAACATTGCTAGTCATTTATGAAATGCAAATTAGCCACCAGCAAAAATAACTATAATATAAAAAGACTAAAAATACGAAATATTGCCAAGAATATTCAAAAACAAGAACTCTACAGTGAATTGAAACTGCTCTTATGGCTCTTCTCTTCATCGATTTTGTTACTCTCCTCAAATAATTGGGTTGGAGCATGTAAATAAGGAGTAGAGGATTCTAAGAGGGGGATTGGTCAGTTTTGTTGTTCCACGGGATATCAGCAAACCATTTTAGACACAGGAAGAGATACATCCCAAGATCATTAAGAAATAAGAGCCACTGTCGGAGCACATGGAGCTCTGGTGGAACAGTAGATATGTGTTGGACTACTAACTGCAAAGCCTGAAGTTAGAAACCGCCAGCCACTTCATGAGATGAAAGAGAGGCTTTCTTCTCCCATAAAGAGTTACAGTCTCAAAAACTCATAGGGGCTGTTGCTAAACCCTGTCCTATAGGGTTCCTATGAGTCAGTATCGACTTGATGGCAGTGAGCATTTGGTTTATCAAACTACATACAGCCCTGGTGTCCTAGCGGTTGCATTAAGGCTGCGAACCATAAGGTCAGTCATTGAAAACAACTACTTGCCCCATGGGTGAAGGAAGGGGCTTTCTATTCCAGTAAAATGTTTCTGTCTCAGAAACCACACAGGGACAGTTCTGTCCCATCCAGTAGAGCAGCTATGAGTCAGCTGTGAGGTTTGCGTGCGTGCTTTGTTTTTGAGATCTTGCATATAAGCAATCTGCTTGAAGAGGCAGCAGGGGAACTGGAGGCTGTACTACTAAGATGATGAGACAGAACAGAGCAGCAGTGTACAGGCGTGAGGCAGAGTAGCGGATGCCCCTTGGGCATTCATTAGCAAGAAAGGAGCTTTGAAACAATTGGTCAAGAAAGACAGGGGCCAAGGGACAATGTGGCTGAGAGGATGGAAACCTGGGAGAAATGTGCCTGCAGGCCTGGTTGAGAAGAAGCCCTGCTGAGGACAAAGGAAATGTATGCTTAATGTTTCTGATCTTGACTTGTTGTGATCTGACTTCCCCAATAAGCCTTACAGTAAATATTGGTAAATATTGTCAGTGAGCTCTCTGTGACTGATTGAACCCTGCAGAGAAGTAGAGTGTCATGGGAGTTATGGCTGGTGTCAAATTAGGATTAAAAAAAGATGGAAGGAGGAAACATGGATGTCCTCTGCTTCATGGAAATCATCCTTGGACATATGTGAAGTTGGCCTCGCTTTCCCCATTGTGTAGTGGCAAGTGTGCAGACGTGGTCCCCATGCCATTTCCTCACCCACCAACGTTGAACATAGAATGTAAACAATTAAAGTATTCTGTAAAACATTTTTGGAAGATTCTAAACAATGAAACAAATACATTGGATCAAGTTTTGTTTTAGATATCTATTTAATATCTATTTAAAAACTATGGATACCAAATAAATTTAGGAGACAGACTCCCAAAACTGGAAACAACCCAAATATCCATTCACACCAGAGGATTACTCAGTGAGAAAAACAGAAGGAACTACAATTGCACACTACACCTTGGATGAACCCAGAACCGGAAATGCATAGTGAAATATATTCTATGATTTAAATATTTCAATTCACACTGTCTATCTAGAAAACTGAGTGATAAAGACAGAGTAAATTAAGTAGGTACCTGGATCTAGAATGTAATTAGAAATTGCAGAAGACACAAAGAAAAATGAGTTTGGAATTATGGAAATGTTCTAAAGTGGATTTCATTTTGTTATTATTCTTTTGAATCACTCAATTCTCAATCTTAACTTGTGATTTTAATACAACGTTTTAAAACTAAGAGGAATAATCAGCATTTGGGAAATATGGACTTGGTGATATAAATGATGTTGGAGATCACAAGATTAAAATTTTGCATGACCAATGTCTTAATCAACGTATACACTTTATTTTGACAATGTAAACTGTGATTCTATATGGACTTCACAAGATAGAACACATACACTTTCTACAAAGTGGAAACACCCAAATTGCCATAAATCGATGAATGGTTAGGCAAAATGTGGCATGATCATACATTCACTGCCACTGCCATCGAGTCAATGCTGACTCCTATGAGCCCTATAGGGCAGGAGTTCACAAGAGTAGAACGCCCAGTCTTTTTCTTACAGAGCTGCTTGTGGTTTTGGACTGCCAACAATGCAGGTCACAGCCCAACACATAACCTCTGTACCATCAGGGCTGCTGGCACTACACCACCCCGGTTCACTAAACTCAAATCACTGCCAAAGAGGTGATGCCCAGACTCTAAGTGAAGTTATGCGGCAGAATAGTACAGGAGATGCTGTGAGTTTCTCGATGGGAGTAGAAACCCCAGTCTTTCTTCCATGCTCAGGGTGGCTGGTAGTTTGAAACTTGTTGCGGATAGCAGTCCAATGGTAATGGTTATACATCTGTGATTATACTTTAAAAATTGAATTTCACATATTATATGTATGTACTAATTTTAAATTTTATTTAAATGAAGTCACTTAAAAATAACAAAAACAAGAAACAGAACTATTTAGAGAGAGATTAAATTTTTAATTTCTGAAAACAAGCAAATTTCTCCTCTGTTCGGATCATTAATGCATTTACATGTCTGTATATTTTTGTTATCAAATCTTTTTCCAAAATCACTATTGAAGTCAAACTCTAGAGAAAAATAAGTGGGACTATTTTCCTATGTAAAACAAAAGAAAAAGGAGTTGAAAGGCTTTTCAATGTTCATCAGCCCGGGCCATCAATTTAAATATGTGTCATTGAAGTTAACATTGACTATATTTTATTTCACACTACATATTTTTCTAGTAGATTTCAAAATTTGTCAGAAAAGTATTAATTTTTGTTGTTTTCCTATAAAAGGAAAAAAAAGGAAGGACAACGAAGGCAAAGGCACAAATAAAAGTCATTTATAATTCATTTGTGCCAGAATGACTAGCACAAGTCATGCTTCTATAACGAGCCCTAAATCATCCCAAAGCAGGTCAGCACAAATGTGGTTTCCACTCACATAATTGAGTCCAAGTAGTTTTGTTATTGTTGTTTGCTTGTTTGTTTTCAGGATAAATTACCACTATGTGATATTTCAGTGCCATGGGCTATCACAGTCTTAGAACACCTCTGTAACCACATGTGCTTTTGAGGTCAGCCCAGTAAGAGAAGAGTCGCTGAGCTGTTCAGTTCCAGAAGTTAAATCCTTCCTCAGAGAAGCAAGAAATGCTGCTTCCATTTGTGCACCACCGGCCAAATAAACTCATAAAGTCTTTCTTTAAAAGTTACAAAGTACAGTCTTCCAATATGCCTGGGATAAAAGAAACTCTAACGATACTAACCAATCAGTAAGGTCTCTTTGTGAAAAGCATTTATACAAAATAAATATTTATTAATAGTCTATTTTCCTCTGACATTTTAAAAGCAATCACATTTCCTTCCAGACAGAAAACAAAACATAAACTTGAGCTGTAAAAGGATACAGCATGGATATAGAAGCTTTTCTGTCCTAATTACTCAGACTTGGTGGACTTGGTAAAGTTACTTGACCCCTTCATATATTACTTCTTTCAGTCTACCAAAAGGATTGTGTTTGATATTCAAATATGGAATTGCTCAACATAATGGGCTATATGTTGTCAGGTAATTGAATCTGAAAAGTTCTATCTTAACTTTATATGTTCTTACTGGAAAAATTGGGTCAACATTTTATAGTGGAAGGGTAGATAAGATATAATATTTTAATATACTATACTTTATAGACATAAACTGCATTTTCAAAACAAAATTTGGTAATGCATCAAGCTAACTTAGTTATGCACTAGTTTTCACCAGTTAAATTATTATGTGTCAAATGCATAGTGTCATGAAGTCATCAGCAAATGTTAATGCTTTTAATGAAATAAAATGTACCCAATAATCCATCATTAGAATAGGATAGTGTCACAATATGTTATGATAATGGATGTTTACAGTTTTTAATTTCTGCATTCCACTCAGGAATGGTTCTTGAGTTTCCCCCCTCTTTTTCATTATCATTAATATCTTCCCTGTTCTTAATTTCAGTATTTATATAAAATAAAATAAAAAACAACTTTTGAATCACACACATCCACTAACTTTTTTTATGAGTGCTCCAATCGGTTTTGGTCACAGGAAAGCTTGATCATCAGGGTCCTGGTGCACAGAAATGAGCAATTTCAAAATCCTGGTAATATCTCATACATAGTGTAGCAAGTACGATTAGGTTGTCAGCTATAAGAACCCTTAGAATGTATTCAAAGAAATATGACTGACAACTTGATAAAAGGAATTGTATGCCTGTAATGCAAGTGATATCAATAAACATTCATACTACACATGCAATTCTTCTTTCGGTGTGGTAGATTCATTTAGGCATCTAGAAATTAAAGCTAAAACAGAATGCATGGACTGAAGTGTGACCTACCTCTAATTTTGTTATGGTTGTTAGGTGTCATCCGGTTGGTTACTACTCGGAGTACAAAACAACGACACACGGCCCAGTCCTGTGCCAACCACACAACTAACGGCATGAGCTCCTGCTTGTGGCCACTGGATCATTCGATCTCACTGAGAGTCTTTTCGTTTTGTTAACCTTCCACTTTACCACATACGATGTACTTTTTCCAGGGACTGTCCTCGCGTGATGGCCTCTCCAAAGTATGCGAGACAAATTCTTACGATCCTTGCTTTCAAGGCGTACTCTGCCTAGATTGTATTGAAGACAGATTTATGTTCCTGTTGTTGTTGTGGGTCCTGGTACTGACAATACTCTTCCATGACACAATAATTAGGTGTTGTATATTCTAACCTCTATGCCTATATAAACCAATTAGAAAGTGAGTTGCTAATGAGGAAACTGGATGAATGTAAAGTCTTCCTTGAGTCTCTCTTTTGATGTATAAAAAAAGATTAAATAAACATAAGATAAGCCAAATGGGGAAAGTTGAGGCACACAAAAAAATCTTCCAGAAGCAGAAGTTCAGAGTCAAGGACTTTTCTCTAGAATCTACAGAGAGAAAGCCCTGGATTTGAACTTCTGGCTTCCAAAACTATGGGCAAATAAATGTCTATTTGTTAAAGATCATCCATTTGTGGTGTTTCTGTTCAGCAACACTAAAACCAGGATTTAGTATCGAAAGTGAGGGTTTGCTCTAACGAATACCTTCAATGTGGAGCTGACTTTGGAATTCAGAAATGGATGGAGGCTGGATGTGTTTTAAAGTGTATACTAATAAAACCTAGGTTTGCTTTGAACAGACTGGTCACAGGATTATGGATTTCAAAGCCAGTTCTGGTGATAACTAACAGTAAGCAAACAGAGGTACAAAGAAAGAGAATATTTTAGAGAAAACATATGGTACCAGTAACTGATTATTGCTACAAACATGAATATTAAAAATGTTTCTGGTGAGGTGTTAAAGGAAAATGATGTATATGTGATTGCACAAAGGAAGATGGGTGCTACTTTTTATACAGTGGTAAAAAATTGTCTGAATTATGTTCAAATATTTGGTGGAAAATAGAACTTCTGAGTGATGAACTTGAATATCAGGCTAATAATATCTCTGAGCAGGATATTAAAGAAAACTTATGGGTTCTCTTTGCCACTGTGCTGAAATGAAATTATTTATGACTCTCCTATCAATTTCTATGGAATTACCACCAAATAATTGTGTGGACCATGCAAATACGGTATAGAAGACTCTAATTTGGAGATTGGCTTGTTCTGTCATCCCCATGGCTGTAAGAGAGGCACCTCAGAAGCAGGAATAGAGAGAATCCTGGGACCATCAAGAAAGAGCAATCACCAGTGAACCATATATGTCAGATGCATATCTGACTTGGTGGAGGTAGCAGAATATGTGGCATGGAGACCATGAAATAGAGCAAAGGAGCCACCTTGATACAAACAGAGGATGAGACCACAAGGCAGAATGGCAATTTGGGATTCCTGGACCACAGAGGCATAGACCAAGTGACAAGGAGGCTAAGGGCCAGAGAATGACTTAGTTGCAGGATAAGAGCTACTGATGTCAACCACTGACTGTATCCTTAATGCTTTTTCTAATCGTGGTTTTTGGTGACCTGTTAACATCCCTAACAAGACCTACAATTTATGAGTATTATCTATCAGTTCTGTGTGGCCTTCCGATGTATTATTGAACCCAGCATAGAAGATGTGTTCCATGGGAGGAAGAGAAGGTATAAGAATAGGGTAAAAGACGGATGTAGGGTGGAGGCATGTCTGAGATTTGCCTTGAGGCAATTGGTCTTTGACAGTGGTGGAGTTGGATTCTCCAACTAACAATTTTTTTAAATTCTCATTTTACTAGTCGCTTTTTAGTCCTTCTCTTTCCTCTTATATTTTGATATAAATGACTGAAGACGGAGAATTTCACAGTATAACAGTTCATCCAAACTTTGGATATTAGATTTAGAAAATTCTGTTCTAAAACTAAAGCCAAATGTCCTAGAGATTTTTTTTCAAGGTTATTGCTACACAATTTTATGTTGACAAGAATAAGCATGTGACCCATAGCTAGAACCAACTATCCTGGTTATCAGCTTAGACTAAATGGGAAAGAAAAAGAATGGCAGGGGAGAACACTTTGTGCCCCTTGAAATTCTACAAACATGGAACTGGCCAGAGGAGCTCTATCTGCTGTCCTCTAAGGAAAGACGAAAGCATGCCTGCAATAATGCAGAGAGCAGCAGACTGCTGGAAGAAACGCTGGAGGCAGAGCCGCCTCGATCTGAAAGTCTGACTCAATCTGAAAGTCATGACCTCTGGGGTCTCAACGTGTCCAGCCACGGCCTCCCAGGTTTCCAAGTTTCAGATCCTCATCAACCTGATTCTCGAATGCTGGGCCGCCATTCATTTTGCTGAGAAGATAGAGCAGAGGAGATGGCAGAGTGTCCGGATCAAGAGGCAGAAGAGTGGGCCTTGCCAAGATTGAGGAGGTGGCCTAGGATTATAAGGTCATCCAGAATCAAGAAAACAAACTCACTTTCCCAGGAGCCTAGAAGATTGAGCTTAAACCCTAGGATGAAGGAACACCACAAACTCTCTAGTATGTGGCCAACATCCAGGCTGGAGATCAGGGCCATAGCTCAATGGATCTCAGAGAAGAGAGGATACTTTTCCAGCCTTGAAATGAATTCAAATTTTTTGGGGTGGGTGGGAGGCATTTGCTAATTGCCTATAATTCATTATTTTCCTCTAATTGTTCCAATTTATATTGGAAATAAGTATCTTGTGCCTCTTCTATCACTGTATTTTAAATTTCAAAAGTTCACAGATGAAGGTTAATTATGCCTTAATATACATTATTCCTGCATTCTCAGTTATATTTTATTTGATTTTTCAGAAGATGAGATTTTGGCCATGAAATAGATTGAGGACTTTGGGGATAACATACTGGGGTGAATGTGTTTTGCACATGGCAAGGTCATGAATTTTAGGGGACCTTTGGATGAAATGTCATGGATTAAATTTGTCCTCAAACTTTTGTGTTATAAATTCTAATCTCCATGCCTTGGGTTATAATCCTATTTGAGAATGAGTTGTCTTTCTATGTTAATAAAATTGGATTTGAGATAGAAAAGCGATTAAATAAACATAAGTAGAGGTAGATGAAGAGAAATGTGAAACCGCATGGAGATAATTCCAAGGCCAAACTCTCAAAGGGACAAGGACCTTCCTCCAGACCAGGAAGAGAAATCCTTCCCTACATCTGCCATCCCAGATTTGAACGCCAGGTCTCTGAAACGGAGAAAATAAGCATCTGCTTGCTAAAACCACATATTTGCTGATTGTTATAGCAGCACTAGGTAACTAAAGCAAAGGGATACAAGTTAATTTTATTTTTGCTGGAATGAGCACGTCAGCAAGATTTGGGCGGAAGAAACTGAATTTAAAAGGATTAAAGTTTGCCTTAGTATTTTGAGTGTCTCTGTTTAGGCTTCATGGAACACAGTTCCTCCAGTCAGGAGGAAAGTAGGGAATATTTTCTTTCTGAGTCTCTGTTTGTCTGTTTGAAAAATGAAAAGAAAACCTCAAGGACCTTACATTCCCCCTCTTGGGAATTGGGTTGTCTGATCCCTACAGGAAGCCCTCAGGAAGAATGTGCAGGGTAGTGTTGGTTCAGAGTTAAGCAGGTATCAGAGGCACCTTTACAGCTTCTGTAGGATTGCACTGGTACAGCAGAATTACTCGTCCGGTGAAGCCTTCTTGTCAGATACTTATTCAGGGATAATGCCTCTAAATTCAGCAGTGTCCAAAGTTGAAATTAGACCATGAATATTTTAAACTCATTCATTGATCAAACAGGGGACTATTCAACAGTTAGCGGAGACTAAATTCATCTAAGGATGAGCATGGATTGGGTTTGATACATGAGGGGTTATGCAAAAAAAACCCAACCAAACAAACAATTTTTTTCAAAGGTATGTATTTATTTATTTATATTTGCCCAAACACTTATCACCCTCAAATTACTTTTCATTACACTTAAGACATTTGTCAAATCTTCAATTCAATTCTTCGAAACGTTTGTCAAACTCATCTGTTTGAATGACTGGCAGCAACTCCCTGATTTTTTCCCCCTCTTCTTTTCCATGTCATCAAATTGATGTTCTTTCATGCCCCAATTCATTCGCAAAAATAAAAAGAAGTCACATGGAGCAAGGTCAGGTGAGTAAGATACATGGGGTAAGAGAGGCTTGCTGTTTTTTGCCAAAAATTGGTGCGCCGAAATGGCTGCTGGAGCAGGTGCATTGTCATGGTGGCAAAACCAGTCCCCTGTCTGCAACAAAGCAGGCCTTTTTTGTTGTTCACTGTTAAACAATCTTTACAGAACCTCTAAATAGAAAGCTTGATTAACAGCATGACCTGGTGGAATGAAATCCGAATGCACTATTCCCCTCACACCCAAAACCCTAATGAGCATTATCTTCATCTTTGATTTCACTTGACGAGCTTTTGGGGGGCAAGGGAACAATAATGGCTTCTGCTGGCTGATCTTTGGTTTCAGGGTCACAAGTGTATCACTACTTCTTATCCCTAGCAATGACATTGGGGGAAAAAGTCGGGGTCGCGTTGCAACTGTTTTTCCAAAGCATGACATGTTTCCACTCAAACATTATGTGACCCAGTCAGTCAGAACCTAAGGTACAAAGTTCAGAGCAACTATTCTCCTTCCTAAATCTTCCATTAAAATTCACTGAACTGAGCTACAAGATAGACCAGGTAACTTCCCCATCTCTTCAATGGTCCGTTGTCAGTCTTTGAGCACAGGTGCATGACTTTTGTTGACATTTTCATCCATTGGGAAGTTGACAGATGTCCAGAAAGAGGTTTGTCATCGATCAACATTTCACCTTTTTTGAGGCAAGAAAACAACTCATACACTGGAGTCCCCTATCCCTGTCCTTGCAAGCTGTGCTTAACATCACAACAGTTTCTACCACATTTTTCCTGAGCAGGAAACAAAATTTCACAGCTGCAAGTTGATCTCTTAAATCAGCCATCACACACACACACACACACACACACACACACACACACACACCACACAAATGAGTTTGAGGGAAACTGCTTTTACAAAAAAAAAATTCACTGTGACCAGAAAGAACGTTCCCAAGTGATGCCACTGGGGGTACTGACTCAGTGAGTTGCTCAATGCTCACCTAGTGGGAAGAAGCATACTATGAAAGCTCCCTGCATCAGAGCTTTTCCCCAGGTTTTTTTTTGGGGGGTACCAACTCATATAAAGTATATCTTCCAAAATTAAAACTGTTGGATCCAGTGACAGGATTTTGACCCAATGAGATAAACACTTAATGTAGTATACAAAAGGCATGTAGAAGCAGGCCCAAATGTCTGTTATTTTCCTTCTCAATTGTAGTATTAACTTTATAGTAGTCTATATAAGCATTGTGAGGGGGTAACTTCAAATATAGCTTTAAGACCTATGCAGTTAGTGAGTTAGTTAGTTTATTGTGCCAACCTGGCCTATAAACACATGTGGGGTTAATTGAAAGGCGGAGGGATAAATGGCTCAGTGAGACTTGCCTTTCTAGTTCTCGGATTTCATGCTTTGTGATGGTCAGACCAGGGTGCAGCCACCTTAGCCAGTTCCTTGCTTAGCTTGCAAGGCTCACTTCCTGCAAGACATCCCTGAGGAGAAGCCACATGGGCCTCCCCTGATGCAGCCCTGGGTGCTGGGGCAGCTGTGTGGAGACCCCTGCCAGCACTGAGATGTTTACACATTCACTGACTCGGCTTTCCTCCTGCAGTCGGCATCGTTGTGTCTGTTTTGTGAGATGGA
>NW_022103906.1:5766155-5807805 GCF_000313985.2 Echinops telfairi
TTGGGCAGCACTGGGTTAGGATGTTTTCTTGATGCACATTGAACTTTTATATAAAACTCTCTTCTAAATGAGTTTCTGTAGACCTGTTTCTTTAAAGTACCCAGACAACGCAGTTAGTTATTCCTTAAAATATGTGATGTCAAACTGTCAACTTCATCTGCAATCTCAAATCAACAATCTAATAAAATTGAGGTGATCTCCATGTTGGTCAGGACTGATATAATTTTGATGAATTTTAGTTTTGCAGACCTAGGCTTTACAATGAAGTTTTTTGAATCCTCCTCAAATTTAACTTTTTGTTTTCCTCAGGAGCATTTAATAAACTGGAAAAATTGCTCACTTATGCAATTTTTTTAACTTACCTTCACCTAAACTGTTATACATAGATAATTAGAATATAATATTGACCTTTATATTCTAGATTACTTTTTCTTTCTGCAAGGCCAAGAGTGGATTTTCAAAGCAAGTGTGAGCTCTATAATAATCATAAAGGCTCTAGCATTTATGTAGTAAGGCTAAGTGACGGAGCCTTGCTAGAATATTGAGGGGAAGGATTATGTTATATGTTACAGTGAGCAAAATTCCTTCTAAGTAGTATCTAGTGCCTATCACTGGACACTTAACTATTTGAAAATTAAGTAATTATTATCCCATAGAAACAATTATGCTTAACTAGAAACATCCTTTTGCTTTAAATGTTCCAATGTAAACGCCAGGGTTTGGGGAGCAAATTATTCTTGCTGTAGCTTTGCACTCACAGATTGTGTTTGATGCCTAAAGGAACAGGAAAAGAGAATCAAAGAAGTGGAGTCTCATTTATACTACAAACAAAAATCAGCCAAATCATATTGTTATTATTATTCACATATGTAAGAATAATGGTGACAATTGTTGTAATTTGTTCTTTTTATTAGTTATGCAGAGTCATTTATGCTTAAATTATGAAGCATTTTAATGGTTAATATAGGTGTTTAATGTGATGTGGCAATGCATTAACCTTGAGGAAAAATTAATGAGTACATCAAATTGTATAATTTTTAACTTTATCATTAAAATGCTGTTTAGGGGAAATAACAGCTTAATAATTTTACTACTGAAGCAATCAAGTAACAACTTGATGATTACTAATGCTATGTTTAATATGGAGCTATAAATACCTTCCTGCATGTCAGGCTCAAATTCTTCACTATTCACTCAATTACTTGCAGTAAGTGGGCACTGATAATTATCTAGAACCATTGATTGAAAATGGGATGAAAAGAATAAAGCACACAAAAATCAACAAGCTAAAAACTAAACTAAACCACTGGTAGCAGAGCTAATTCTAATATAGTATTACATCAGCTTGCAAATCTTGAAATCCAGATGTGAGGATTTTGGTCTTCCTTACATTGAGTTGTACTCCATACTGAAGGATATGATCCTTGATCATCATTAGCAAGTGCTTCAAGTCCTCCTTACTTTCAGCAACCAAGGTTTTATAACCTGCATACTGCACGTTGTTAATAAACCTTCCTACAATCCTGATGCTTACTTTTCTTTATATAATCTGGATTCTCTGATGATTTGCTGGGCATATAGATTGAACAAGTATGGTGAGAGGATGTAACCCTGATGCACACTTCCCTTAATTTTAAATCATGCAGTGTCCCCGTGTTCAGTCTGCACAACTGCCTATTGATCCATGTTCCAAATTAGCACAATTAAGTGTCCTGGAATTCCCATTCTTCTTGAGGTTACCCACAGTTTATTATGGTCCAGACAGTTGAATGCCTTTGATTAGTCAAGGAAACACAAATATGAAAAACATATTTCTCGTATTCTCTGTTGAACCAATATCCACCCTAACATCAGCAATGATATACCTTGTTCTGAATCTGACCTCAACTTTTGGCAATTCCCTAGCAATGTACTGCTGCAATCATTGTTGGGTGATCTTCAGCAAAAATATACTAGTGAGTGATATGTATGATACTGTTCTATAGTTTGAGAATTCTAATAGGTCACCTTTCTTCAGAATGGACACAAATGTGGATCTTTTCCAGTCAGTTGGCCAGGTAGCTATCTTCCAAATTCCCTAGCATAGATGAATGAGTGCTTCTCTTGCTTATTCACCTTTCTGAAACATTTCAATGGGTATTCCATCAACAGCTGAAGCCTGTAGGAACCACTAGTAAAATAAAATAAACATTCCTTCCTTGTAGGAGCCTCTAATAAAATTCTCTAGCATTGCTTCTATGTCTAACCAGAATATTTTTTCTTTTGGTAAATACAAGAACTAAATCCAATAATAAACCTATCATTGAAATAAACTAATAGACATTTTTAATCTCAAGAAAAAAGTTAAGCTTCAGAGTTTCAAAGAGATTGCTTAGTTCAACTCACTCAAATGAATAAGAAGAATCTATTTCTTTTCTTTAATCATTTTATTGGGGGCACGTACAATTCTTATCACAATCCATACATCCATCCATTGTATCAAGCACATTTGTACATATGTTGCCATCATCATTCTCAAAACACCTGCTTTCTACTTGAGCCCTTGGTATCAGCTCCTCATTTGTTTCCCCTCCCTCCCTGCTTCCCCCTCCCCCCTGAGACATTGAAAATGTATAAATTATTATTATTTTGTCACATCTTACACCATCCAATGTCTCCCCTCACCCACTTCTCTGCTGTCTGTCCCCCAGGGAGGAGGTTATATGTAGACCTTGTCATCTGCTCCCCCTTTCTCCCTCACCCTCCCTCCACCCTCTCGATATCGCAACTCTCATCACTGGTCTTGAGGGGTTCATCTGTCCTGGATTCCCTGTATTTCCAGTTCCTATCTGTGCCAGTGTACATCCCCCAGTGCAACCGGATATGTAAGGTAGAATGATAGTGGGGGCAGGGGAGCATTCAAGAACTAGAGGAAAATTGTATATTTCATCATTGCTACACTGCACCCTAATTGGCTCATCTTCTCCCCGCAGCCCTTCTGTAAGGGGATGTCCAGTTTCCCGCAGATGGGCCCTGGGTTCCCAGTCTACACTCCCCCTCATTCACAATGTTATGATTTTTTTTTTTTTTTTGGTCTTTGATGCCTGATACCTGATCCCTTCAACACCTTGTGATTTCATAGGCTGGTGTCCTTCTTCCATGTAGGGTTTGTTGTTTCTCAATTAGACGGCCCCTTGTTTATCTTCCAGTCTATGGGAGCCCAGATTCTATATTTTTTGGCAGCTGGCACCTTCAGCTTTCTTCACCACCTTTGCTTATGCACCCACTTTGTCTTCAGCCTTTGTGTTGGGGTAGGCTGGTGTGCTTCTTCCATGTGGGCTTTGTCGTTTTTTAGCTAGATAGTTGCCTGTTTATCTTCAAGCCTTTAAGACACCAAATACTATATCTTTTGATAGCCGGGAATTATCAGCTTCCCATAGGTTCCAACAAGAGGGGATAGGGGAGAAAAAAAAAGAGTGAAGCACATCCTGGCTCCCCAAGCCCTGAAGACAATGTTCCTGCTCTGAACAGCAATGCACAGAGATGACCACAGGACAGGCCTCACCACAGGACACAGCATTCCCCATTGACCCATAGCACCATTGGGGACAACACTAGAGACACACAGTGGGAATTGTGCCTGCCATGAGCTCACTACACCAAAGCCAGCCTCTGGGGGCATGCAGCAGAGCAGCAGGGGGAGCAGAGCAATGAAGTCCCCAGGGATAGAGGTGGTGCCAGGGCATGGAACCCCATCAGACTCAACTGGAAAGCTCCCGTGAAGGACAATAAATAGACCCTGAACTATTTATACAGTCTTTTTATGTGTTGTGGTTGTTCTTGTAGCTATTGTTTTACTTTCTATTGTTGCTACGTTATACTCAGTCTTGTGATGGTACATAGCATGTCTACCTGGAAGGGATAGGCGGAATAAACACACCAGAAGAGAGAACAACGGGATGACAGTTCTGGGGGCAGTGGGGGTAGGGGAGGCAGGGAAAAGGAAGTGGGTGTTAACAAACCCAGGGAAAAACAGGTGATCCAAAATCAGTGGCAAGGAGGGTGTAAGAGGTCTGGCAGGGCTGGATCAAGGGCAATGTAACCGAGAGGAATTCGTAAAACCCAAATGAAGGCTGAATATGATAGTGACACAAGAGGAAAGTACGAAGAAATAGAGGGAAGAACTAGGAGGCAAAGGGTAGTCATAGAGATTTAAATACAGGCATATAAAGATGTAAATATATTTATATACGATGAGGGGGAAGTAGATCTATGTACATATATTTATAGCTTGAGTATTAAGAAAACAGATGGACAGTGGGCCCCTGCTCAAGTACTCCCTCAACACAAGAACACTTTGTTCGAACAATTCAGCAGTCTGAGATGCTCACCTTCCTGGCACCATCGCTGAAGACAATGGATGTACAAGCAAATGTGGTGAAGAAAGCTGATGGTGCCCGGCTACCAAAAGATATAGTGTCTGGGGTCTTAAAGACCTGAAGATAAACAAGCAGCCATCTAGCTGAGAAACAACAAAACCCACATGGAAGAAGCACACCAGCCTGTCTCGACTCAATCATTGAGGACAAAGTAGGTGCATAAGAATCTATTTCTGTTGGTAATTTGTATTGAACAAATAATGAATTGACCAATATTTACTTTATCCAATAACACTTATAAACTTATTATTGATTACAAAAATACATAAAAGGGAGAGAATACAATCATCATGTTGACATATTTGCCAGCATATAAATGCTTTTATTTGTAAAATATTATTATTTAGATGATGCGTATAGTAAGTCAACACAACCTGTAATAAGATCCTCAAATCTGGGAACAAGGTATTCTCGGGAGATATCATAAATTCTTTTTTCTTTTTAGAGAGATGATTGTTATCATGGACACAAACTTAAAAGAAAAAAGAGTGTTTAAAAAATAGGAGGTTATTCATAGGAGCATACTAATTTTATTCTAATTAAAGAGATTCATTTAGAGTAAAATTTGGATTTGTGAGGCAGTTTTGCATGTGTAACCCAGACTAATCTTCACAATTATTTTTAACTACCTTTCTCTTTTCTAGAGTTATACAGCAATATATGAGATGTATGCTCTCAATACAGGGAGGAAGTTCTTTATCTGTTGTCAAGGGAATAGTAACTGTTTATATGACAAACATGTAACAGTTCAATATTGCTACCAAAGAGTTTGTTTTATTCACAGCTTCTAGAAAAAATAAAATACAATTCATCCTCAGGATGAATCTGTTTTGGTTTAAAATCACCTATATTCTTAGAGATATGTTAGATTTTTTCAAGATAAATTAGAAAGATGATAACTATAGAAAGTAATGGATTTTTATGTATACATTATTGCTAGCATCTTCCTTCTAGAGTGATTAGTGAACCTTCCAAAATTGGTCACCATTATATATTTAATTACTCAACACGAGGAAATGAATAAATCAATTTATTCAGAGAAAACTATATAAGAGAAAATCCTCAAAATATGAGAAGCAACAGAAATTTGAGGGCATGAAAATATTAAGAACCCTAAGTTCTATTTATTGATTCAGCTATTCACTTCTTCCTCCATACACATCCTTTATCTTGTAGTATTAACAATGGCATTCCCTGCTGATCTCAATCACATAACTTATTTTTGACTAAGGTAAGCAATGTCTTAAAAAGTGGTTGATCAGTTGGGGTTAATCCTTCTTGCACCTCTGCCATTACCAAGAAACAATATACTTCGGTTGGTTGATGGTTGTAAGAAGGAAAATGAAAGAAACCTGAAGCAGAAGCCTCACAAGCTATGGGCAGCATAGATCTCTCAACACTCCATGAAACAACCATGCCGAAATCAGCCCATTGCACAACAAGCTGACCTTCAGTATACAGATGCGTCACAATCATTGTCGTTTGTTTCTAGCACTGACTTTACGGTGATTTTTTTTTTTTGCCATAGTATTGCTTTCATAATTAAGAGATAAGTTTAGCACTGCGTTATTGATTAAACACCAAGGAATTCAACTACCATAACAGTAGAGTCCTTTCTCTAAATCAATTTCAAAGAAGATGCAAAGCTAAAATCCATAAAGCTAATAAACCGATAACACCAAGAAAACAGGAAAACCTGTTGAGCTTAAGAGCTGCGTCTTCAATTGATGTGCCTGTAGAGGAAAGTGATTTGGTGTACGGAAAGTGGCAGCCAGAACAGCTGCGGGACCCTTATAATAGGAAAGCAGCTCTTGAAGAACTATTTTTACTTCCTTTCATCCAATTTTTGTAATTGCAATAACTGAGATTTAGTCCCCTGCAGCAGGAGACTTCAGAGTAAACTCAGAATACCTCAGCAGCACCTGTGAGTGAAGAGCTGAGAAGAGGAAATGGTGTTCATTATACCAAGCAGAGTCTCTTCTCTCTTTCATTCATATTTCATAGCTGATTCTTTACAATATCATATATCTAATTCCTTCATTCTAAGGAGCTAACTTGAAGCACTGATAAGAATAAATTTTTGGCGTTTGATGTTCTCTACACTAGTAATGGACTAATTCTAATTTTAATATTGCACTGTATTATCTCATACACAGTATTATACAAACAGCAGAAAGATAAATGATCAGTGAAGGCAAAATAAATATTAATTAGAGGAACACAGTATTTTAAAATAACAACATAATGGATCCAAATTCTTTCAAGAAAAATAGTTTTAGAACAAGGATCATTTAATATATCTTTAGTAAGCACACAAATATACAAGAGAATATAATAAACTATGAATTACTTATGAGAACAAAATTTATGGTGCTTAACTTCAAAAATCTAATAGCACAAATAAATTATGGAGTAGCAAAGAACACACCACTGTTGAGTTGACTCTGATTCACAACAACACTATAGAAAAGCATAGAACTGCTCCATTGGATCTGACACTCTAAAGCTTACGAGAAGCAAGGTCTCATCTTTATTCTGAGGAAGAGTGCAAATGGTGGCTTCTAGGTGCTGACTTTTGGGTTAGCAGTTCAATATTTAACCTAATGAGCTACCACAGGAATGATAGATAGATAGATAGATAGATAGATAGATAGATAGATAGATAGATAGATAGATATAGATACTCAAAAGGTGAAATCTAGAATGTGTAGGATCCAATCACAAGGAGTGTTGGGTTACACACTGAGCTGTTAACTAACTACAAGGTCAGCATTAAAAAAAAGCCTGCAATTCAAAACCACCAGCCACTCTGTGGGAGAAATATGAGTCTTTTTTGTTCCCATAAAGAGTTACTGTGTTAGTCCAGGTAGACTAGAGAAAAAAATTCATGTCGACTCATATGTATGTAAGAAAGAGGTTATTAGCCAAGAGCAATTGAATATTGAGAAAATGTCCAAATCAGTCCAAATCAAGTCCATAAGTCCAATATTAGCTCATATGTCCAATACTAATCTATAAAGTCCTCTTCAGACTTATGAAATACATGCAATGATGCCAAATGCAGGAGGATCACAGGCCAGTGAGTTGGAAGTCTTGTGGATCCAGTGGCATTGTCAGCATCTCAGGGCTGGCAGGGGTCTCTACATGGCTTTTTTGGCTCCAGAGGTCTGGTTGCATCAGGGTAGGCCCATGTGGCTTCTCCAGCTCCCAGGGTGTAGTGCCATGTATCTTGTCCATAGAGCATCTTCAAAGGAGTGAACAGAGAGAGAGAAGTGTCTCCTACCTCCACAGAGAAAATATAGGAGTTCCCAGAATTCTCAGGATAAGGCCAGACCCACACAGAGGCCTCACTGGTTATATCTTGATTGACAGGCCAGACTCCACCCCTTCACTCATAATCCTCTCAAATTGACACCAGATAATGTAACTTCCACAGTTATCATTTGGAAATGTCTAGCAACAGTTCTACCCTGTAAAAATTAAATCATTGACAGTGAGTTTGGATTTGGAGCATCCAATCACAGATAATCAGACATGTAAAAGTGTAGAAAAACATGGTCTATAATAGGTAAGAAGCAACATCACTTCTTTGAAAATTGCCCCAGATAGATGCCGATATTTAAATAGATGAAAATATTTTTAACTGTACCTGATACATTCAAAGAGTAAAAATATTGTCACAGATTATGTGTTAGAGCTAATTACTAGAAATGACAAATACAATGTCAAACATAAAAATAAATTGGATGAGATTTATGGCAAATTAGACAAAGTAGAGCAGAATAGAGAATTTGGGGTATATAAAGGGGTTTAAAATGTTCATAGAAAAATTTCAGTATCTCATAATTCCTCTTTCCCAGAGACTTTGACATTCTGTTGTAGCAGTAAAATCTATCCAAAATGACACTCAGAGAATAAAAAGAGGAAAGAAAAAGAAGTCAAAGAATTAATGAAGTGTAGGGAATATCACACAGAATAATGAAGCAGGGCTTAAAAAATTCATGGGGAATATAGTTCAATATTTTTACAGATTTTTAAGTCCCTTCATACAAGTATAATTGTATTCATAAAGGATAAATAAGGAAGGAAAATGTTTGAAGAAACCATGAGCAAAAATGTTTGAATTAGAAAGAAAATACAACCTAAAGTTCAAAGAAACTCTGCAATACTAAAACACCAATAAATAAATTTACAAATAAGTAAATGAAACAAGAAACAAGCAAATTGTAATCAAATTTCTCAATGTCAATATTGAAGAAAAGCCCTTAGAAGCAATAGGGGAAAACACGCAAACAAATAGAGCATTCCATACAAAGCAAGAAGCAAAAAGATTGCTTCTGGTTTTTCCTTTAAAAAATAAAACAGGTATGTACTAACATGACAAAATTATAGAAAGTGAGAACACATTATGATTGGTATAGATTAGAGACAAGTGAGGTGTGTATGGGCAGATATGAGTAATCAAAAGTATCCTTGTTGTGTAAATAAGGTGATATAAATGTGTACATGACCTTTTATTAAGTTCACAATTTCAGAAAATATTTCCAAAGTTTAAAAAGTCTCATAGCTTACTGAGTATTTTTAAAATAAAATAAATAGGTTGGTTAATAAAGCCATATTCATAAATGCATTTGGTATTTATTTTCTACAGTGAAATACATTTTCATGTTCCATCTAATTCTGGGACATATTATATAATCTATCATTGATATCTTAGTGCTATAGTTCGACTCTTTTCAAAAAATTCTTAGTCCATGATTTAATGGTTTTCTGTGTCCTCATTGAAAATGTGAGAAATTCTTAGCTTAGCCTTTGCAGCTTGTAGCTCACCGTGCATCACAGCTTCAGCCTTTCTAGCCACTCTGCTGCTCCCTTTATCTGTTATGTTGACTTGGGTTCTCTAGAGAAACACAACCAAAGCTGCTTGTATGTATTGTGCATAGAAATAAGTTTATAGCCAGAAAGGGCTTACACAGTTGTATAATTAGATTAAGCCCATTCCGGTGCAAGCCAGGCTTCTCCTGACTCATGTAAGCAGATGAATGAGTAGTGGGATGATGAAGCAAATAAAACAGGAGGCACAGGCTAGGGGATGCAGAGGTCCAAAATGGGCCAAATGAATCCACCTTTGGAACTCTGCTGGTCATTCCTAAAATCAGCAAGTACCACGACACGAGATGGAGGAGCACACATAAGCTCATGTTTGGGCAGAAGGTGACGTGCCAAAGAGAATTTGACTCTGCTAAGTTTCTGTCTTTTACACAAAAAGGGGGTGACCTGAAGCTGCAGCCCAATTGATAGTTTGGGCTCTGCCCCTACACGAAGGACACAGACTCTAACCATGGGAGACAACCCCTTGCCACACAACTCTTTAACCATATCTAATCTTTAAACAAAGACAATGTTAAAATCATGTTTACACCCAACAGAAAGAAACCACAACAATTAAAAATGCACCAGCCTCATTTAAGTTTAATATTCTACAAATGAATTACATATATATATATATATATATATATATATATATATCTTTTTATTTGAATAACCATTCCAGTCTTGGGAACACCTACATCTGAATCCCATAATTCTATCAAGATCTTTCCTCACCCATGAAGGTTTGTAAGCCAGCCACTTCAGGCCTTTACCTCCCCTCATTTTGGGTATCCAATTTCTAAACTCTCCATTTCTATAAGCCTAGTTCTGTGAGGAGACAAGCAGGTTCATTGACATGAAGAATCTTCATTCTAGTTGAAACCTTGTGTCTGCATCTATAAGCAAAGGGAAATCTAGAGCGGGCCATCCATCAAGTCAGCTAGCAACATGCACCAGCTCCCAGGATCATCTGCTTTTCGTACAGTTGGATTCTGGTCAACTCAGTATTACCCATTCCAAGCTCGGTCAGTGGGTGCTACAGCAAGCTAAGGAGTTCCCCACACGACACCCTACTTCAGATCACTAGCCCCTTCACATATTTCAACAAACCTGGTCACCAGTAGGCTAAAGTACAACGCTTTAAACTTCACACCAGCCAACTTGGTCTCATCTGTCTTCTAGTCTCTGTGAACCAGACCCAGAGTCAACTCATCTCTCCTTTGCTACAGTTGCTCTACTTCCACTCCACAAGTGACTTCAGGTGGTCCCCTAGTGAACAATTCAGGTTGCCTGCTGGCTCCCTTTAACTTTCCGTTTGGGAGGACAAGGGGGTTCTCTTAAGGCCACAGACTTTTCCAGCCTAGGCTGGACCACTGGCAAACTGTTTGCTCAAGATTTAAAAAGTCTAAGTCCCCTTTTTATTTTTCTCCCTCAGTCTGCCAACAGCTCTAGTTAGATGTCTTTTCAAATGCAAATGCCCTGACCCTCAAGGGACTGGTGGCTAAGTCCTTTTACTAAGTCCTTTGCTATAGCGTCAAACAAAAAACCTTTCCTGCAAGAAAATTCTAATGATCCTTTTATCATATCTAATTGTAAAGGCTGAAGGCAGAGGGTTTGCAAGCTCATGATTTCCAATATTCATTTCTATTACACATTATTATGCAATAAAAGTGGAAAGGAATAAACAGTACAATCCTAGTACAGCCAGATCCTATATACACTTATTTCAACACACTCCAATGCAATCCTCTCTTAGCTAGACTGTCCCCATATGCAATATGATTTTAGGGCCCTGGCAGGATCAAGCCAGGCCTGACTTTCTATCAATCATTTTGACTAAGCAGCATAACTTTTGCTTCGTGAAAGTCTAAAAAGGTTTTACTTTCCTGAGCTTCAACTTAAAATCCAGTACATTTCTTTGTCCATTTCAGGTAGGAAAACCAAAGACAGAATCTAAGAATCAAAAGTTTCATTTCCTATATACTTTCCAGAAATGTAAGATAACCCTAACCCATATCTGACCTCCTCTGGCTACCCACAGGAAAAGGAAACCCACCTTCCCCTGATGGCCATGAGGGAGAGGTCAGGCAAGGCTCCACTGTCCATCTTCATGATTTGTTTCTCTAGTACTCTACTCTTAGGTACCATATTGTGCTCAGTTGGGCTCTCTAGAGAATCAAAATCACTTATGCTCATTTGTGTGGTATATAGAAAGAAATGTACATCAATAAATGGCTTACACAGTTGTAGAAATATGCAAATCAAGCCCAGTTTAAATCAGACTTCTCTTGATTCATGGAAGCGGAGGAGCAGGAAGCAAAATGACAATGCAAAGCCAGCAGTGGGTACAGGTTGGTGGACGCAGAGATCCAAAGGGGGCTGAAGGCATTCACTATCCATATTCTGCTGACAGCTCCTGGGATCAGCACGTGATGCAGCAGAACATTGAGGAACCAGGCACAAGATCCAGCTCTGGCAGAAGGCAAAGGGCTAACGATAATTGGGCTCTACTAGTTCTCTCTTTTCTGCAAAAATTGCAACATCAAGGAGATATCATCAGGTTGTTAGGTTGATATCAAGCTAATTGATAGGTTGAGTTTTCCCCATAACTAAAGGAACGTTGATATACAATTGAACTGTCCCATCTATAACCATGGGTGCCAGGGAAGAGCTAAATCTCATACACTTAAAAATGTTTGTTGTTTTGTTATGTTCCTTGTTAAACTTTTTGTTTTTTCAAAATGTCACGCATTCTTGTGTGCAATGCTCTTCTTCAGCTTAACAAATAGCTCCTGTTTTTCTGGGAAGAGGTTGGTGGGGGGCGGGGAAGGGGAGGACCCAAAAGTTCTTTATTAAAATAAATCAATCATGTTACCTTTGAACTAATCATGGGACTCTTGTACTTTTTTAAAATTTCAGTATTGTGCCTATTAGATTGCTTGATTATGTATAAATAAAGATAAATTTGATGGCTAAAAATTTATTTCATATGTTGGCAATCCAATGCATACCCATTAAATGAAAACCTAAATGAACCAGTGAGTGGAAGTGAAAGAAACCTACAATAAACATAATGTTTCTTTTCTGTGAAAACCACAGCCTAAGAAAACATATTTGGGCTCTTTGGGGTTGAAATAGAAACATTACAAAGGAGACAGCTTTGAAGTAAACTTTCTGTATCATACAAGTATTGAATTTCTGGAGCTTTTAATTCTGTTGAGAAACTGAATGTTCAAAAAAGAGATCAAGCATGTTTTTATATCTGAGTTAGAAAGCCAACAACAATAAGGAAATTGTGACTCTGAGTTTCAGCTTCCAATAATGAGAAACAATGTGCTCCCTAAGAAGAACTGAGAATTAATTTTCCTAACCTTAATAAATCAAAGCCATTTTCAAACTTTGTTTTGATGTTGACATTTCAAAAACTATCCTGTTTATCACAACTAAACAGTTAGTTTTTATGAAGCAATGTTATATTAAATCAGAATGTGTTAATACCCCATATAGTAAATATCATCTTCATTGGCATTAAAAATACAAAAATATTTATATCTATATTTGTTTGCTGCTCCTCAAGAGACTAGGTTTGTCACTATGGAGTGCTAGGGGCTCAGTGGTTAATTTGCTTGGCAGTTAACATTAAGTCAGAAGATAAAACCCAAGAGCCCTTCCCATGGAGAAAGATGTGTCAGCATCCTTTGGTGAAGATTGACAGCCTTGGGAGGCTTGTAGTGGTAATTTTACTCTATTCTGTATGGTGCCTAAACATACTCTTAAGAACTGATGCAAAGTCAATGCATTTGATTTGTTTTGGGAATAAGCTTTGATATGATATGTTGGTTTCATACAATCCAAGATTCAAATAATTTTAAAAGGACATATAAATAAAACAAGCATAATGGCATAAGAATATCTAAAGGAGTTCTAAATCTGGAAGAATAAAATCAACTGAATGACTTACATCAAGACTTATGGTATATTTGTCTTTAACTATATCTACAGTGGTTTGAAAGAGAATATTTATACATGGGTATTTACCTGTGCTACACAGTCACTTCCAACTCATAGACACTCTATGGACAGAAGAATCATACATTGCCCATTGCTGTACGTCCTCACAATATGCCAAAAGTGACTTGATGGCAATGGGTCCTTCTGTCAAGAGATTCAAGTAAATGGATATTTCCATAGTTCCAGAACTGTTTTGTCAAGTCATCTGAAATATAATTCAATGACATATCTTTTCCAGAATGACCTAACAGAGTTGAATATTATTAGCTCTTATGGGAATAATATGGAAAATATGTCTCCTCCAAAGACATAAAGTGTGAGCCCTGCATAAGTTGATAATGTTTTAAAGAAGTAGTAAATAACCCACATCTATAGACTGAGGAAGCTTATAGAATAATGGAAGTCATTTTTAAATAGCTTTGAAGAAGAAGAGAATTTAAAGATATTTTAATGTGATCACTCAATATTTATTCCCATACAGTAATTTTCTTGGAGTTGTCAGGGAAAGGTTAAAATATATCTAAACTAATGTGCTAGTTAAGGTTCATTGTGCCAGCCTGGCCAATAAACACATGTGGGATTAATTGAAGGTCGGAGAGATAACTGGCTTGGTGAGCCTCACCTTTCTGGTTCTTGGGTCTCTCGTTCCCTGATGGTTGGAGCAGTGTACTGCTGCCTTAGCCAGTTCTCTGCCTCAGCTTGCAAGGCTCACTTCCTGCGAGTCATCCCTGAGGAGAAGCCGCATGCACCTACCCTGATGCAGCCCTGGGTGCTGGAGCAGCCGCGATGAAGACCCCTTCCAGCGCTGAGGTGCTTACATGCTCTCTGATTTGACTTTACTCCTACATTTGGTGTGATTGTGTGTATTTTGCGAGTTTGAGGAGGACTTTGTAGACCAGTGTCAGGCATATGGCCTAATGTTGGACTTATGGGCTTGGACTGGACTGGGTTGGGATGCTTTCTGAATGAACACTTATCCTATATATAAAACTCTCTCTTACACATATATGAGTCTGTGTGGATTTGTTTCTCTAGTTTACCCAGACTAACACACTAAGGAGACATCAAATTATTACTGATCCTTAAAATTATGTACTTTGTGGTTAATAAAAAACTAATTTTTTTTTCCAGAAGGAAAGTATTTTTGTTTATTTAATCATGTTTTTAATATTTAATCATGGGATTAAATTATTAGTACATAGAAATGAGCCAAAATAGTTTTGTTCATTATACTTTGGGAAACTACTAAACAAAAATCTATGCAATAAAATTCTAACAACATATATCATAATACACAATGACAAAGTTGGAGTGATAACAATTTTGCCAGGATAGTTCAACAACAGAAAAAGAAGCAATGCAATTTACGGCAATATAAAAGAAGGAAAAGGAGTTCCCACAATCATATCAATCGATGCAAAGGAGGCATTTGAGAAAATTCAATGTTGATTCTCAATGAAAACACACACCAAAATAGAAATTACAGAGCAGTTGTTCAACATACTTCAGGATTGTAGAGGAAACCCAAGGAGCCCTGGTGGTGGAGTGGTTCTGTGTTGGAGTGTGACCCACATGTTGGGCAGTGCAAAACCACCAGGAGCTCTGTGGGAGAAAGATGGGGCTTTCTACTCCAGAGGCCAGTTACAGTTTGAGAAATAACAGAGTGCCAGCATTGATGCAATGGCAGTGAGTTTATAGAAAACCATTGCCAACATCATTACCAACAGACAGAAACTAAATGCATTCCTCTTGAGAATGGAAATTACTGGAAGAAGCTCCTTATCACTAATCCAATGCAGTATTATATTACCAGTCCTAGCGAGAGCAATAAGAAGGGGAAATAAAAGGCCTCCAAACTGGCAAAGAAAAAGTAAAAATACTCTATTTGCAAATGATATGACCCTATACATTGAAAATTCTACTTACTCAGCAACAAAACTCCTGGCACTAAGGGGAGTATTCATCAAAGCAGGAGGATAACAGAGCAATATATAAAAAGCAGTCAAATTCCTTAACACTAATACAGATATGTCTGAAAAGCCAATCAGTTAGACAATATAATTTACAACAGTACATCAAAAGATAGAATGCTACATCATAAATCTAACCAGAGATAATAAAGAAAATTACAAAACATTACTAAAGGAAACTACAAGAGACCTTTATAAATGGAAGAATAAACCATCAACATCCTTAAGAATTAAAATATTTAACATTGTGAAAAGGTGATAAGAGTTGTATGAGCCCAATAAAATGATTTAAGAAAAAGTCAATCTTATCCAAAGTAATCTCCAGATAGAATGTGATAGCAAGACAGATTGCAGCATCACTCCTTTAAGCGAAGGACAACCTTACTAACAACTGCATACAAAGGAAAGAGACCCCAAACAAGTAAGCACTGCTCAAGGGCTCACCATTCCTAGTCTTAAAACCTACTACACAGTCAGATATTCAACACAAATTTTTTAGTGGCAGTCACATTAAACAAACAAACAAAAAATCAAGAACTCACTGCCATCAAGTCAATTTTGGTTCTTAGGGACCCTGAAGGACACAGTAGAATGGCCCTTGTGGATTTGCAAAGCTGTAAACCTTAGGGGAGCAAAAAGCTCATCTTTTTGACCCCCACCAAGTGGGTGGTGGCTGACCTTGTGGTGAGCAGCACATGTAACCCACTACAGCACTAGGGCTCCTTTAATGCCACATCGACCAATAGAATAGTACTAAGAACACAGAAGAAGATCCACTACCAATGGAGAGCTGTACTTTGAAATAGGCCCAGACCCAATAAATGTGGGGAGAGAAAGCCTCATTAATAAATAGTGCTGGCAAAACTGGATATCCATTTGCAAAAAAAATGAAATGAGATTCCATTGTCTCATCTGACATAAAAACCAACTCAAGATGTAATAAAGAACTTAGTTTAAAACCTCAATCTATAAAGATCATAAAGGAAAACGTTGGGGGAAACTTTAGGTTCCTATTAAATGGCATAATACACTATGAAGCAAAACAGAAATATACAAACAAAAAAGAAAAGAAGAAAGGACCTCTTAAAAATTAAGCATTTATGTACTTAAAAAAGACACCAAGAGAATATAAAGAGAAATTACAGGATAGGAAAATAACTTTGTCTACAACATACCAAAAAAGGGACTAATTTCTAAAATGTGTAGAACTCTTCAATAACTCGACAGCAACAAGTTAAATAATCCATTTAGAAAATGGGCAGCGAATTTAAGGAAATGGGATGAGGACCGTATCTGACTTCCTCCAACTAACTAGGGGGAAGAAGAACCCAACTCCACCCCAGTCCTAGACTGAATTGCATGAGGCAACGATCAAACAAACCCCACCATGATCTTCCAACATTATTTTGACACCAACATGCCCTCCCATAGTAGCCTCTGCTGCATTGAAAAATCCCTTGCAGTGGCCACATCGAACTCACAGACAATACTCTAGATTCTGAAGATTCTTAGGGAAACTAACAGTTACAAAATTTGAAAGATACAGTGTTATTGTATTTTTATTTCTGTCTGTAATGCCTATTCTCAGCCATACTGCCAAGCCTGACTCTTTCTGGCCTTGACCTGTTAGTCTGGTTGACTTTGGCCTCTCCCCAGCTCAGGCAAGTGTTACAAATGTCACTTAGTGTAGATAAATGCTCCAAGGGCACTGCGCTCTCAAGCCAGCCTCCTACTTAATGGTACTCAGCTTTTCCAAGGCACCCGAAGCCTGCTCGCCAGTGTGAAGACCTTTCTGCTGCTTTGGGTTCCACTTCTTTGCTTAAGGATCTCATATTCATTTCAATCATAGCTCTTCTTTCTGAAGGGTTATAAGACTCTCCTTTGCTGAATCTTTGATGATAACTTTTGTTCCCAATGAAAGGACTGACCAATCCTCTCATTACAGCCCACAACATCTTATTTACATACTGTCACACTCCAATGGACACATGTCCGCATGGGTTCGTACCCAACTCCTGGTTCCATAATGTGTTAGTCTGAGTAGACTAGAGAAACAAATTCATAAACACGCATATGTATAAGAAAGAGTTTCATATACAAAAGGAATTGAACATTGAGAAAGCATCCTAAGCCAGTCTAGTCAAAGCCCATAAGTCCGATACTAGCCCATATGTCTGATACCAATCTCTAAAGTCCTCTTCAGACTCACAAAACACATGCAATGGTGCCAAATGCAGGAGGATCGCAGGCCAGTGGGTAGAAAGTCTTTGGATCCAGTGGCATTTTAAGCAGCTCAGCTCTGGCAGGGGTCTCTATGTAGCTTCTCCAGCTTCAGAGGTCTGGTTGCATCCATGTGGCTTGTCTGGCTCAGGGCACTAGTATAGTTCCATGTGTCTTGTCAGCTGCAATGTCTCCCAGGGAGTGGCAGAGAGAGAAGCATCTCCCATCTCAAAGGAGGAAGTACCGGATTTCCCAAAATTCTCAGTAGAAGGCCATGCCCACACATTGGCTATGATCTGATTGACAAGCTAGACTCCACCCCTGCAATTAATCCTCAAATTGACAAATGATTATATATTTACCACACACACAAACCTTTGGAAAGAGTTACAAAGACTGTGGATAGGAGAGCAATACCAAGTAATTTCACTTCACCAATGACAGGAACAAACATTTCACCAAAGAAGATGTTCAGGTGGCCCACAAATACAAGAAGAAATGCTCCTGATCATTAGCTGATAGATCTGCATCATCAAGTTATGCCATATGAGGAACTCCAGGCATAACAATGCAACACTGCCTGGTCATTCACTATTCTCATAATTTTTCTGTTTTAGCTCATTGTTTCAGCCACTGTGTCCATCCATCTTGTGAAGGGTCTTCCTCTCTTTAGCTTCCTTTCCACTTTATCAAGCAATAAGTGCTACTCCCAGGACTGGTGTCTCCTAATACAATGTCCAAAACACATGAGATAAAGTCTCACCATCCTCACTTCCAGAGATCATTATGGGTGTACTTCTTCTAAGACAGATTTGCTTGTTCTTTTGGCAGTCCATACTGCTTTCAATATTCATCACAGCACCATATTTCAAAGACTGATTCTGCTTCCATCTTCCAAATTCAATGCCAAACTTTTATATGCATATTTGGCAATTGAAAATACAATGGCTAGGGTCAGGCACAACTTAGTTTTCAAGAGATGTATATTTCCATTTCACTGAGGTACAATCCACAAGGCTCAGTCCTTGATCTCCATCAGCAAGTACTTCAAGTCCTCCTCATTTTCTGCAAGGAGGGTTGGGTCATCTGCATATGACAGGCTGGTCACAAGCCTTTCTCCAATTCTAGGACAGCATCTTCTTCACAGAGTCCATATGTTCAGGTTATCTGCCCACCATATAGATTAAATAAGTATGGTGAAATGATATAACCCTGACTCACCTTTCTTGATATTAAACCACAAGTTATTCTCTTTTTCTGTTCAAAAGACTGCCTCTTGGTTTACACACAGGTTCCAAATGAGCACAAATAAGTGTTCTGGAATTCACATTCTTTTCAATTTTACCACAATTTGCTGTGATCCACAAAGCTGAGTCTATAAAACACAAGTAAGCATCTTTCTAGTATTCTCTGTTTTGAGCTATGATCCCCCTGATGTCAGCAATGATCTCTCTGGTGCCATTTTCTTCAGAATATCTGGTAGCTCTTCGTTGATTTAATGTGTATCCAGTGTTGAATGATCTTCAGTAGAACTTTGCCTGCACATGATATTAATGGTACTGATGGATAATTTCTGCATTCTGTATGGTCACCTATCTTTGGATTGGTACAAATATCATTTTCTCCCAGTCAGTCCCCCGCTAGTTGTGTTCTAGATTTCTTGGCATAGGCCAGTGAGTACTTCATTAACTGGTTGAAACATTTAAATCGGTGTTCTGTCCCTTCCTGGACTCTTGGTTTTGGCTAATGCCTTCAATGCAGCTTGGACTCCTTCCCTCAGTACATTTGGTTCTTGATTATATGCTACCTTTTGGGATGTTTGAATGTTGTCCATTTAAAAAAATATATAATGACTGTGTATTCTATGTTATTTTAATGCTTCCAGAAGAATTCAATATTTTGCCAATAGTATCTTTCAATATTGAAACTTGAAGTTTGAGTCATTTTAACTTTGCAATTATTTTAAATTTCAGTAAAGAAGGTTGTTTTTTTTTACTCCATTAAACAGTTGCAGGCTTAGACACATGCAGGATCGCAACTTTTTGTTGTTTATGTTGTTGTTGATAATAATAATAAGGCTTACTTGATATGTTATCTCATTGTTATTTTAATTTCTATTTGCCATTGTTGTTGTTAGGTGAGGCAGGTCACTTTCACCCCATAAGTGTCCTATGTACAATCAAAAGAAACTCTGCTCCTGTGTTCTATCTGAACCTGTTCTTGCATCCATTGTGTCAGTCCATCTTGTTGAAGCCCTTTCTTGTTTTCACGTACAATCTGCTATACCAAGCCTGATGGCTTTTTTCCAAGGAATGGCCTCTCCTGACATGTCCAAAATACATAGGGCAAAGTCTTGCTATCTATACCTCTATGGAGCATCTGGCTGTACTAATTTCAAGAAAGATTTGTTTTTCCTTTTAGCAGTCAATGGTACTTTCAATAATCTGTCTCCAGTATCACAATTCAAATGCATAGGTTCTTATTCAGTTTTCCTTATTGTCCAACTTTCAAATGCATATGAGGCAATGGAAAATACCATGAGTTGGATTATGAAAACTTAGGTCCTCAAAATAAAATCCTTATTTTTCAATGCCCGAAGGAGTTCTTATACAGCAGATTTACATAAAGCCATGTGTTGTTTGATCTTGTAACTTCTGCTTCCATGAATTTATTGTGAATCCAACCAAGATGAGATATTTGAAAACTTCCGTCATTTACCCATTAATCATAATGTTATCTATTGGTCTACTTTTGAGGATTTTGGTCTTCTTTACATCGAGTTTTAATTCATAATGAATGTTGCAGTCCTTGATCTTCATTGTTAAGTACTTCAAGTTCTCCTTACTTCCAGCAAACAAGTTGGTCTTCTCCATATTGTCAGTTTTTAATAAGCTTTCCTCCAATCCTGATGTTATATTCTTCTTTATGCAATCCAACTTCTCTGACTCTTCAGCATACAGATTGTATAAGTATGAGGAGGGGATACAACTCTGAAATATGCCTTTTCTGATTTTAAAGAATCCAGTATTCCTTTGTTCTGTTCACACACTACCCTGTACAATTACTGCATAAGCACAATGAAGTATGTTGGAATTCCTATTTTTTCTCAAAGCTATTTATAGTTTGCTGTTTATAGTCCACATATTCAAATAACTTGTCACAGTCAATAAAGCACAGATAAATACCTTTCTGGTATTTCAGTCAAGGTCCATCTGACATCAACAGATGTCCATTATTCCACGTCCCCTTCTGAGCCCATTCTGAACATTGGTACCTCCCTGTCAATATATTGCTGCAATTTTAGTTGGATTTTACTTCCATGTGATATCAATGGTATTATTCTTTAATTTCCACATTCTGTTGGGTTGCCATTCTATGGAACAAGTACAAACGACTCAATCAATTGGCCAACTAGTTATCTTCCAAATACCTGGCATGAACAAGTGAATGCTTTCAGTACTTCTTCAGCTTGTTGAAAGATTTCAATTAGCATTCCATCAATTTTAGAGTCTTGGGTTTTGTTAACGCTTTCAATGCAGCTTGAATTTCTTCCTTCATTATTATTGATTCTTGCTCATATGCTACATCTTGCAGTGGTTGAATGTACACTGTTTCATCTTGGTACAGTAACTGTATGTATTATTTCCAACTTCTTGTGATCATTCCTGTATCTTTCAATATTTTCTTATAAAATATTTCAATATTACTGTGCTAGTTACATAATCTGTTGTCAGTTTGAGAGGAATAAGAGTGAAGGGGTGGAGTTTGGCCTGTCAATCAGGCGGCAGCTTGATGACCTCATTTGGATGCACTAAGGAGATATAGTTTGCTGGAGGAGAGAAACATGCTCAATCCCTGTGAGACATTCTCATTGACAAGTCACATGGAGACAGGCTGATGGTACCCAGAGCCTCAAAGCTGGAGAATCCACATGGAGACCCCTGCTAACACTGATGCTTACAATGCCACTGGATCCACAAGACTTTCTTCCCACTGGCCTGTGATCTTTCTGCATGCAATGTCATTGCATGTGTTTTGTGGTTCTGAAGAGCATTTTATAAATTTGTATCTGACATATGTGTTAATATCAGACTTATGGGCTTGATCTGGACTGGGCTGGTATGTTGTCTTAATTTGAAATTACTCTTGTATATAAAGCTTTCTTATACACATATGAGTCTCCCTGGATTTGTTTCTCTAGTCTACCCAGACTAACACATATGGTACCTTGGGAGTGGGGTACTAGAGAAACAACTCATAAAGATGGAGCGTGGATCCTAATTTGACCTCTGCTTCATGATAGTTTTCTTTGGCTTGCCAGAGGTCAGATATAGCACACTATTGCCGCAATTGTCTTTTGGTATAGTCTTTGGTTATTTCTGTGTGAAATGGCGAAAATGAATGTGATTGATGTATATTTTGAGCTCAGGGGACAAAATTGCCCCTTGAATTTCTCAGAGCTGCTTAGCAAAAATGGCTGACAGAAAGTCAAAATGGCTCACAGAAATCTAGATCTAGTTTTAAGCTGTCAGAGGCCTAATCCCATATTTTGTATAAAGAGTATATTTTAGATAAGAATTTAGATAAGCTAAATAAGGATTGAACTGAACTATTTTAAGAATTGAGTTTAGGATCTGGTTCTACTTTGTTTATACTGATTTCCTCTGCTTATTATTGTTGATATAAGAATTTATAGAAATACTTATTGGGAAGTATGAAAATAGAGAGCTTGTAAGCCCACTTGCATGGAGCCATTAAAATTTGGTCTTTAAATGGGTTTAAAACACAGCTGCAAAGAAGGCTCTAAAAAGAAAAGTCCCACTCAGTGCTTTGGAGTACTCAGGACATTTGCATTCCAAGAGACTTGCCTGGGGGCTGTTGACAGATTGAAGAAAAAGGAGCTTTGGCTTTCTGAATCTTGAACTATTGGTTTTTGTCAGTGTTTTTTTTTTTGAAAAAGTCTGGGACCATGAAGAAAACTCTTTTCTAGGACTGAATGTTAAACTAAGCCTGTGGGAAGGCTGAAATGATTGCTAGCTGACCACCTGGATCCACTTGTTGCGTGGGATTGGGAGAAATGCAGCAATAAAAAGATGGGTTGAGTCTGGCCACTGACACCCGTGGACTTGATTCATTGGAACTACAGGAGAAGATGAGAGTGGACTGATTGGTCTGAAGTTCATGACCTAGGCCAAGGGGGCTAGAGTTGTTGAGAATTTGTGATGGGGCTAGGGTCTAAACACAAGGCAACCAATGGGCACCCTGTTGAGTTTAAGTAAAGCAGCCCACATTGAGGTAACCAGAACCCGACCAGATGAAGAGAAGATTTTTCAGCCTGTGAACTGTTGTATATTGCTGCAAACTTTATGGACGCCCTTTGCTGATTTAACTTTGCTTTTGGATGCAGACTTCACAAGGTTCCAACTGGAATGAAGATTCTTCACATCAAAGAATATGATTGTTTCCTCAGAGGACTGGGTTGATGTAAGTGGGCAGTATAGAAATTGGATACACAAAATTGGACAGATAAAGGCATGAAGTGGCTGGCTTACAAACTTTCATAGGTGGAGGAATATATTCATAGGATTATAGGATTAAGGCATGAGTGTTACTTAACTGCAAATGTTAGGCATACGATATTTTCTTTTGTTCACTTATAGACTGTTATGTTTAAATAAGGGTGGCCCATATTGAATTGTATGCTTTTTAGTTTTATCCTGTTAGGCATAGTTATGATTTTATTATTGTATTGTTAAGAATTATGTATGACTAAATAGTTGTGTGAAAGTGTCAATTTACAAGGGTTGGTCTGTGGTAGGTACATAATCAAATTGAGTGGATTAAGAGTGAAGAGGTAGAGTTTAGCCTGTCAGTCTGGTGGCAGCTTGAAGACCTCATTTGGAGGAGCTAAAGAAATAAATGGTTCACTGGAGGAGAGATACACAGTCCCTGCAAGACATTCTCATGGACAAGCCACATGGAGACAGGCTGATGGCAGCCAGAACCTCGAAGCTGGAGAAGCCATATGGAGACCCCTGCCAATGCTGAGATGCTTACAGCACCACTGGATCCACAAGACTTTCTTTCCCCTAGCCTGTGATCTTTCTGCATTTGGCATCATTGCATGTATTTCCTGAGTCTGAAGAGGACTTGATAGATTGATATCGAACATATAGGTTAATATCAGACTTATAGACTTGATCTGGACTGGGCTGGGATGTTTTCTTAATGTACGCTTACTCTTGGATATAAAGCTCTGTCTTACACACATATGAATCTCCCTGGATTTGTGTCTATAGTTTACCAAGATTTATACAATTACAACTCAAAACTTAATTTTGTCCTTTCTTTTTTTAGTTTAAGATATGCTGAATGTAGTCTTCCAACTTTACTTTCTAAATCTTGTCTTTGAACATCTCATAATAATATTTTACTATGTCATCTAAAGCTGCATTTTGGCTTTTTCTGCTCAGGTTACTGACTTCATCATTTATTCCTTATTTATTTATTATTTCCTCCTTGCTTATTGCCTTAGCTAATCTATGATTTACAGTAAGTTTCATATAGTCTTCTGATATCCATTGTGATCTTATCTTTATTCCCTGTCTTTTTAATGAAATGTTAGTTCTTTGCATGTGTAATGTTCTTGATGTCATCTCATGGTTCTTTAGGTTTCCTGTCATTCATGTTCCATGTGTCAAATCTGTTCCTGAGATGCTCCTGAAATTGAGATGAGATTGCTTAAGGTTTACTTTTGGTATCGTGGGCTTGTTTTCTTTTTTTCAACTTCAACCTGAATGTATACTTGGTATGTTCCAAAGTTGGTCCCTGGCTTCTTGTTATCTGCAATATTGTGCTTCTCCATTGTGTCTCTCACCAACGCAGTCAATTTTATTTTGTGCATTCTATGTGTAGAAGTCCATGTGAATATTCTCTACTTCGATTGTTAGGAAAAATGCATTTGCTATGCATAATTCACTTTTATTGCAAAATTTTATCATGTCATTTCCAGTTTTGTATCACTAGGATTATATTTTACAACTTTTGTCCCTTCCTCTTTGTTTCCAACTTTTGCATTCCAATCAACAATAATTCTCAATGAATTTTGATTGTACATGTCAATTTTAGACTGACTACATTGGTAGTATTATTTAATCTCTTTGTAATTTGTTTTAATAATTGGCCTATAAATTTGAATAATATTTGTATTGTTTCAATTTCCTTTATGTGGAGAGGCATTATCCTAATACCTATAGTATTGTACTACAAGATAGCTCTTGAAATGCCCTTTTTGACTACATACAATGGTATCCTTCCTGAATCTGTCCTTCTTGTCATAGTGAACCATATGATTTTTGGACTCAAAATAGCCAATACCAGTTATTTCAATTCACTTACTTCAGAATATTGATCTTTAAGCAATCCATTCCATTTCTGATTTTTTAAATTTTCCTAGAGTCATACCTTGTACATTCCAAGCTTCAGTTATTAACTTATGCTTGCAGCTATTTCTTTTCATTTTGAGTCAAGCCTCCTCAGTAAAGGTAAGACCTGAAGACCTTAGTCCAGCAGGCTTGACTCCATCCATGTCACTATCTTGGACTCTACTTTGAGAGGTTGTTCTTCTTCAGCCATAATTTGAATGGCTTCTGACTTGAGGGGCTCATCTTTGGCATTGAGTCTGACAATGTTCTGCTTCCATTCATGCAATTTTCAGTAGCTAACAATGTTTTGATGATATTCATAAGACTTTCAATGGCTAATAGTTAGTAGTGGACTTTATCCATGGTTGTGTGGTTGTTGCGTGGTTGTCCTTACTTCGTGTCCAACTTTCACAGGTATATGAATCACCTGAAAATACCACAGTTTGAGTCAGGGGCCACTTAGTCTTGAAAGTGAAAGACTTTCTTTTCAACACTTTATTTCAAAAAATGTCCCCTATAGTTTTGGCACATAATTCACATACCAGACAATTCAACAGTGCAATCGTTCGATCACATCAAGGGGAGTTGTACAATCACCACCATATCTATCTTAGAGCCTCCCCTCCCACCTCCACCCCCAATTGTCACATTGCTTTTAAACTGAGCTTTGCAATCACTATCAGTTCTAGTACTTTTTCTCCTCTTCCCTGCTTCCCTTCCCTCCTAATCACCATCCCCCACCCCTGAATTCCCTATAACATCTTGTATCAGTTATTATCATCAGACATCTATTCCTCTTGTGCTTCACAGTTGGAAACCCCAACAGAAAACAGTGTAGGGCAAATCACACTAAGGTAATAAGGATAAGATCATATTAGTATAAAGGCAAAAATACAAATGATGTGTAATCGGTAGAAGACCCCATCAGCATTCAAAAAGCCAGGGAAGAAATTTCTGTCATGGGACATCTAAGAGAAACTTGCACCCAGTACTAATTCAGGTCACAAAGGGAGTCAGTACTAATATAGGGAGGACAACTGCCCTGGTATCGAGTTTGATCCAGCATAATCAAGATTACAATGGTCTCTGCCTGATAGTAATCTGTTTGGGACTCTTGCTTTTGGCTAGAACAGTTGTGTCAGCAGCTAGGCCTGGCTAGATACTCTGTAGATAGGTTTTGAACTCCCACTGTCCTCCATAGATTTCTGCAAATTAGGTGCTCATAATTTTAGCCATTATACTTTTCTCTTCACCATATTGAATTTTGTAATTGTCATCTTTGGATCACACAAACTGATATATTTCTGTGTAGATGTAGTTGGCCCCTTGCTTAGATGGCTTCTTGTTTGACTACAAGCCTTAAAGGCCCTGGACACTGTTTCGATTGATATTTAGGCAGTATCGGCTTTCTTCACCACACTTTGCTGTAGCACCCTTATCTTCAGTGATCATTTCATGATGTTGAGTATCCAGCAGGACTGTGATGTTATATAAGAACTAAATGTTCTTAAGTTGGAGCTAGGGTTTAGTGTGAGCCCCAAACTCATTCTTGGATCTATGCTTTTCTTCTCTTCTTTTTAAAAATATTTTTATTGGGGGCATGTATAGCTCTTATCACAATCTATACATACATCCATTGTGGCAAACACATTTGTACATCTGTTGCTATAATAATTTTCAAAACATTTTTTTCTACTTGAGCCCTTGGTATCAGCTCATTTTCCCCTCCCCCACCTGTCCTCCCACATGAACCCTTGATAATTTATACATTTTTTTTCATGTCTTACACCAACTGCTGTCTCCCTTCACTCACTTTTCTGTTATCTGTCCCCATGGGAGGAAGTTATATATCCATTGTTGTGATTGACCCTCCTGGTATCTTTTTCTTTCTTCACCTTTTAAAAATTTACTATAACTTGGGATTTAATATATATGTCATATCATTCCATAATACAATCATGTTCAACACCTTAAAGAAGTGCCCCAGATTTGCCCAAAGCTAATGATTTTGATGTTTTCACTCATGATTCTGGTATAATATTTACTGTTGGGCTGTGATCTTTAAGGTTGGCAGTGTAACCACCATCCATTTCATGGGACATAGATGAGGTTTTCTAATCCCATAAACCATTACGGCCGCAGAAACTCATAGGGACTGGTCTATCCTCTCCCATTGGATTACTGAGTTGTTATCAATCCGATGGCAGTAAGTTAGAGATTCCATGAACTTGTGGCTCCAACAAGAGGGATCCATGACAACTTCAGTCTTTATACCATGTATTATGGTGTATAAGTCCTGTTGTGAGGGTTTTTGTTCTCTTTACATTGAGTTGCACTCCTTATCTAAGACTGAAATCTCTGATCTTCATCAGCCAGGGTTTCAAGCCCTCCTTACTTTCAGCAAGCCGAACTGGGTCATCTGTCTTTCAAAGTGTGTTAATAAGCCTTCCATAAGGTAAACTGAGTCACAGAATGAGACCAGAGTCACAATGAAGGAAAGTAAATTCAAGGACAGCTTTATTGTAGTGAAAAAGCTCCCAGAAAGGTTCTGAGACCTAGCGAGGCAGGTCAGGGAAATCATGCTCAGTGGTCAGGTTGCAGGGGTTTTAAAAGAAGGTGCCCATGGGTGGGCAAACTGTCTAAGGCGGCAGGTGTTGCAAGCCATCCCAAGAACAGTCTGTCAGCTTCTTACGGTCCTCTGTGTACGAGAACGCGAGGCTTCACTCACTCCCTGACCCGGTTGCTCCGTCTTGGCTCCGTTTGGCCTGGCCAGTTTTCTGCTTTGAAGGGGGCCCTTCCATGCGTCAGCCTGACTCCATCCAGACACCTTCCTCCTTACATGGTTTATGTACAGATTCTGAAAAAACACAGTTGTTCTGGAATTCCATTGTTCCAAATGTTATCCATCATCTATTTTGATCATCATAGGTGAATGCTTTTGTGTAGCCAATAAACCACAAGTAAACATCTTTCTGGTATTCTCTAATTTTAGCCAGGCTCATAGCTTACTTCAGCGATGAAATCCTTCAACCTAAAGCCTCCTCTGCATCCAACTTGAACTCTGGCAGCTCCTTGTCTAGGAATTATCTGCAGCAATATTTTACTTGCAAATTATAGTAATGTCCACATTTTGTGGGGTGAGTTTTCTTTGGAATGAGCGAAAATATGAGTCTCTTCCAACCAGTGGGTCAGGGATCTGACTTCCAAGTTTCCTAGCATAGACTAATGAGTGCTTCCAGTACTTCATCAGTTATTGACAGATCGAAGTTGAAATGTTCTTGATCCCATTCATTTTGTATTATATGCATAATTTCCATATACTTTTGATACTTCCTGAATTGTTCAATATTTTGATTATAATCTTTCATTATTGCAACTTGAAGCTTGATTCTTTCTCTTCAATTCTTGGTCTCACTGCCACCACTGCCCTGAGCAGCAGAGCCCACCAGCTGTTCTGCTGCTGGGCTCTGTTCACCTCTCCTTTTGCCTCCAAGTCCACGCGGACATCAGACAGACATATGTCACTCATTCACTATTCTGCTTGAGCCCTTCGCTAGGAGAAGAGCCCTGCGCTGCCTCCACAGAGTTTATCCTGGTAGGGAAAGGATGCACAGTGAATCAGGAGGCCCGTATTCACAGACAGGAAGGTTTGGAAAAGGTGCAAAGTGGAGTGATGGGGAAAATGCCCAAAGATAAGCAGGAGGCCACCTGGGAAAGACCTGAAGTGAAAGCCCTGGGCAGGGTGGCCAAGGACCTCATGTTGCTGAGAAACCAACAGGCTACAATGGGCGCGGACTGTGGGGCAATCCCCAGCTTCACAAAGACCTCAGAGGCGAGTTCACTCCCATTTCCATAAGGAGAGTCTGCTGGGTACAGCTGCGATGCGTTATCACTTAAGGAAAGCCATCACAATGCGTTAAGCAAAGAAGTGGTGCGTTGCTGCTGCTGGTGTGGCTGCTGCTCGGCCCGTCGAGTCTGTTCTGACTCGGTGACCCAAGGTACAACAGAGTGAAACTGCATGCTTCTGCAGCATCCTCACAAGTGTTCCTATGACTCAGCCCATTGCTGCAACACCAGTATCAGTGGTTCTCAACCTTCCTAATGCCGCGGCCCTTTATTACAGTCCCTCATGTTGTGGTGACCCCCCCCCACCATAAAATTATGTTCGCCGGTACTGTTATGAATCATAATGTAAATATCTGATATGCAGGGTGTATTTTCATTGTTAAAAACTGAACATCATAAAATCATAGTTATTAATCACAAAAACTATATGTAATTATATATTGTGAAATATTTATTTCTAATGACAAATAAATGAAAATTTGTCTTGAAGCATGTAGCATGTAACAATTTTCACGCCGGGTACTCATATGTAGGTGTATCTGCATGTGGCGGACCCACCTGGAGATGGATAGAGGAGCGGTGTCTCTGTTCCTAGGACCAATGGAAATATGTCTTCCGATGGTCTTAGGTGACCCCTATGGAAGGGTCGTTCTACCTCCAAAGGGGTCGTGACCCACAGGTTGAGAACTGCCGCACATATCAATCCATCCTCTTTTTCACTGTCCCTTCACTTTACCAAACATAATGACGTTCTCCAAGGACTGCTCTCTCCTGACTACAGCATGTAACATGTCGTCTCAACATCCTTGTATCTAAGGAGCATCCTGCTATACTTCTTCCAATACAGATTTGCTTGTCCTGTTAGCAGTCCATGGTACTACTCTCAGTATGCTTTGCCAGCACCACAATTCTAGGTTGCACTATATTTTCAGAAATAATTCCCCTGTATTGTTGCTGGGGTGATCAATTCGGAAATGTTGGTGATGGGTTCCAATTGTTATGACTTTTAACAGTGCCAGCTAACTGTGCACTCATGATTGAGATGGAAAAATTATGCATTTTAATTGCCACATAATAAAGACTACAGGAAAATATATTTTTAAGTATTTACATATCAAGAAGTCATCCCAGCACAACTCAAGTGCATAAGTCAGATGCTAATCCATAAGTCCCTCTTAAGATTCATGTAGCCACAAGCAGGTGATGCAGAAGATCCTGCTATTGGGTACAGAGCTGTGTAGATCCAAGGTTGGTGGGAACATAGGGCATCAACAGTTCCCAGGAGTGGGAGAAGAATCGCAGCAAGCAGCGAGGCTAAGGGACTGAGAGAGAAAAATAGGTCTCTAGTTTCCCTTAGTTGTGGCCTGTTTATACTTCATTTTGAAGTAAAAGAGCTCGCGGTATTTGCATGATTATTTCTTCTATTTGCTTTATTTATGTCTCTTCTGACAACCACGTTGTTGTTTTCTCTCCTTCTGTCTTTTAATGGCCTTTTCTTTATGCATACACCATGTTTTTGATGTCAACTCACTACTCATGTGGTCGTAGGTCAATCATTTTCTTAGGTCTTGGTCTAATGTTCTTGGGTCACATGTGTTCATGAAAATTATACAGTTAGGTGAGATATACTCAATGTCCTATTGTGGTCCTTATGGAGTTATTTTAAATTTCTTGAAACTTCCCCATTAATCTTTTCCATATTAGGTCCCCACTATAGTTTTGCCTGGTTTTTGAAAAATTTGGCTGATTATTGAAATTCTCCATCTTTTCTTCCTATAGATATAATTATATTGATCCCATATAGTCCCTCTCTTGATGTTCATGTGTATACTTGCCATTTAGTTGTTGACAATATATTTTAAATACAAAGATGTTAGTTTTGCGAAATTCTATCTTTAAATATCTGTTTTCCTCTTTATTACCAAGGACGTAATGTCCAACTACTGATTCTTTCGTTTTGTTTCTGTTTGCATTCCATTCACCAGTAATTATGTTCTTGATTTTGTGTTTAATCAAATTTAGAGCGAAGGAATTGGTAGGATTCTTCCATTTCTTCATCACTAGCTTTAATAGTTGTGTAAATTTGAATAATACTTGTAATCATTGACCTTCTTTGTAGGCACATAGGTATTATCCTATCACAGACAACATTGAATTTCAAATAGATATTGAAGCATTCTTTTGACAATAATACAATGTCAGTGCTCTTAGACTTGCTATTCCTGACATGTTATAGTACTGTCTGGCTCAAATGACCAGTGCCAGTCCATTGCAGTTCACAATGCTTTGGATATTAATTTTATGTGTTCCATTTCACTTATGAAGATATCTAATCTTTCTATATTAATATTTCACACATTCCATCTCTCATTACTGTAGAATTTTTGAAGCTGTTTCTTCTCATTTGTAGTCATGTATATCAGCGAATAAATATTCTGAAAGCTTTACACTATTCTGGTTACTTGGTCATTAAGGTCTACCTTATTTTGAGAAGGAGCACTTCCTCAATCATATTTTATGTGCCTTCCCACTTGAAGGCCGCATCTTCCAGGAATATATCTGATGATGACAGGCTTTTCCCTCTTTGTAGTCTATTCTTAATCTTGAGACACTGTTCAAAATTGGTCACCATGGGCGACTCTGCTTGTATTTGAAAGACAGAAGAAATATTTGCTAGCTTCAGAGTACCAGACACTCCATCAGACACAAACACACACACACACACACACACACACACACACACACACACACCAAACTTCCAGATAGGGGTGTTAAATCATATTAGCCAATCATGAAAACACAAATATTGTATGAAGTCACTATTTCAAAAAGTCAAGTAAAGATTTACAATCAGAAATATTCTTTGAAGGTTATCAGTGGTAGGAGGAAAGGTAGGATAATTCACCAACTTGATATTTCATATTCATTAAGGTGGGTGAAGAGAAAAACAGTATGAAATACAGAGAAGTCCAGCACAAAATTATAAAGGTAAAGGAAAACACATAGAGCAGTAAATGAGTTAAAAGCAATAAAGATAAATGCTATTATATACAAGAACATGCAACAAGAGCAATAACAATAATCTAAGAGCCTGTCTTAGCCTTGTTTTCTAGATAAGCAAATACATATATAAGGACTTCAAAAGTTTGGGAAATATTTCACTTTTCTATATATTTTTTGAAGCCCTCTTGTATGGATATATAGAGAGAGATGTAGCTCAAGGAAATATCTCAGGCACTACAGAGGCTGTGAAGTTATACATTTGTGGGTCAAATTTCAGCTAGGAAGCTTCTTCTTCTGACTTAAAGCATGTAACAGCTGGTGAATTCAATATAGGCAGATCAGACAGCAAGTTGATGACTACAGAAACTGATAATCCAGCAGGTAAATTGGAAGGCTGCCAACTCACAGGCTGTAAAACCTATCAATTCTCAGGATTAACAAGAAATATACATACTACTGGTTCTACAAAGGAAGAATTGGACATCACATCATGATGAACCAGATCTAGGATCTACATTCAGCATAAATAATATGATCATTGTCAGAATATCCATACATATTAGCAGCAGGACTTATCCTTAAGGAAACTTATTTTCAACAGATTGGCTACTTATAGCAGATATCATCATGGATTTGATTGTATTATAACAGATTTCACCCTGGAGTGGGAGTGGGGGTGACTACATCATAACTTCTAAACCACTGGCAATGAGAATTATGCACCAGCCATAATAACACACAACTTTATCCAACTCAGTCCATATTGTTTATTTGACACCTGTAGACATCTCATGAAACATATATTATCTTTAAATAAAAATTAGATGTGCTTTAAGGCTTAATAAGTCTCATGCCTAACACTGTACAACTAGTCCTACCTATATTTACATCTTATATTTACGAGAACAAAAATATTTGATGAACATATGCAAGGAATATGTGTTCATAAAAACTATAGCTCCTTTCCACCATTAATTATGTAGCCTTAATATTTAGAACTACATTCTTTCATGACCCATTATAATTTTACTTTTCTCTTATCAAGCATCACAGCTTGGTGAGACTATTTTCCTTGTAGGGTGACCCAAACTTTATGAAAGATCATGATCATTTGTTACTGTAATTACTTTTTCATTGACTTTAATTACAGAACACAGTATAACTAAGAGACTAAGAAATCTCCTGTATTCCAAAAACACTCATTTTTGCTGCTATTATATGATATAAATCCAATATCCCTTCACTAATAATGATCAAGCACCTGAATCAATACACATTTTATTTACCTGTTAATTCAGAGGTATGAAGAACCAAAAGTGAGCTGGTGTCATGCTTAACTTCCTGTTCAATAGAATTAGTATTATGTCTCCCAATAGGAATACTCTTCTCTATGGAATTAAGACCTCCAAGCTTACAGAGGATAGGTCACAAGGATGAAAGCAAAAGTTATATTACTTGGGGTAATAGGGATATTATTGAGTAGCAACACTCCTGTTCCCACACCTGGGTTACTAGACTTACAGCTTTTGGAGAGAACACACCATATTCCAGACACTGATTTATTGCATATTCAGCTTCCATGGCACTGCAACCTGTATGGAACCATGTGTATGTCTTTAGAAGGTTATCTTTTAGTTCTGTCAAGGCATCTGCTACAAGATGATGGGGAGCATAGTAAGATCAATTAATTCCATGATCAATTAATAACCAGAGAGATACATCGAAAGGTATAAATCTCACATATGTAAAAGATTAGAGAAACCAAGTCAAATTAAACCAGACGATGACATTTGGGAGCTGATGACTTTGATGCATTTTATCTTAGGTCTTAAAATCAGAGTATAGGAGGTGGTACCCATAGAAAATCAGAATATTTTTTTCAAAGCTATGTATTTAATTTTTTTACACCACGACCTTATCACCTTCAAATTGCTCTCCAATACACCGAACATAGTTGCCAAATCTGCTATTACATTCTTGGAAACATTTTTTAAACTCATCTATTTGGTTGGCTGACAGCATTTCCCTCATGTTTTTTCTTTACCTCTTCTACACTGTCAAATCACTGTCCTTTCATGTCCCTTTTCATTCACAAAACAAAAAGAAGTCACATGGAGCTAGGTCAGGTGAGTCCGATGCATCTGACAAAAGAAACATGCTGGGTTTTGCCAAAAACAGGTGCGCTGAGATGGCTGTGTGAGCAGGTACATTGTTGTGGTAGTAAAGCCAGTCCTCCTTATGCTGCAAATCAGGACTTTTTTGGTCTCGCACTGTTACAAAATCTTTTCAAAACCTCTTAATAGAAAGCTTAATTAATAGTGTATTCTGGTAGAAAAAACTCCAAATGTACTATCCCACTCACATCAAAAACAAACAAACAAACAAACAAAGCGCATTGTCTTGGTCTTTGATTTCACTTGAAGAACTTTTTTGGGGGGCGAGAAGACGATGGTGTCTTCCACTGGCTTTTGGGGTCATAAGAATAGTACCATCACTTCTCATAACTCTGGGTCAATTTGGAGCTGTTCTTTCAAAACACGGCACGTTTCCACTAGATGCTCTTTTGACTAGTCAGTCAGAACCCGAGGCACACATTCCACTGCCACTCTTCTCATTCCCAAATCTTCCATTAAAATTCGCTGGAATGGTCCAGATAACATCCCCATCTCTTCAGTGGTCTGTCATCGGTCTTTGAGCACAAGTACATGAATTTTGTCAGCGTTTTCATCTGTTTGGGAAGTTTGTGGACGTCCAGAACAAGGTTTGCCATCAATTGACATTTCACTGTTTTTGAAAGGAGAAAACCACTCATACACATGAGGTTTTCCCATAGTACTGTGCCTGTAAGTTGTGGTCGACATCACAACAGTTTCTGTGTCATTTTTCCTGAGCAGGAAACAAAATTTCATAGCCACACACTGGTCTCTTAAATCAGTCAACACAACAAATGAGGTTCAAGAGAAACTGTTTTTATGGGAAAATTCACTGTGATCAGAGAGAACCTTCCCAGCGAATGGCACTGAGTGCACTAACTCAGAGTGAGTTTCTTGATGCTCACCTAGTGGGGGAAAAAATGCATATTAGGAAAACTGCCCAACAGAGGTTTTTTCCCATGAGGGGGGGTGCTCCTCCTATACTTAAACTGAGAATATAAACTAAAAATAAGAAATACCATAAGGTTGTAAATCATATAATCCAAAAGTGAAGGAGGAAATGGTATCAGAGCCTAAATTGTGAGAATCTGGTTTGCAGAAGGCTATGGATGGTAGTGGGAGCCCAAAATACATTTGGGCCTCTGGTGATTTCCCTCTATCCATAATAGAGAGATGAGGAGAAACTGGTTACCAAACAGAAAGAATTGGAGTTATGACTATAGAAGATTAAAATGATAAACCTGAATTGAACAGTTAAAATATTGCCAGTTGACTCCCCCCTCTGATGCACGTTAGGCCTGCTTTGGTTTTCAACATTTTCTGTATTTTTGTATTATGTTTTTTTTTTTTGCTTATATTGGGGGTTATTTCAGATGCATTGTCAATGGGGGTAACCCTTTTGACTTTTTGTTATAAGTTTTTTTCCTGTTTTTCAGTATATGAAACCCTGGATTGATGAGCCCATGGGGACAGCAAATAGAATAAGGGTCTCTGGCGAGCGGGCAAAGGGATGGGAGTGGGGGATAAAGAGAGAGTTGATGTCAAGGAATTCAAGAAGGAAGAGAACATTTTGATACTGATTGTGGTAGCAATTGTACAATACTGTTTGGTGTTATTGAACTATGCAAAGATATGATATCTGTTTTAACTCCCAAGAAAATGATTTTGAAGAAAAAGAAGAAAGAAAGCCTTACAGATATTGTGGATTGTGACTGTTACTCAGTGAGTGAATTTCGGATGCCTTGAATCCGGAAGTTTGGACTAGGTTGAAGAAAATGGTCACTGAAATAAAAGTGGTTTGGAAGCCAGTTTTTGCTGCTGCTGTTATTTAATTTAGACAATAAGATACAGTGAACTACAACAGTGGGGCTTTCAATAATTATTCTTTGCATGTTGGGCATTGTATGTTTATTTGTTCTATGTTTATTTGTTACTATAATGATTTGAAATTTAAATTCACCTCTGGGAACTGTTAAAATATCTTTTTGTATTTTTCCGTCTAAGTTCAGGAGCAGGTTGAGATAAAACAAGCTATATAACCTTAAGAAATAAGTAGTTCAATTCTTTTGGAGCTAAGAATTCTAGAAATAGAGAGAACACCAGTTCAACTAACTCAATGTCTTCATTGTAAAGATGATTAATGCCTGTAGATATTTCATGACTCATTCAGATTTGTCAACATATTTTCTGTGGCAGAACTGGAGCCGAACTCAAGCCCCCCCAAGTCCTTGTTCATAACCTTTCAACCATAACAAAGTATCTTATTTCAGACAGGTTTCTTGGCATCGGTATGAGAAGTTAACTATAGAAATTACATGATCTTAGAAAAGAAGAAGCCAAGAAGTGGCTTTAGAATTTTAATGTGGGTAATCCTGACATCGAACTATCTCGAATATAATTCTGGGCATTGGTTTTCTTTTTCTTGTCATAGGCTGACAAGTAGGTCTTTGAATTTAACTTTTTATCTCAATCCTCAAGCAGCACGAGGTAATTAGATCTCTGGCTAAAAATCACTAGCTGGAATAGAAATATTTAGCAAAGTCAAAATCCCTGGAGAAATCAAAGGGCTAAAATTTGACACATGAAGAAAATTTATATTCATAGACTAAAATAATTTAGTGCAGTGTCTCTCCCAGTCCTCCATCTCTTCTTTGCTTGCCATTGCTGCTGTCTCCATGTTTAACGCTGCTGTAATAGCAATAGCAAAATATGTTTGGACATCCACAGTCTCCTCAGCAAAATGTAGGTTTATTCCAGTAGGTATCTTAAAAATCTTCCATATTGTACTTGGTACAGTTGATTTAACAAAGATAAAATAGTTTTCACAGAAAAAAAGTAGTGTTCTCAAAAGTTTTGAGGCTAGAAGTCTGAAGTTAAAGGTCAGGTTCCAAGGGCAGGTTTCCTCACTCCATGTGTTCTCACGCTGGGAGGTTCCCCAACCCGGGTTGGGGCCCGAGGTCGGGAAGGATATTTTAACTCCTTTCATAATATTTCCCGCCCCACTCCCAGCACTATTTCCTTGGTGCTAATAGGTCTCTCTTCTCTCTGCTTGCTTGTTTCATTTCCTTTCTATCTCAAAAGATTCACTAAAGATAAAAAATGAATCTTGTAGCTTGAATCTTGCTTCTTTATCATAATTTCTACTGCTTTGCAAACACTATAGGGGGTGTGGTTTTCAATTCTTAAGATGATTGCAGCAGATAAAAAATGGAGGAAAATCACATAATTCTGAGAATCATATCTAAGCCAAATTGACACATGTTTATGGATTATGATTCAATCTGCCACAGTCCATCCTTGGGATCCCCCAAATTAATGTTCTTGTTACTTGCATTGTCTCCAAATCTTCAATCAATTCAAAGTTTAAAGTTCAAACTGAGCCCATATCTCTTTTCATCTATAAATCTGTAATGGAATCTCTCTGCTCCTACTGTATAATGGTGGAACAGGCACAAGCTAGAGACCCCCGTTTTGCAGGAACCCTCCTTCCCCAAATTCCTATCTTCACCCACTCTTTGGGTCAGCTCCCAAGCTATCTCAAACTGATGTCCTGGATATTCTATTGGTCTGTTGATGTTTCTTGCTCTCTATAAAATCTTTCTATCCTTACCATACCAAGAGAAGAGTTACAACTCTTCCCTTCCTTTTGACCCTCACGAGAATTTTTTCAGATATTCAGACATCCGCAATTTCTTCAAGACAATCTAGGCTTTTACTATGGGTACCTCAAAACTCTTCCCCAAACCACTTCCTATCCAATTCCAAATCCAGTTCCACATTTAGGAATCTATTAGAGTACCACTCTTCCTGTCAAAAAGTCAATTATATTGGATTACAGAGTGGAGGATCATTACACTGAGAATCATGGCCTATGTAAATTAACACATAATTAGGGCACGTAATTCCGTTCATAACAGCCAGATTATGCGGTGTATACAGAGGTAAAGCAAGATTTTTTTTCCATAATCCATGATGACATCAGCAGAATGCACAGCATGTACATGGACTTGTTCTGGTCGTGCACCTCAGTGCTTCACCTTGACATGATAATGTTTCTGAGTATTTTCTAAGTCAATGCATATACTTTGTAATAAATAATATGTAGTACAATTATTGAATTATTATAATTATGGTTGTGTCACAAAACTTGTGCTTTGGTGAAGATTAATTTGCTGTTCTTTAGTTTAAGAAATGTTTAAATAGACACACCTTCAGTAGTAATAAGGATATTTTAACTCCTTTCATAATATTTCCCTAATGTTAAAAAACTACACTATACTTATAGAGGAATAACTGAAACCATTAAAACTATAAAGAAGATATTAAAATTTATGTGCAATCACTTTATTGAAAATGAACAATTAAAACAATCTTAGAACACAGATAACCACAATACTTCTTATCAAAGCGCATGGAAATACTTGGGCTTTTGTGCTTCACAGCTGTTAGGTGACATAGTTACTGCTGCCCCATGGGTGCCCTATGTACTATGAAAATCTACCTGAAACCTTTGCTACTATTACAATCATTGCTACATCGGATGTCATTTGTAGTCATTTCATTTCATTGAAGGACTTTCTCTTTTTCACCGAGCCTCCACTTTATCAAGCATGGTGACCTTCCCTGGGCACTGGCAACTCTCTACAACATGTTTAGAGTGCACGAAAACAAGACTTGTCATCTTCCCTTCTACAGAGCCAGTTGGCTGCACATCCTCCAATGGAGCGTTGTTTGTTCTCCTATCAGGCTACCTATGGCATCATTAATATGCTGTACTTTAAATAGCCCCTTATCTATCATTACTAATTTTATTTCTCCTATTTGTTCTCTCTACATGCTATTTGACATATACCAGAAAAAAATCTCTGTGGGCAGTTTCATAGTACACATTTTTTTGTGCTAGACGATCATCAAGCAACTCGCTCTGAGTTAGTGTCTCAGTTTGTTCCCTTCCCCTGGGAAGGTCCCAGTGGTCACAGTGGGTTTTTTCCCTTGAATCTCATTTTTTGTGATGGCCAATTTAAGAGAACAATGTGAGGCTGTGAAATTTTGCTTCCTGCTCAGGAAAAATGCCACAGAATCTGTTGTAATGTTAACCCAGCTTACAAGGACAGTGCTGTGGGAAAAACTGAAGTGTACAAGTGTTTTTCTCCTATCAGAAAAGGTGAAAGGTCAATTGATGATAAGCCTCATTCTGGACATCCGTCAAATTCCTGAACTGATAAAAATGTCAACTCATAGTGTATTTGGAGTTTGTTTCACCAGGCCAGACTGTTAATCAAGCTTTCTATTTAGAGTCATGGTTCTGAACCTTCCTAATACCATGAGCCTTTAATATAGTTCCTCATGCTGTGGTGACCTCCCAAATATAAAATTATTTGTGCTGCTACTTCATAACTGTGAGTTTGCTTCTGTTATGATTGGGGGACCCCTGTAAAAGGGTCGTTCCACCCCCAAAGAGGCCGTGACCCACAGGTTGAGAACTGCTGATTTAGAGGTTCTGAAAAGATTCAGCTGCTCAAGCAGCCATCTCCGTGAGCCAGATTTTGGCAAAAAACAGAGTGCTTCTCTTGCCCCCCCACACATAACTCACCTGACTTCACTCCATGTGACTTCTTATGTTTCTGTGAATGAAGAGGGACATGAAAGGCCAGCGATTTGACAATATAAAAGAGGTGAAGAAAAAATGAGGGAGGTGCTCTCAGCCATCCTAACAGATGATTTTGAAAAATATTCCCAAGAAAGGAATCATAGATTTACAAATGTATTAAGTCTAATGGAGAGTACTTTGAACCCTTTATAGATAGGGCTGTCGGATTAGTAGTTTATCCAGTGAGAGAGTAATTAGAGGTTCTCTTTTCAAGAAGTAAACTGAATGTAAATTCACAATATCCTGTAGAGAGAAGCCTAACTTAGGGAGACTAGGATGATGATGATGTCCTGCATATTCTGTGAGAAATAAATATCTATTCAGTTAACCATTAGAACAATGTTTAGGCTATACTCCATTTCAAATTATCCTCTTTAATAACCTGTGAATACAGTAACATTTTCCATGTGCTAGTTTGTTTCTTCATAAGTATATTAACGTTACACATTTTTAAAGCAAGAAAACAATTTAATAGATTCTATTTAATAGTGAGTAATTTTGATCACTTAGTTGATCTGATGATTGGAAAATATCTAAATTACTTTTTTCTTTAATTTATTGTTGCCGGGGAGGCTACACTTTTAGAGAGTAAATTTCATGACAATTTTTTTTGCCCAAGAACAATTCACCTAACAGTCTTCATATCCCCATGATTATTTCCGGCATCAGTTATTACATTGATAGTTTCAAGTTCTTTTTTTCTGCTGTAGTTCCTGTATGTTAATTATAGTACATTCTGTTCTTTGATAAAAGAGGTTTCCAGATCCCCCTTTTTCTATTTGGAGACCATCATTATGACTGATGTGCTACTTTTAATTCTATATGTAATAGTTAATTTGCAATATCATTTAAATGCTTAAAGTACTTCAAATATTATAATTCAAAGTCTATTCAATCCAAATCTGATGTTCTTTTTATATAACCAATAAGTATTTAATGATCTCTTGTTTCTGGCAGAGAAATCTGGGAAGGGCATTCATTGTTTTCCAATTGACACTATGTCAATTAGTCTTGGAGTAAAGAATTATCAGTGATCCAGACACTCTTTGATGGATTGTTGAAAATTATAGACATACTGTTACAAGAGAACTAAACCTATCTGTCCTGTAATTGCTCACACTTGTTACTGTTATAGCCCATAATTGTGGCTATTGTGTAACTCACTGAGTCTTTTCCATGCATGTAGAATTTCCTCTTATGTTCATACTCAGCAAGTGATAAGTATGAGAAGGACCAGAAGCAATGATTTAAGATATACCGGTGACATACTAGATCTGAAAACAAATAGATTCAAAGACTGTAAAGCAACAAAATGAAAAGGTGCCTTCCAAAATAGCATATAATTTACCAATTTGGATGCCTCTAAATCATCTTACCTTTATTACATGAAGCATGTGTTCCCAGGTGATACAAAAAGCATACTGTTAGTAACTGACAGGATACACTATGGAAATCTCATCCATAAAAATGAAAAAAACATAGCTTGGGGCTGGTGCATCTTAATCCTGAAATGACATCATTTCTTTGCAACCGCTTAAAGAAGTCTTTACTTAAAAAATATATTCCTTGATCTCTTGGTTGTTGCTTCCATGAACATTGACTGTGGATCCAAGCAAGACAACCCCTTCACAGCGTCAGTCTTTTCTCCATTATAACATGCTGTCATCTAATCGTCCCATTGTGAGGATTTTGATATTCTTTATATTGAATTGTAATCCATCCTAAAAGCTGCAATCCTTGGTCTCCATCAGCAAGTGATTCAAGTCTTCTCACTTTCAGCAAATAATTGTGCCATCTGCATATGAAAGGTTGTTATTAAACTTTCCTCCAATCCTGATGCCACACTCTTCTTGATTTAATCCAGCTTCTATGATTATTTTCTAAGCATATGGATTGAATAAGAGAATAGAAATCTGGTGCAAACCTTTTTTTATTTTAAACCATACCGCATTCTCTTGTTCTTTTAGCATAATTACATCTTTTTTTAAAATCATTTTATTAGGGGATCATACAACTCTTATCATAATCCATACATACATCAATTGTGTAAAGCGCATTTGTACATTCATTGCCCTCATCATTC
>NW_022103906.1:5809335-5864612 GCF_000313985.2 Echinops telfairi
AAAACATACCAAGAAAGAAAAGCTTGTAGTTAGTTCAAGGATCACTGGCCTTTAGGAGTGTTTTCCAGTCCAGCCTGTTGGGACACCATGCCCTGTCCCCAAAGTCCACCCTTATCATTCCCTGGGGATCTTGCTGCTCCCCTCCCCTGCTGTTCTTGATTCATGTATAGGTTTTGCGTGAGCACAATGATGTATTTTAGAATTCTCATTCTTCTGAAAGTTATCCATAGTTTATTTTTATTTTTACTGCCTAATGCCTTTGCATAATCAATAAAACAAAAGTAAACATCTTTCTGGTATTCTCTGTTTTAAACCAAGATCCATCTGATGTCAGCAATGTTATCCCTTGTTCCAAATCCTCTTTTCTGAATCTTGCCGAACTTCTGGGAGCTCTCTGTCAAGGTTCTGTTGCAAGCTTTATAGAATTATTTTCAGCAAAAATTTTACTTGGCTATGATATCAATGACATTGTTTCAAAATTTGCACATTCTGGTGAGTCACCTTTCTTTGAGACGAGTACAAACATATATCTCTTCCAATTATTTGGTTAAGAACCTGACTTCTAAATTTCTTAACATTGACAAGAAACAGCTTTAAGTGCTTCATCTGTTTCTGGAAACATTTCACTTGGTATTGAAGCCTTTTTGGCTCATGCTTTCAGTTCAGCTTGCAATTCTTCCTTCAGTATCTTTGGTTTTTTGATCACATGTTACCTCCTGAAATGGTTGAATGTTTACTAGTTATTTATTTTTTTCCGTCTACTTTTCATGCTTCCTGCATCATTCAATATTTTGCCCATAGAGGTTTGAATTTTTTTTTATTTCATGAAGTTTAAGTTATGCTGAGCATATTGTTCAGTTTTGTTTTCCAATTCTAAGTTTTTGCACATCATGTTATAATAAATACTTTGTCTAAATATTTGATAAAGGGTTATCAAAGAGATAACCCTTTGGTATTTTCTATTCAGCTCTTTGACTTCATCATTTCTTTCTTCCTCCTTAGCTGTGACACAATTAAGAGCAAGTTTCAGATTCTCTTTTTATATCCATGCTAATCTTTTCTTTCTTTCCTTTTTTAATAACCTTTGTTTCCTTCATGAATGATGTTCTTGATTTCCTCACACAGCTCATCAATTCGTCTGTCATTAGTGCTCAATGCATCAAATCTATTGGTGCCTGAAATTCAAGGTCATATTTTGACTCCTCTGACTTGTTTTAATTTTCTTCAGCTTCAACTTGAATTTACAAGTGAGCAATTGTTCCACATTAACTCTGATTTTATCTGCTGATACTTATACTATATGATATCTTCCCAAAGATACAGTCAATCTGATTTCTGTGTATTCTATGTGTATAGTCACCATTGATGTTGTTGAAACAAGTTATTTCTCTGAACAAGTAGCTATTTAGCAAAAGTCTATCATATTATCTCCAGCTTTGTTTCTATCATTCAGGCCAATTTTTCCAACTACTCTTCTCTTTGTTTCCAAATTTCACATTCTAATAGTCAATAATTTTCAATGAATCTTGATTGCATGTTTGACCAAATTCAGACTGAAGACTAGAAGAATTCTTTAATATTGTCATCACTAATTACTGTGGTTTATACATACATTTGAATAATAGTTGTATTTATTCCATTTTCTTGCATGTTGATAGCCATAATTCTCTCACAGATAGATCTTGAAGTTCCTTTGTGCAGATAAATGCAGCGACATTCTCTTGATTGTGTCATTCTTGGCATAGTAAAGCCAATTGCTTTCTGATTCAAATTAGCCAACACCAGTCCATTTTAACTCATTAACACCTGGTGATCTTTATGTTTTCCATTTCTTTTTTCACCTCCAAGTTGGCTGAATTCATATTTTGTACATACCAAGTTCCAATTATTAGTAGATTTTTGCAGCTGTTTCTTCCCATTTTGAGTTGTATCTCATCCTCACTCTCACATGTGTTAGTCCATTCAAGTCGCCATGGTCGACTCTTCTTTGAGAAAGCAGAACTCCTCAGTCATGTTTCGAGAGCCTTCTAGCCTGAGGGACCATTCTTATAACACTGTCACTGACAATGTGCTGTTTCTACTAATCAGGCTTAAAATAAAGAAAAAGCAGCTTGTGAAACTATTGTGCAATCCATAATACATTTTGATAAAATTTTTCAGATGATTGAATTTTCTTGGTTATTCTTGAACTAATCATTTATGTTGACTTATTGATATATTTTCATGGATTTGGTGTTATTTCTAATTGCTGGCTTATCATTTTAGGGAACTGATGTTCCATTAAGTATGTAATATATAAATATGTAATATGTTCTTTAATTTACACAGCAATTGAGTCCTTGATCAAGTGTGAAAAAACCTTCCAGTACGTGTCCTTTTTATTATGCTTCATTTCAAATCTTCATGTTCCCAAATAGCTAAATTTAGTGGTTTCACCTTCATTTCATCTATTTTTTACCTATTACTTAATAAAATAATCAAGGACAAAAACATAGAACTTACTGATAATGAAACCTCAATTTCAACCCAATGAATATTCAGACTAATTCATCTAATCCTACCATTTCTTTATTCTTGAGTTATAGGTTAAATTGTGCATATTTATTTACTTTTAATTTTGGTGGAAATATGCACAGCAAAAGAAGCACCATTTAAACAATTTCTACATATAATATTATTCAGTGAAATTGATTACGTTCTCCAAGTTATGCAACCACTTTTATTCTTTACCAAATTATTCCTATTTTTTAAAACCATATTTCCTAGATGCTGATGCCAAGGGCTTAAGTGGAGAGCAAATTTTTTGAGACTGATGAGGGCAACGAATGTATGAATGTGCTTTACACAATTGATGTATGTATAGATTGTGATAAGAGTTGTATCTGCCCCCAATAAAATGATTTTTAAAAATAAAAAAAGATTTACAGCTTCAGAAACACTCCCTCCCACCAAAAAACCCAAACAAATAAAAAGCCCCTCATATTTCCCAACCCATGTTTTATCTATATCTGGATGTATTAGTCATGAAACAAAGCTCCAGGGATTGATGGAATACCAATTAAAATGTTTCAACAAACACATGGAGCACTGGCCTACTCATCTAGGCCAGAAATTTTGGAAGACAGCTACTTGGTCAAATACTTGGAAAATATCCATATTTATAGCCATCCAATGAAAGGTGACCCATTAGAATACTCAAATTATAGAACAATATCACTGATATCACATGCAAGTAAACTTTGCTGAAGATCATCCAAAAATGATTACAGCAGTAATCAGAAGTCAAGGCAGGATTCAGAAAGGACATGGAACAAGGCCTATCACAGGTGATGTCAGATGGATCATGGCTGAAAGTAAAGATGCTTATCTGTGTTTTATTGACTATGCCAACACTTTCCACTGTGTGAATCCTAACAAACTATAGATAACCTTGAGAAGAATGGGAATCCCAGAACATTTCATTGTCTTTGTGCACAACTTATACATCAGTCAAGAAGAAGTTTTGATAACAGAAAAGGGAATACTTTATGGATTAAAACCGGAAATGTGGGCATCAGGGTTATATCCACTCACCATACTTATTCAATCTGTATGTTGAGCAAATAAACTGAGAAGTTGGATTATGTTAGTCTAGATTAAGTGAGTCTGGGTAGACTAGAGAAACAAATTCTTGGACACTCTCATGTGTATAGGAAAGAGCTTTATATACAAGAGCAGTTGAATATTGAGAAAATATCCCAGCCTAGTCTAGATCCAGTCTATAAGTCTGATGTTTAGCCCATATGCCCGATACCAAGCTATAAAGTCCTCTTCAGACTCATGAAACACACACAATAATGCCCAATGAAGGAAGATCACAGGCCAGAGGGCTCAAGGTCTTGTGGATCCAGTGGTGGTAAAAGCCTCTCAGCACTGACAGGGCTTTCAAAGTGCCTCCTCCAGTTCCCAGGGTCTATTGGCATAGTGCCATGTGTTTTGTAAGTAGAACGTCTCTCAGGAAGTGAGCAGAGAGAGAGGGAGAAATGTCTCCTGCCTTGAAGGAGGAAAGATACAGAAATTCCCATAATCCTCAGGGGAAGGCCATGCCCACACTGAGGCCTCATCGACTATACAATGATTGACAAGCTAAACTCCGTACCTTCACTAGTAATCCTCTCAAACTGACAACAGATTATATAACTACCACAGATTATAGGGAGAAAAATGTGGCCTCAGGAATAGAGTAAGGCTTATTATCATCCTTTAATATGCAAATGTCATATCCCTGGTTGTTCAAAGTGGGAGGACTTAAAACACTTGCTGAAGAAGTTCAAAGATTGCAACTTTCTGTATAGATTATAACTCACTCTAAAGAAGACCAAAATCCTCATAACTACCAATAGGTCACAACAGGATAAATGTAAAAAAGGTGGAAGTTGTCAAGGATTTGGTCTTACTTGCATCCACCATCAATACTCATGGAATCAGAAATCAAGAGGTCAAATGATGCATTGTCAGGTACATCTGCTGGACAGGCCTCTCTAGAATATTCAAAAACAAGGATGTTACTTTGAGGTTAAGGTGCACCTGACCTAAGCCATGGGGTTTTTATTGCCTCATGAGCATGTGAATAAGATTGTTGGTGTTGTTAGGTGCCATTGAGTTGGTTCCAACCCATAGCAACCCTAAGCCCAACAGAACTAAATACTGCCCACTCCTGCACCATCCACACAATTGTGCCTATGGCTGAGCCTATGTTGTAGCCACTGTATCAATTGATTTAATTGAGGACCTTTCTCTTTACCCTCTACTTTACCGAGCATGATGTCCTTCTCCAGGATCTGGTCTCTCCTCACAACATGTCAAAAGTATGTGAGACAAAGTTTTGCCATCCTTACCTCTAAGAAGCACTCTGGCCATACTTCTCCCAAGACAGATTGGTTGTCCTTTTAGCAGTGTAAAGTATTTTTAATATTCTTCTGCAGCACCACACTTCAAGTGCACCAATTATTTTTAGTATTCCTAATTCTTGGCCCTATCTATCTTTGCCTTCTCATGAACCATTTTTATCTCTTTCCTTCCATCAACCTTTAGCCTTCCTGTTCTGTTATCTTCTCCTTGGCCTAGGATCAAGAGAGTCTGATTGATGAACGGAGCCTTAGGACACGAGCACTTCTCAAATGTCATAGTTCTGAGCCAGGAGATTACAGGACACTTGTAATCTCATCGAAATGTGTGCTTCTAAACTGCATCAATAAAGTAGTGTCCAAAATAAAATTATTTTCAATTTTTGAGCTAAATGCCAAGTGTCCCTCTGTGACACTTAAAAAGAGTGCTTTCACTTATAAATGTGAAAGAATAATTTATAAGGCTGAGGAGTTTAATAAAGAAAAAATTTCATGTAAAAATTTTATTGTTTTATGTAGGGGCTGCATAGAGGATGATGGAAATTTGCTTCAACACAGGTATAACGCTTTTCAAGTCAATAAAATATTTGAAATATGAAATTTTGAGTTAGTTTCATGAGATAGTTAAAGTTTATTGTGTCAACCTGGCAGATAAATACATGTGAGGTTAATTGAAAGGCAAGGAGAGATAAATGGCAAGGTGAGTCTTGCCTTTCTAGTTCTTGGGTTTCTTGCTTTATGATGGTCGGACCAGGGTGCAGCTGCCTTAGCCAGTTCCCTGCTTCAGCTGGCAAGGCTCACTTCCTGCAAGACATCCCTGAGGAGAAGCCACATGGACCTACTACCCTGATGCAGCCCTGGTGTGGGAACAGCCCCCTGCCAGCGCTGAGATGCTTACACATTCACTGACTCGGCTTTCCTCCTGCAGTTGGCATAATTGCTTGTCTTTTGTGAGATTGAGGAGGGCTTTGTGGTTGGTGTTGGACATATGGGCTAATGTTGGACTTGTGGGCTTGGGCAGCACTGGGTTGGGATGTTTTCCTGATGTGCCCTTACCCTTTATAAAAACTCTCTCTTATATATATGAATTTCTATGGATTTGTTTCCCTAGTTTATCCAGAGTAACACATATCAGAAGTTTACTTCTGAATTTTATGGTAAATGAGAAAAATAATACAGGCATGTGTGTTGTGATAAATTATGTCTGTGTAGTGAAAATATTACTTTAAATAATAAATTCTTTTTATTCTAGCTTGACAGGTGTTTAGTTCTATGTATCAACTTTTATCAATGCAACATCAACTGAACAACTGAACAAGGACCTGTCTTTCAAACAGAATGATGTTAAACTTAATTGCCCATATTCTGTTTTCATTCCATGCAGGATTCTTTCATTATTATTGTTTTTTCCCCATACATATAGTATTTTGTTTTCTTCAAAATATATTTCCATATTTATGGGCCAGCAGGGACATCTTTTCAAGCATTTCATAAAAACATAATACATTTTATTGATTAAAAATAAGTCATGTTCAATTATTTGCCAAACTAGCCTTCCAGAGCATCATTTTTATCCCTTGCTAATGTTTAAGTATTTAAAATCATCAATTGGTCTGACCAACAAATCCAAAAGGTGTTAGTTGAGTTAGTTCACTGATGTGAGTAGAAAATAAATAATTTGGGCAGATCCTTATCCAATTTCAAATGTATTACCATAGCAAAGGAAACGCTAGTGCTGGGCTAATCAATTGTAATGGAAACTGAGTCAACATTATTCTGGTGGCATTAGTTTATTTTACAGCAGTGTTTTGTTTACTTAGCTCTTCCATACCCTTAATTGTGCTATTCTTTAGCGATTTGTTCAATGCTTCTGACCTAGCTATTCTTAATCCTTCAAGGACTAGGGGAGCCATGTGTCTTAGTTGGCTTTATATTCTCGGTGTCTGAAAAAGTCTTGGGCAAATAAGAGCTGTTCAATAATGCTTGTAGCTATTATAGCTGCTGAAAAACATAAATCTGTACACTATGTGCTTACCCTTTATGTATCATTGGTTCAGTTTGAAAAGATGGGGACTCATTATTTGCATTACTTCATTTGCTAATCTTTGCTCGACAAAGAACATAGACTTCCTAAAGTCCAGATAAAGCAATTTAAACTGAAATAAATCACTCAAGATACAACCTAGTGCAGAGTAGTGTTTTCCTCTGTGTCATGTGAAAAAAAAAGTTACTTGATGCCATCTGAGGACAAAGTTGCAATGTGAAATATACCTCAGGAAATGTTCAGCTCCATTTGCTGCAATCCCTCCCTGACCCTTCAGCATGCTAACACGTACTGTGCATTAAGGAAACAGAGGTATGAAACCCAGTTTTCCTTCAACTTATCTTAGATCTAGCTTTCAACTGACTTGCCTTTTTTCTTTGTCTTTTGAAATGGCTTTTGAGGTTAGCATTATGAAGGAGCTATCTTGTTAAGTGCTTTTGTGGAGAAAAGCGCATGGGCTTTTAATGTAGCTTTTAATTCAAATCCAGTAATTAACAGTTACTCTCTATTGGAAGTAGAAAAGATAATTTAGTCCCTGTATGCATTAGTATCTTCATCTGGAAAATTAGCAGAACATAATTTTTGCTGAATTGTTGTAAAGATTAATTCCGATAGACTATAAAAGACTCAAATTACTGTGCTAGGCACAGTTTAGCTTACAAACAAGTTGATAGCCATTACTACAAACTGATTTTCAGTGGCTGATATCACATTCCCAATATACAAATTATAATTTAGATTTTATTTATGCTCTTTCCCAGACTGCATATAAGTAAAATATGTGTATACAGAAAAACTTAAAAATGATATTTTAAATGATATAATTTGCATATCTCTGCAAGTGATATAATATCTACATGTATAATATATAATAAACTCTGTGTAAGTATATAACATACATGATATGGTATACTGACTCCCTGTCTATGCATTGTCACTTGATGATTTGATGCTACACACCCATAGAGACACTGTTGATGTTAGTTGTCTTTGAATTGACTTCCACTCAGAGTAAATTTATGTATAACTAAACAACATATTGCCTACTCTTGTGTAATCCTCACAGACTTTTGGTCTTTAGAAACTCCTTGTTGAAACCACCTTGTCAATTTCTATTCCTATTAGATTTCCTTAGCTTCACTGGACCTTTACTATACCGATCGTGATGTCTTCTATTCTTTTCTGAGGACACCTGAAGAATTCACGATGGTGTTTTACCAGTGTCACTTCTAAGCTGTATTCTGACTGTACTTCCTTTACAGTGAGTTTAATTTTTATTCTGGAAATTAGTGGTAAAAATCAATCGTTTTGCCAACATCACTGTTTATGTTTTTATTTCTCCTTCAATGTTTTCACTAATTGTCACATGAATTTGTGGCAATTGAAATGACTGTGACTTGGATCAGGTGTACCTTAATCTTTAGAGATATCTTTGTCTGCAACTCTTTACAGAGTGTTTTTCAGCAGATATTCCAAGGCAAATATGTGGTTTGATGGCTTGACTGCTGCTTCCATGCACATTGTCAATGCAAATGGCATGGAATCCTTGACAACTTGCTTATTCTCTATTTATTATTATTTTAATGAGTAGTCCAACTGTTAGCATTTTCTTTTTACTTACGTTCAGGTACTATCCATATTGAAGGTAATAATGAAGTGTTTGACTTTCATTAGTAAGCACTCAAAGTCCTCTTCAGTTTCAGCAAGTAAAGATTCATATTGTCAGAGAAATTGACAGTATATTTCAAAGTTAGTTCCCCCCTTTGCCTTGTTTGATTACATGGAGTTTCTCCATTGTCTCTTTCCAGAGCTACAGTTGAAATTATTTCTGTACAATCCATCCAGTGAGTTTTTATCTTTTTTCTTGTTGAAAACAAGTATTTCTGATAAATAAGTCATTGGTCTTGAAAATTCTATCATGGACTTGCAGCATAGTCACCACCACAAAGGCTGTATTTTTTTACACACACACACCCCCCCCCACCAAAAAAACCCTGACATTTTATTGGGAGCTCTTACAGATATCATACATTTTCACAATTAAATCACATCAAGCAAGATTGTAAAACTCCTATGGCGTGGAGGACTGAGAAGGTGAGGCAGCTCTGTACCATGCTGCCATCACTGGTTATGGCCTCCGAAAGTGAAGGGTCTCAAGGGCAGAGAATGCCCCTCTGCCACCTTCAGAGGGGCAGTTGCCCTGCTGGCCGACACTGCAAAAAAACCCCAAAAAACCTCCTATGGCAATCAGCTTCAAAGCATTCTCTTCCTTCTCAAGCTCCTTGATATCAGTTACCCTTATCTCCCTCACTCACCATACCCCCGGCCAGGAGGTTTTATCCGACTTGTTGTCTCTCTAGGTTCATCAATCCTGGATTTCCTTTTTAAAAAATAAAAACTAGCATTTCTTCTTATATGAAAAAGAATGTGGCTTCAGAATTGGAGAAAGGCTTGTTAAACAACCTGTGATGTATATAGAAAGATGGATGGTATAGATATCTCACAAACTTGCATGCTGAAAGTGAGGAGGACTTAGAGCAATTGCTGATGAAGATCAAGTATTGCATCCTTCAGTATGGATTACAACTCAATGCAAAGAAAACTAAAACTGTCACAGTGGACGAGTCGGTAACACCACAGTAAAAGGAGAAAAGACTCATATTGTCAAGAATTTCATCTTGCTTAGATCCATAATCCATACTCACAGAAACAGAACTCAAGAGATCCCGTGATACTTTGCATTTTGTAAATCTGCTCTACAAGATCGCTTTAAAAAATTTTTAAAGGGTGTCACTTTGAGTAATAAGATGCATGTGAACATTGGACATTAAATAAAGAAGAAGAAAAAGGAGAATTTCTGTATTTGAATTATGGTACTAGCTATGAATGTTGAAAGTACCATGAACTACCAAATAAATAAATCTGTTTGGAAGTATAGACAAAATGTTCCTCTGAAGCAAGTATGGTGAGATTTGTCTCACTTACTTGGGATAGGTTAGCAGACGAGACAAGTCTTTGAAGAAGGACTTCGCGCTTGATGAAAGAGAAGGGCAGTGAAAAAGAGGAAGACCCTCAATAAGGTGGATTGATGCCATAGCTGCAATAATGTACTCAAACCTAAAGACAGTTGTGTGCATGGTGCAGGGTCTGGAAGTGTTTCATTCTGTGAACACATCCTGTCACTCTGTGTCAGAAATAACCGGGCAGCACCCAGCAGCAACATTCCTTCTTCATGATTTCCACCGTGCACATTTCAGTCCTCAGTAATGATCGGTGCGCCTCTACTGCATGTTTAAGCAAGTCCATCCAGCAGAAGTTATTTAAAACCATCTATTTCTTCACATTTGGCGGATAAATTTAAATTAGTACATTAATTGATCTTCTTGTAGCCATATGATTAACATATTAACGTATTAATTGACAGAGCTCTACTTTAGGGCATATTTAAATGAGATCATTTAATGAGCAATTCAATACTGTTGTTGTCAAGTTATAGTTCCCTGCATAGTAGATCATATGATTGCTATATTAAAAATGGCCATACACTCTATTATCTATGCTATACATATCAGCATATATCTGTAGTATTTATGCTTCTCTGTATAGTTCAACTTAGTGAGAGAGACATCAAGCCAAGTTTCTGTCTGACAAGAAAGCCTGGTCCTTTTTGTGATCTTGACAGAGTAGTAATTTTTAATGCAATGTTCTCTTTCCTGAGAAGTGCTTAAAATTGTTTGTGACATACAGTCTCTATTTGACACAAATGCATTTAACTGTATTCTGAGGCTCTGGTGGTCATCCAATAATTTTTACTTGAAAATAAGATGCTATTATATAATGGTTATTGTTGTCTTTTTAGAAGACCACACACAATATTACTGCTATTTTTTTAATCCTGTTAATAACAAAGTGCATTAAATGGCAAAAGAGTGGCCACATTCTTCATCTGACTATCCTATTGCCACAAGTTAGGGGGCTGGCATGCCTCCTGGCTCCACCCTTTTTTACCCTTTGACACTAACCATTCCTCCCACGTCACTCTGCTTCTATTCTAGGTTTTATAATTAGTTGCAATTGCCACACAGAACTCACAGACAGTACTCACAAATCATTAGGTAACTTAATAGGTTACCACAAGTCTGGATCAGTAAACAGAAAGGATATAGTCATTCATTCATAGCAGTACCACTCCTCAACCAGCAACCAAGTCTCTCTCTGGACCTCAGCCTCTCAATCATATGGTCTGCTGGCTTCTCCCTATGTGGGCCTGGAAGCCAGTCCAGCTGTTGCTCTGCCTTTTAGTTCCATAGTCTCACACCAGATGAAGTGAAGGGACCCTGTAGTCCCAGTGCTGCTCCCTGCAGTCTCCAGGCCAGTATCCAGTGCATCTGGTCTCAGTGGCCTCCACCACTTCAGAGCGTGATCTTGGATGTACTCTTCCTGTGGTCCTGGGCTTTATCTCTCCTAGGTGGCTCTTATATAATGGGGAATGGCTTACATGTAGGGATAGTTTTCATCTTGTAGAGGACCCATATACACCCAACCAAATATGAAAGATGGTGTTTTCAATCACATTCTTTAGTAAAGTAGTCTTAAGTATATATTCCACCCTAATCCTGTAAAAAGAATAGCCTCCAAAATGAGATTGTAGCCAAAGGCATAGAGTCCAGAATTATAATCAGTACTTATATATATATAAAGGAATTCTGGCTAGATGGGACATAGTAGTCCATTATGTCTCACAAGGGTTACAAAACTCAGAAACAAATGGTTTCAAAGGCTTCTCGGTTTTTGTTCTATGCATCCCTCTTTTTTGATAACCTGCAAATCAAGCACAAAAGATGGAATGCATTAAAAAGCACACAATGAATGTTTTATTTTAGGATTTAATTTTTCTAATCTGATAATAATGCTTCCTTTAATTTGCCATAAGTTTGCCCTTACTTGTACATTGTTTCTTTTTTTTGTTCCTATTATATATAAAAGTCAGCAATGAAAATGAAAAGGCTGTGTTTGTGTCCAGCAGGCTCTTCCCAGTTTCCCTCTGTCTATTGCTAGCCTACTGAGCACATCACTTGTTCAATTTACCAAGAGAATAACTTTGTCACTATATTAGTACAATAATGTTTTAAATATAGTCACGAGTCCATCTCTCCTTTGCTTTGCAGACCATGTACTTCATTTGGCCTGGGCTTTCTTGATAGGAAATTGCTTTTTAATACAGTGTAATTTTTTATACATAGACAACTGTCACTGTTTTTTTTTTCCCTAGATGACTCAGGCTAACCAACCACCTAATTTACAATAGCAAGTGTTATTTTAAAACAAAACAAAATATAACTTTAGTTTATCACCAGAAAGAGGAAACAATTTTAGGATAGAAAAGAAATCAGAACAAATGCCTTGGTCTAACACAGAGTGCAACATCTACTGTGAGGTGTTTTTTTTTTTTTCTCTCTTTTGTTTTTGTTTCTCAAAACACAACAAAAGATGATTGTTAAAGCTCTGAAAATAACAAGTGGAGAAAACAAGCCTATGCTTTGGATTGCCAGCCAAGAGGAGGGAAGCGATGTGAGACTTCTCCACACTGCAGGGTTGTCACACTTTGATCCCAATTTCAGAAGCAGAGCTCTCCCGTGCTTTTGTCCCTGTGCATTACTGACAGGATCAATTATTATCAAAATGCTGAGAGGACAATGACCATTCAATACTCAAACCTTGTCTTTCTAGATATGATTCTTTGTATATAATTAAAATATTGATGATGCACTTATATAATTTAAAGTCATTGATTGCTGTGTACTCTCTGTCTCCCTCCACTGGGACGTATTGACATTATGTGATTCATGTTTCCATAGGTGAAGAGACGCTGAGATGAACAGGCTCCCTGAGCAACTGTGACAAGGCAAAACTGACACAAGGGGATGCTAATTTCTTTTACTCATGAGCAACATTTTTCTTCAAGCTTTTTATTATAATATCGCTGAAAAGTCTTCAGACTATAACACTATGAAAGCAGTTTATTCTGAACTGATAATCTCTCTTAAACTAATAGCAAAAGAATTAATGTGAACAGTCTTGTGGAAGAGAAAGAAGTATGGGTGAGATCTTTCTATACAAACAGACTAGAGCCTGGGATTGGGAGCCTTTCTTTCCAGAAATGCCATTTGTAGGTTAAGTGGAAGAAAAGCCTTGTGACTATATATTAACTTATGTCAACTTTGCAGCAACCGTTGAGGTTAATCACATTCTTTAAACCAACCATCACTTCTAGTCTAAGTTTTTTGTGTCAGTTTTCATTTACTGATGAAAAAAACATAATCTTAAGCATGTTGCTAGAAAATGCTTTGAGAGGTTGCATGATAAATATTAAAAACTACAGTTTATTTTTCCTGTATTTTACTTAGATTCTCATTGCTTCTAATTGAGAAGTAATTTTCAAATCACACATAGTTTTTCATGGAAGATTGGCTAATTTCTTAGTCAGAAATGCCTGGCAATCAACTTTAGATTACTCACTAAGTAACAAAGAGCCCTGGTTGCTTAGTGGGTAAGATGTTGGGCTGTTAACCACACGGTCAGCAATTCAAACCCACCAACAATTCTACTGGAGAAAGATGCTGCTGCTTGCTTCCATAAAGCTTTACAACCTCAGAAACCCTACACAGGATCAGAGAGAGTCAGAGTCAAATAAGCGGCAGGTTTTTGTTTGTCTGTTCAGGTTTTTTTTAACTACAGAAAATTATTTCTACTTAATTGCGTCTCATACCTGCATCACTTAGAGAATCGATGAAAACTATTATCTATTGATATAGTTTTGTAATTGTACTTTCATTGAAACACTTTTTCCATAAACCAATTATTAATTTTTCATAATCTATATTTCTATTTGATAATTTTTAAGCTTACTTTTCAGAAATAGGAGTATCTTTTTTTCTCTAAGACACCAGAGCATGGATGGAGCATATTAAGTTTTTAGTAAATTTTAAGAGGGACCAGACTTCAAACCGTGCTCCAAGATGTGAATGCAACATACCAGCATGAAGCAGGGAACCAGTAGAGAGGTCTGAGGGGCCGGCCCCAATCCCAACTACATGGACGACCGCCCTTCCGCCCAGAAGAATTTACTTCAAAGGACAGCATTGAAGCTACAGCTCAGGGAAAGGGACATGTTTGATCAGAGCACATGGGAGAAAATGAAGGGGGAGGAAGAGAGAGTGGAGCATATCCTGGGCCACCAAGCCTTGAAGAGCAGCCAATGCACAGAGAGGACCATAAGGCTAGCCCCACTAAGAGACACGACCTTCCTCACTGACCCATGGCCCTACAGAGGACAACAATGGAGACACAGTGTGGGAATGGCACCCAATCTGACACCACCACACTGAAGCAAAAGACTAAGTGCGTGCAACAGAACAGTAAGCGAAGCAGAGCAAGGAAGGGAATACCAAAAATAGACTTTGGTGCCAGCACGTGGCACCCCAACAGACTCGACCAGAAAACACTCCTAAAGGTCAACATACAGACCTTGAACTATTTACAGGTTTTCCCTTTTTTTGGTAATTATTTTTGTTGTTGTTGTTTTCTTTTCTTTTGTTGCTTTGTTTTGCTCTGTTTTGTTTTGTGCATATTATTATCTCTGCAGGTCTATCTAATTAAGATAGGTGGGATAAACAATCTGGAGGAGAAAACAAGGGGACCATGTTCCAGGGGGACATGGAAGAGAGGGAGGTGGGTAAAAGGAAGTGGGTGTTACCAAACACAGGGACAAGGGAACAACAAGTGATCCAAAATCAGTGGTGTGGAGGGTGTAGGAAGCCTGGGAGGGCTTGACCAAGGGTAATGTAACTGAGAGGAATTACTGAAACCCAAATGAAGGCTGAGCATGATAGTGGGACAAGAGGAAAGTAAAAGGAAATAGAGGAAAGAATTAGGAGGCAAGGGGCATTGATAGAGGTCTAAATATAGGCATGTACATATGTAAATATATTTATATATGATGATGGGGAAATAGATCTATGTGCATATATTTCTAGGTTTAGTATTAAGGTAGCAGATGACCATTGGGCCTCCACTCAAGTACTCCCTCAATGCAAGAATACTTTGTTCTATTAAACTAGCATTCCATGATGCTCACCTTCCCCACACAATAGCTGAAGACAAATGTGTGCATAGAAAATGTGGTGAAGAAAGCTGATGATGCCTGGCTATCAAAAGATATAGCACCTGGGGTCTTAAAGGCTTAAAGATAAGCAAATGGCCATCTAGCTGAAAAGCAACAAAGCCCACATGGAAGAAGCACACCAGCCTCTGTGATCACGAGGTGTCGATGGGATCAAGTATCATGCATCTTTGAGGCCTGATGCATCAAATAACAAAAAAATCATATCATAGTGAATGAGATGGAGTGCCCATCTGTAGGCAGCTGGACAGCCCCTTACAGAAGGGTCACAGGGAGGAGACAAGCCAGTCAGGGTGCAGTGTAGCAATGATGAAACATAAAACTTTCCTCTAGTCTTTTAATGCTTCCTCTCCCTGAATATCACGACCCCAATTATACCTTAAAAATCCCACTAGATCAGAGGATGTACAGTGGTACAGATAGGAACTGGAAGCATGGGGAATCCAGGACAGATAAACTCCTCAGGACCAGTGGTGAGAGTGCAATACTGGAGGGTGGAGGGAAGGTAGAGTAAACAGGGGGAACTGATTACAAGGATCTCCATACAACCCGTCCCTGGGGAATAGAAAACAGAAAAGTGGGTGAAAGGGATGTCGGACAGTGTAAGACATGACAAAATAATAATAATTTTTTAATTATCATGGGTTAGCGAGGGAGGACAGGGAAGGAGGAAGAAAATGAGGAGCTGATACCAGGGTTCAAGTAGAAAGAAAATGTTTTGAGAATGTGACGGCAGTGAATTTATAAAAGTGCTTGACACAATGGATGTATGTAGGGATTGTGACAAGAGTTGTACGAGCCCCCAATAAAATGATTTTAAAAAATTTTAAATGAATAAACAGATAACTGTATAAAGGATATTTATAACTTTATAACTGCATAAAGGATATTTATAACTTTATAAACAGTTCTCACTAATTTTTATTAGCTTTGAAGTGATTCTTTTAAATTTCAATTTAAGCTTTAAATAATAACATAACTCATTTTTACTAAAGTTTTTGTTTTTAATTTGTTTAGACATTATTTTGGTAAATATGCATTACATGGAAAAGTATTTTAAAATAATTACAGCTAGTCAGTTAATGTTGTGCCATGACAGATGTAATATCTTATTTTTATTTGCTTTTATTCCATTTGATTTTATTGATGATTATTAACCATTCCTCCTTCACAGTGTCAATTAAACGTTGAGAATGCTGATGCAACAGCAAAAGCTTTTCACAACTCTGAATGCCTCACAAAGTCTACTAGCAAACAAGCAGCCATAAAAGGATCAGAATGCAGGCTTGACATTCAAGTCTAAAAGTTTTCATTTGTAAGCCACACTGCCATGGTCTTAAGCTGACAATATAGACTCAGTCCATCACTTTTGATTGTTTTTTGTCATCTCCAGCAGTCAATCATTTAGGCAATAGTGTGTTTTGCACAGATGGTGAGACTGACCCTGGATAAAAGAAGCAATTCTTTTCAGACTTGTTTCCCTAAAATGGTTTTGACACTGTGTTGTGTGTTTGTATTTCTCCTTAGGGAATGCTCTATTTCCACCTTTGAATGATTCTCCCATATGGTTATATCTTGTTTATTTTGGTTTTATAAAACTTTTTCCCTTTGTGTTATCAAGGAGGAATAAGATAATTCTGAGGTATAATTTCATTTTCCCCATCTTACTCCAAAAAGATGTAGACAAAAAGTCTCCAAACTCACTCCTGATTCCCAGCAACCCTACAGGACAGGGTAGAACTGTGTTTCTGAGACTGTAGTTTCTTATGTGAGTAAGAAGCCTTCTCTTTCTCCATAGGAGCAGCTGATGGTTTCAAAATATCAATCTGGTGGCTAGCAAATGCAGTGCATAACCACTACACCACCAAAAGATATAGACCAATCCCTTCAAATGAGTCGTGTCTGCAAGAGATTTTTCATAGCTGAAAGTCATAAAACAAATTACCATAAGTCAATCCTATACACTTTATTTTGCTTGTATTTTAGAAATAGTTCCTTTTAAAAAAACAAAGGAATAACACAGTTTTAATTTGTGACTTTCAATGCAGTTTAAAAATGTACTCAGGCAAGTGCAATGTAGCTGAAAGGAATTACTGAAAGATGAATGAAGGTCAAACATGATAGTGGGACAAAAGGAAATAAAAGAAAGAACCAGGGTGCAAAAGCAATTCTAGAGGTATAAATAAAGGCATGTATTTATGTAAAAAATTGATATTAATATTAATAAAACTGTCTGTTGTTTTAGAAATAATATGTAACACAGTATATATTTTATAAATAATATTACATATTAAAGAAATAATATTAATTAAATATAATATTAAAATGTAATGTTAGGGATATCGGTCTATTTGCATATATTAATTTTTCTGTTAAGTATCTGTTGGGAGCCGGTGGCCATTAAGGCCTTAGCCTCAGCCACGGAGCCGAACTTGGCTGCTTCCTGGTTGTTGTGTTGTCTTTCATTTGCTAAATCTGTGGGGACTGGCCCTGCCTAAATTCCTGCCTCCGCGTTCCTAGCTACGTGCTCTGTAGCATGGGCAGTTGTAAAGTTGACCTTTTCACCCATTGGTTAATTATGCCAGGCGCTCATTGGACTAAGATGGACTTTGCTTTACACCTGATGGACCTTAATCTGCATGCAGGACGTCTTTGAGAACTAGCGCGCGCCCTTTTACCTACAGCTGATTGGTCAACGTTCTTATGCTTCATTAATGTACCTGTTGGATTGGATGCTGTGTCGCACACCTTATTAAAATATGCACCTCCTAGTTCCCCCTTTTTTATACCCCAGCTTTGCCCAAATAAATGAGTTTGATCAGAGTTTTGTCTTGCTCCACGTCTCCGTGTCTTTTTCTCCATCCAGGTTCGTCTTTCCCCTCAGGGCCTTGCTCGTGCGTCCCGCAGGCCGGGACGCAACAACTGGCACCCAATGTGGGGCCTCACGGGGTTTGTGAATCTGGACGTCGCTTCGGCAAGGACGGCCGTCCACGCATTGGATCTCTGCCTCAAAGGAGCACCGGAGATCGCCTTGAGTCCGACGCAGACACTTCTCAACTGCGATACGGGACTCGCACAAGGTTCAATACAGGCTGCCCGACTGTGATACAGGACCTGCATTTCGGTAAGTGAAGCGACGATATTATGGGGCAAACTTTATCTTCCCGTGAGCAATTTATTCAGGGACTGAAGGTGTCCCTCAAGACACGTGGGGCTAGGGTCCCAAGCAGTGAAATCTCTGACTCCAGAGAAGTACCGGAGATAGCATTTGAGTCCGCCGTGGTGTCCTCAGGAGCCGCGGAAAGGTGACTCGCATTGAGGTCCGCGCAGATTACCCGACTGCGATAATGACTCGCAATTTATTCAAGGATTGAAAGAATCCCTTAAGACATGCGGGACTCGGGTTAAGAAAAAGGATCTAGTTAAATTATTTTTGTTTATTGAAAATATGTGTCCTTGGTTCCCTCAGGAAGGAACCATTGACGAAAAACGTTGGCTACATGTAGGGGATTGTTTAAAAGATTATTATCGTTCTTTTGGGCCTTCTAAGGTACCTGTTTATGCTTATAATTATTGGACTATGATACAAGAGATTTTACAAATCATCCTGATATTTATAAAATCGTGTCTCAGTCACGGACTTCCGCTCCCGTTTTGGCGCCTGTCGAGCGCGCTCCTCGTAACTGAGCACTTTTAAAAAGAGCCACAGAAGCGTGCTGCGAGGGTTTCCAGTCTTTTATATATTTATTTGTTTAATGTTTGCAGGGTTAGATTGTTTTTGAAATTTTTATTAGTTTGTTTCCGAGTTTTGTCCATTATGGCACAGTTTTTAGTTTTGGCAAAAATTTTGGTTTTGTGCTTCTTCCCCTTTGCTGCTACCTCGCAGCCCGCTGCAGTTTACAGATTTTACCTTACAGGAAACAAGACATCTGGAGACTACAACCAGCGCCTTCTCGGTGTGGGCCATTCTGCTCTTTTGGCCACTGTTGAATGTCCCCCCACGGGATGCACTCGTGTGGATTTAGATTTTAAGTTTAACAATTTTTTAACTGTTTCTTCCTCCTCCTCCCCCACTGTTTGTTTTTTATTTGACCAATTTACAAGCAACCAATGCGCTAAGCAATGGATTCATGAAAATGTTGGGTGTCCCTGGTCAAGTTGTTGCATGCATTTTTTAAAGTTCAAAACTGCTGGTAGTACAGCATACCCCACCTCACGTAGAGTTAATTTTTATCACAGCAGCTCCGTTTGTTCTTTCTATCCCGGACCCCAGCAGTAGTCTTTGGGACGTGGTGCAAAAGGGAGCCCTTTATAAAGATCATAGAGATAGTTACCCCTCGGCTAAGCTTTTTATTTGGCGTGCATTAGTGACCATTCCACGTGCACCCCAGGGCACCCAACCCCCATCTGTTCATGAGCATATTCAGAAACAGGAACAACAGCTAACCTAGGTGCTTTCTCAAAGCAAAGTTAGCCACCCTTTTTCGTGGCTGACGCTTTTACAAGGACTAGCCTTGGTTAATTTTACTGGATTAACTAACTTTTCTTCTTGCCTTATGTGCGCCGCATTAAACCGTCCCCTGCTTGCTGCAGTCCCAACCTTCAACCCTATTTCCAATAATACCACCCCACCTCCCCAAGCTCCTGTGACTATCACTAATGTTCCCTTATATTTACCTCCTGGGGCAACCCAAGTCTCGTTTTGTTATTCTGCGCTGTCTTCATCCCTTTGTAATAATTCGCTTACACTCCCAGCAGGAATGGCTGCGCCTGATGGTTTTGTCTTTTGGTGTAATCTTACCCTCACAAAGCATTTAAATGTCTCCCACCAACCTTCTTTATGGTGCATGCCTGTTACTTTGGTGCCCCAATTAACTGTTTATACCATTGCTGAATTTCAATCTAATTTCACCCCTCGCCCCCTTTCCAAGTCAAAAAGAGCTAATTTCCTCCCTGTCTTGGTGGGCCTTTCATTGGCCTCCCCTGTCGCCGCTGTTGGTGTTGGAGGAGCAGCACTTGGACATTCCATCACCACCACCAATGACCTGGCCGCCCGCCTTCAGGAAGCCATAGATGCCTCTGCAGAATCCCTGGCGTCTCTTCAACGACAAATCACCTCTCTAGCCCAAGTTGCTCTGCAGAACCGGCGCACACTGGACCTTATTACTGCCGAGAAGGGTGGTACTTGTTTGTTCTTACAAGAAGAATGTTGTTATTATATTAATGAATCTGGACTAGTTGAGGATCGGGTAAACAAACTTAATGATATCAGTAAAAAGTTATTTAATTTCGAACGCAAGCCCCCAAATTCGATAAGTTTGTGGTCTTCACCATTGTTTTCGGTTTTTGCCCCCTTCATAGGGCCAGTAATTGTTTTGCTTGTTGTAATTTCACTGGGACCTGTCATTTTTAACAAGCTTATCTCTTTTGTTAAACAACAAATAGAAGCGGCCCAGGCTAGACCCATACAGGTCCATTACTATCTCCTTGAAATGAGTACTGGGGTGGCTCGGTGTCGGAAGATGAGCATTCATCGCCGGTAAGACCCCCGCCCTTATGAGATGAGTTGGATAGCCAATGACGGGTAAGACTGGGTGCCCCTGACACTGACCTAAGACAGACTTTGGTTCGCCTCCACCCGAAGTGGATAAAATGCGTTCTCAAAAGCCGAAGACGGGTAAGGGTCAGGGCGACACCCGGCGACCTAAGACAGGCACAACTCCCTAAGGGCTTATTTCTCATTTTTTATAAAACAAAAAAGGAGGACCTGTTGGGAGCCGGTGGCCATTAAGGCCTTAGCCTTGGCTGCTTCCTGGTTGTTGTGTTGTCTTTCATTTGCTAAATCTGTGGGGACTGGCCCTGCCTAAATTCCTGCCTCCGCGTTCCTAGCTACGTGCTCTGTAGCACGGGCAGTTGTAAAGTTGACCTTTTCACCCATTGGTTAATAATGCCAGGTGCTCATTGGACTAAGATGGACTTTGCTTTACACCTGATGGACCTTAATCTGCATGCAGGACGTCTTTGAGAACTAGCGCGTGCCCTTTTACCTACAGCTGATTGGTTAACGTTCTTATGCTTCATTAATGTACCTGTTGGGTTGGATGCTGTGTCGCACACCTTATTAAAATATGCACCTCCCAGTTCCCCCTTTTTTATACCCCAGCTTTGCCCAAATAAATGAGTTTGATCAGAGTTTTGTCTTGCTCCACGTCTCTGTGTCTTTTTCTCCATCCAGTTCATCTTTCCCCTCAGGGCCTTGCTCGTGCGTCCCGCAGGCCGGGACGCAACAAGTATCAAGGTAGCAGGTGGACTTTGGGCCTCGACTCAAGTCCTCCATCAACACAAGAACACTTTGTTCTAATAACCTGGCCTTCTGTGATGCTCACCTTCTCGACATGATTGCTGAAGGCAAAATGCGTGCATACACAAATGTGGTGAAGAAAGCTGATGGTGCCCTGCTATTAGAAGATATAGCATCTGGGGTATTAAAAGCTTGAAGTTAAACAAGCAACCATCTAACAAGGAAGCAACAAAGCCCACAGAGAAGAAGCACACCAGCCTGTGTGATCACGGGGTGTCCATGGGATCAGTATTAGGCATCAGAAGACCCAAAACAAATAATCATATTGATTCGAACGAGGTTGTTCAGAGTGGAGACCCAAAGCCCAGCTGTAGACAATTGGACTTCGCCTCACAGAAGGGTCACAAGGAAGAGACAAGCCAGGCAGGGTGCAGTATAGCACCAACAAGCACACAACATTTCTCTAATTCTTTAATGCTTCCTCCCTAGCCCCACCCTTCAATATCACGACATCAGTTCTACTTTACAAATCCGGCTAGAACGGAGCATGTACATGGGTACAGATAAGAGCTCTCTACACTTGGAATCCAGGACAGCTAAACCTCTCAGAAACTATAATGGAAATAGCAATACCATGAGGGTGGGGGGGAATCTAGGGGGAGATCACAATGATTGACATATAACATCCCCTGAGGGATAAACAACAGAAATGTGTAATATATGATGGCAAATGGTATAATACATGAAAATAATAATAATTTATAATATAGCAAGGGTTCATGAGGATGGAAGGGTGGGGGAACTGATATTAAGGGCTCAAGTAGAAAAAAACGTTTTGAAAATGGTGATGGCAACATATGTACACATGTGCTTGATACAACTGATGTACAGAATGTTATAAAAGTTGTAAGAGCCCCCAAGAAAATGATTGATTAAAAGGAAAAATATTTTCAAACTCGACATCTATATGGAAGTTAGCCTCGTTAGAACAAATGTGTTAGGTAATGTGTTAGTCTGAGTTGACTAGAGAAACACATTCATTAACACTCATATATATGTAAGAGAGAACTTTCTCTCAAGAAGTAACTATGCATCAAGAAAACAACCTAGCCCAGTCCATATCAAGCCCATAGTTCAATATTAGCCCATAAGTCCAATATTAGCCCATGAATTCCTCTTCCAACTCACACAGCACATGCAGTGATGCCAAATGCAGGCAGATCACAAGCTGGTAGGTGGAAAGTCCTCTGGATCCAATGGCAGTGGATGCATGTACAAGGCTCTGAATGCCATTAGCATGGCTCCATATGGCTTGTCAACAAGAATGTGTAGCAGAGAGGGATTGTGGTCCTGCTTCCAGGAGATTTTCACTCCAGGAGGAAGTTCTCAGAATCCTCCTGGGGGTGTTACCTTGTGGCTTGTTTGACAGACTAGTCTCCACCCCTACATTCTATTTTTATCAAGTTGACATTAAATTATGTAACTACCACAGACCACCCCTTGTCAACCTGATACCTTTATACAACTCTTCAGCCATACTTAAATTTTAGACAAAACAATAATACAATCATACCTGTACCTAACAGGACAAACTAAAATGCATACAATTCAATATGCACCAGGTACATTTAAACATAATATTCTGTAAGTGAACAAAATGAAAATATTCTATGCCTAACAATTGCAGCTAAATGAACATTTACACCTTAGCCCTGTATTCCCCTACCTATGCAAGTTTGTAAGCTAGCCACTTCATGACTTTATCTTCACGATTTTGGGTATCCAATTTCCATACTGCCCACTAAAATCAATCAACCCAGTGTTGTGAGGAGATGACCATATTCTTTGATGTGAAGTGTCTTCATTCCAGTTTGGACCTTGTAAGTCCACATCCGTAAGCAAAGTCAAATCAGGACAGACCATCCATAAAGTGAGCAACAATATGAATCAATTCACAGGCACAAAATTCTTCTCTTCTTCTGGTCAGGTTCTGTTTAACTCAAATTAGACTGCCTCATTTAGCTTCACTAGAGTGCCCATTGGCCACCTCATCTTTTGACCATAGGTCCCATCACAAATTCTTAACAACCCTAGCTTTCTTGTGCTAAGTCATGAATTTCAGAACAGTCAACTCACTCTCATCTTCTCCGCTAATCCCTGTGAAGCAGAGCCATGGGTGTTAGTGGCCAGAATCAACCCATCTCCTTATTGTTGCATTTCTCCCACTTCCACTAAACAAGTGATCCAGGTTGTCACCTAGCAAACAATTCAGGCTGCCTGAGAAGCCAACTTTGAGTCCAAGATATGGAATTATTCCTCGGAGTGATCAACCAGTAACCAGGTGGATTACGTAGGACCACTTCCATCATGGAAGGGGCAGCATTTTGTCTTATGGAATAGACACCTACTCTGGACATGGATTTGTTTTCCCTGCATGCAATGCATATGCCAAAACTAACATTCATGGACTTACAGAATGCCTCATCCACCGCCATGGCATCTTGCATGGCCTTGCTTCAGATCAAGGAACTAACTTCACAGAAAATGAATTGTGGCAATGGGCCCATGCCCATGAAACCCACTGGTTGCATAATGTTCCTCATCCTGAAGCAGCTGGCTTAATAGCACAAAATAGACACACTCATGGTGACAGTTAGGTGGCACCACCTTGCAAGGCTGGGGCAATGTTCTCCAGGAGGCTGGATATCCTCTAAACCAGAGGTCAATATATGGTGCTGTGTCTCCAATAGCCAGGATTTATGGTTCCAGGAACCAAGGGGTGATAGCGGGAGTGGCACCACTTACTATTGATGCATTTGCAGCATTTTTGTTTCCTGACCAAGCAACCTTAAGATCTTAGTTCCAAAGGGAGGAACTCTCCCACCTGGAAACACAGCACTGAATCTACTGAACTGGCAGCTGAGAATACCACCTAGCCACTTAGGGCTTCTCATGCCTTTGGATCAACAGATAAAGAAGGGGGGCACTGTATTGACTGGTGTGATTGATCCTGATTACTAAGGAGAAATTGGTCTGGTGGTACATAATGGAGGTAAAGAAGAATATGTCTGAAACCCAGGAGATTTCTTAGGTCATCTCTTAGTACTACCTTGCTCTGTGATTAAAATAAATGGTAAACTACAGCAACTCAATCCTCACAGGACTGCTAATGACCCAAAACTCTCAGGAATGAAGTTCTAGGCCACCCCCACTAGGCAAAGAACCACAACCAGCTGAGGTGTTGGCTGAGGGCAAAGGTAATACAGAATGGGTAGTGGAAGAAGGTAGTTCAACCAATCAGTTATGGCCACGTGATCAATTGCAAAAGTGTGGTTTGTGATTATCAGTATTTCTTTATACATACTTATTGAAAAGCTTTCTTTTGTTCATGCATAATATATTTGATACAAATAGATTAAGTGTGTTTCATGTATGTATGATAGATGTTTGATGTTAGGTATACGTGTGATTTCATTAATGTCTAGTAATTATATATGGCTAAAGAATTATGTACAAGTACCAAGTTGCCAAGGGATGGACTGTGATAGTTGGTTTATTGTGCCAACTAGGTCTTTGGGAACATGTGGGTAGAATTTGGTCAGGTCTCAGTTTGATTGGAGGATGACTGAAATAAATAAGACAGCTAGCTTCCCATCTCCCTCTTGCTCCCTGGTGACCAGAACAGTGTGCTACTGCTTTAGTTAGTTCTCTCCCTCAACCTGTGTGCTACACTACCCATGGGCCAAGCCAACTCATGCATTGTGTCACTAGAGCTTGAAGGTCCTTCAAGACCTGCTTTGCCACACTGCTGGTGCATATAGTTTAAGCTTGAGGCTGGTGGATCCTTTTGTCATGCTTCAGTTCCAGATTCCATCAGAGCCTGCCTCCCTAAACTCTCAAGCTACTGACTTTTGCTGACCCACCCTGCTGTCTGCTGCCTGAGGGCAGACTCTGCCTGACTTGCCTAAGGGAAGACTCCACTGTCTGCTTCCTTGACCCTGGACCTGGCAGCCCGCTTGAGTTGAAGAACTTCTAGTATATTAATTATATTAATTGTTCCACCAAAGTGAGTTGAACTGAGAGCTCTCTGAGCTGCTGTGTGGACTAATTAACTGTTATATATAACCTGATTATATATGTAAATGTATAATCCTGGTTTTGTTTCTCTAGAGAACCCTGTCTAACATAGGTAACATAGAACTTAATATTAATGTTTGCTGCTGTTAGGTTTCACCCAGGCAGCTATGACTCATAAAAACTATGTACAACAAAACAAAACCCTGCCCAGCCCTATGCCATCCTCATAATTAGCATGCTTGAGCAACCAGTGAAGCAATCCACCTTATGGAGTGTCTTCCTCTCTTTTGCTGCCCAGCTACTTTAACAAACATGATGCCCTTTTCCATGGACTATTTTCTCCTGACTTCATCTCTAAAGTTCCAAAGATAAAGTTTCATCACTTTTGCTTCTAAAGAGTAAACTGGCTATATTTCTTCCAAGGCAGATTTATTTGTTTGGGCAGTTCATGGACATTTCAATATTCTTCACCAACTCCATACTTCAAAGGCATACATCCTTTTTTGGTGTCCAAATTCATGTGCATATGGGTCAATTTAAAACAACATGGCTCAGTCCAGCACCCCTTCGTAATCAAAGTAAGAGCCTTACCTTTCAAGACTTTTAAAGAAAGCTTGTAAATCAGATTGACCCAGTGGGATGTGTCTTTTGATCATATGCTGCTTTTGTGAGTATTGATTGTAGATTCAAACAAGATGAAGTCTTTGACAGCTTTAATCTTTTCTCCATTTATCATAATGCTGCCTATTAGTTCAGTTGTGAGAATTTTGATTTTCTTACATTAAGTTGTAATCCACATTGACAACTACAATCCTAGATTTCATCAACAAGTACTTAAATTTGCCTTCACATTCAGTAAACTAGGTTGTATTATCTGCATAATGAAGTCTGTTAACAAGCCCTTCTCCAATCTTTATGCTGCATTCTTCTTTATATATTCCAGCTTCTCTGATTATATGCTTAGCATACAGATTAAATAAGTATGGTAAAAAATGCAATCCTACTGCATACCTGTCCTGATTTTGTTCACAGAGGCCTTTATGAATGTTCTGGAATTCCCATTCTTCTCAAGACTATAATAATTTGTTATGATCAGCACTATTGAATTATAATCAATAAAATAAAAGTGAACACTTTTCTTGTATTCTTTCCTTTCAGTTAAAATCAATCTAGCATCAACTATATTTCATTTCTCATGACCTCTTCTGAATCCTACCTGAATTTCTGCCAGCTCCCTGTCAAAGTATTGCTGCAATGCTTGTTTAATTATTTTCACCAAGATGCTACTTTTATGTGATATTAACAATATTGTTTGCTGTTAACTCTTCTATTGAGTTACCTTTCTGAGTAATGGGTGCAAATATTGATCTCTTGCAGTCAGTTGGCAAAGTAATTGTCTTCCAAGTTTCATGGCATAGGTGATTGAGAGCATCCAATGCTTCATCACGTTGTGATAATACTGCAGTTACTTTCTCTCCATTCCTTGAATCTTGTTTTTAGTTCATGCTTTCAGTTCAGCTTGGACAATTTTTTTCAGTGCTGTTTGTTTTTTATCATGTGCTGTCTTTTGAAATAGTTGAGTGTTGACTGTTTCTTTTTTAGTACACCAATCATTTGTATTGTCTCCATATTCTTTTGATGAATCCTGCATCATTCAAAATTCTTCCCAGATAATATTTCAATATTGGGGCTTGATGCTTGAATTTTTTGTGAATTTAAGTTTGAGATATGCTGAGGATATTCTTTTTATTTTCTAACTGTCGGTCTTTGCACATTTGATTATAGTACTCTGTATTCTCCAGCTACCCATTCAACATTTATCTTCAGTTCTTTATCTTCATCATTTCTTCCATTTTCCCTAACTACTCGATGATTTCAGAATCTTTTATAACATCCAATTTTAGTTTTTCTTTCTTTCCTGTTTTTTAGTGACAATGTACTTTCTTTGTATAGTTTGTTCTTGATGTCATCCCACAGTTCATCAGATCTTCTCCCACTATTTCCTAATTTTCAGGTGGGATATACTTAAGTTCATATGTTGGCTCTGTTGGGTTTATTTTAATTTTCTTCAGCTTTAACCTGATTTTACATATGAGCTATTGATTATCTCTTTCAGCCAGGCCTTGGCCTTATTTTAGCTGTTGATATTGAACTTTACCATCATCTCTTTTCACAGATATGGCCAATTTGACTTGTGTATTCCACCTGGAGAAGTCACTATGTATAGTCTTCTTTTGTGTTGTTGAAAAAGAGGTATTTTCTATGAAGAAGTCATTGTTATTACCAAGTTCCATCATGCTATTTTCAGTTTCATTTATATTTCCAAGGTCATATTTTCTAATTTCTGTTCTTACCTCTTTGATTCCAATATTTGTATTCAAATCAACAATAATTATCAAAGTATCTTGAGTGTATGTTTGATCAATTTGAGACTGAAGCTGTTGGTAAAATTCTTCAGTTTCTTCATTGCTAGCTTTAGTGGTCACAGCATAAATTTGAAATAAGCTATCACAGACAATACTTTACTTTAAGATAGATCCTGAAATGCCTTTTTTAAATGAAGAATGTGACATTATTCCTCATTAATTTGTCATTCCAAGTATAATAAACCATATAATTTTCTGATTCAAAATTACCAATGCTAATCCATTTTAACTCACTTATGCCTAGGATATCAATATTTAAGTACTTCCTTTTGTTTTTGATGACTTACAATTTTCCTGTATTCATATTTTGTACATTCCAAGTTCTAATTATTACTAAATATTTGCAGCTATTTCTTTTCATTTTGAGTGGTGTCCTGACCTGCAAATGAAGGTCCTGAAAGATTTACTCCACTTATGTTATATGGTGACTCCACTTTGAGATGCAGCTCTTCCTCAATCATGCCTTCTGACCTGAGGGGCTCGCTCATCTTCTGACCCTATCTTTGAAAATGTTTGCTGCTTTTCGTGAGATTTTTCAGCATCTGATAATAGTGTTCCACTGCTATTCAGAGGGTTTTCACTGGTTAATTCCTCAGAAGTAGATAGTCTATTACTTCTTTGTATTTTTGTTTAGACTTGAAGCTCAATTCGCTTTGAGTCACCCTTTGTATTGGAAACACCAGTGACACCGCCTGAAGCATCACAGAGATACACAAGTCACTACAGTTTGACAAACTGACCCCCCAAATGGTGGTAACAATGCAGAAGATCATTTTATTAACAAACATTTATGAATAAACATGACATAAAGAAATATGAGGGGAAACTTCAGGCTGAGAAAGTCCATTGTTTTTGATAGGTGGTTGGAGATCACCTTTTGGACATATTTCAAAAGGAATAAGAGGTGCTATTTATTAAAAAAAAGTTTCTTCTCTTAGTATGACTTCAAGATCTAGTGTCAATTGTCTTTCCTTGATTTGTTCATAAATCATAAGACATTAGAAGAGGTGAAGTGCAGATGTTATTATACTTGTCTTGCCAATTTGTACACATATAAAGATCTCTTAATCTCCTTAAAACCTCTTAAGATTAATGGGCTATCGTTTTATATTGCATGTTTTACATTCTAGGTATTACGTATATAACTTAGTAATGTGGGTTTATAAACATTTACGTTTTATATCGAAAGACTAGGGGAAAGTGTAGACCACACATTTCTAGATTTAAAGTTTGATTTTATTAATAATATTCCAATGTTAAAGGAAAAAAATCACACTAAGACCTAAAATGGATATTTTCTTTCAAGGAAGATTACATATGAGACTATCTTAATAAAATTCTTCTAAAGCACATCACACTAAAATAAACCATTTTCCTATTACCTGCTGTGATAGGGTTTTGGTGCTAACATGACTCCCATAGGTTGCAGCAGCTTTATTGGATTGAGACTGAAATAAAGGGATCTCCTAGGCTAGTCTTGGATCAGCACACTGCTGACTAAGTTTGCTACTCTGCAGGCAGAGCCTACCCATGGATCATGGTGGATTGTAAGAGCTGTGCATTGCTGTGCCTTGAAGCTCCATCATGAGCTTCTTCAATACACAGCTGCCCTGCTGGCTTCTGCTAGGCTTCAACATCTCACCTTCCTGCTGTTGCTGCCCCACCTTGCTGTGTCTGTTGCCTGCAGGTGAACACTGCTTGCTTTTCCTGTGGGCATACTCCACACCTTGACCTTGGACCAGTGGCTGGATTGAGTTGGAAGGACCTTTAGTATGTTAACTGCCTCATAAAAGTTAGTTGGAATGAACCCTCTGTACTGCTGTGTGGACAAATTAGCTGTTGTATTCCTTCTCCCTAAATAAATCTATCCTTTTATAAATATAATCAAAAGTGTCCTGGTTTTCTTTCTCTGGAGAACCCTGTCTAACATACATGCCAAGTTTTTGTTTCCTGTGTCTTTTTCTTAAATTTTAAAAGAAAATGTAAACATGTGAATGAGCAATATCATAAGCTATTAAGATTAAGGTTAAAGTCCATTGATAAATATCACTTGACAAGTTCAAAAAGAATGGATCTTAAATCCATAAATCAGAAGGTGAATTTCCTATCCTTGAGAAGTAAATTTAAAATGAAATATAAAATAATTTAATTGCAATTTAACTAAACTGGATGAGATTTGTCAGACATATTTATTCTCATCATTTGTTTTCATCTGTTTTCAAATGAACTGAGTAGAATACAGCTTCTTGGGTTGGGACTCTAGGGTAGTTGTAGTTTGTGCTGGTGTTCTTTCTTTCCTTTTCTATGTCAATAATAATGAGAAATTCACTTTTGTGATTTGCTCATCTTTTGATCACTTCTGTATTATCATTTGATACAACATGAAAGCTGAAGCTTTCTTGTAAACCATGCCTCTCATTATTAGCAAGACAATTTGGGGATGTTATAGTCAGTGTCTGTTTCAGTATCTTCAATAATAAGATACTAAGTAATTCATATTTAACTATCAGTTAATTGTAGTGCAGCATAATCTGTGCTCTCACCACTCTTCTATTAGCCTTGATACTGTAACATCAATCTGTGATTAACTTAATTTTTGTTCTATAAGTTTTAAAATTATTTTTCTCTCTTTGCTCAGGTTTTTACAGATTCAATTCAATACTACTTTTATCATGCCAATTTAGCAAATAGCCTAATACTTATGTTTTACTTTAAGATTCGGAAATTCTATTTTAGATTTATCGAGAGATTTAAATAATAAGCACACTAATAAAATTATATTATTATGGGTCAGGATTTTGTTTCATAGTGTGTTGTGCTTCTCAAATACATCACTGAACCAAAACTAATGAAATTATCCACTAAGCACTGGAAACACCCACTTTTCTATGTCAAGAAATTTGGAAGATAGCTACCTGGTTAATTGACCGAAAGAGATACTTATGTGTACCCATTAATAAAGAAAGGTGACCCAACAGAAATAATCAAATGATTTCATTAATATTACATGCAAGTAAAATTTTGCTGAAGGTAATTCAGAAACATTGCAGAATCCAGTGAACTGGATTCAGAAACACCTGTGGCATAAGGAATATCATTGCTGACATGAAATGATTTATGACCCAAAGTAGAAAATATTAGAAATATGTGTACTTGTGTTTTATTACCTATGCAACAGCATTGGACTGTGTGGACTAGTACTATGTTTAGTTTTGTGAAGAAGGGATGTTCTAGAGCACATCCATATCTTCATAAAGAACTTGTACATGGACCAAGAGCTAGCCTTTCAAACAGAACAAAGGAATGCTGAGTCATGTAAAATCAGGATAGACATTTGTCAGGGTGTGTCCTTTCCCCATGGGTATTCAGTCTATATGCTGAAAAGGTACTTTATATGAAGAAGAATGTGGCACCTGCACTGGAAGAATGTTTATTAATAATGTGAGCTATGCAAATAACAAAACATTGCTTTCTAAAAATGAGGACCCAAAGCACTTGCTGATGAAGATGAAGATCAAGATCTTCAGCCTTCAGTATGGATTGCAAAACACAGTACAATAAAATCCTAATAACCAGACAAATAGAAGACCTCATGATGGGAGGATGGAAGATGTCAAGGATTTCACCTTTCTTGCATCCTTAAAAACGCTTATGGAAGGAGAAGTCAAGAAGTTAAGCATCATATTACAGGAAATACCAGGAAGTATTTTCCTTTGTTTTGCATGTATGGGTTTCTATGAGTCAGAATCAACTGTAAGCCATTTAACAACAATTAAATTAAATATAGTACAATTCAAGTACAATAAATATGGTACTACATTCACATTATATATTGTGCTAATGTTTGATTTGCAAGTAATTGGGTAAATTGAGTGGGAGAGAACTAGCTTCAGAGTAGTCAATAAATAAAAGTTAAGATAAGTACTCATGTTTTATATAAGAACTATAAAAAAGAAAATATTTCCACATTGAGTTATCACAAAGCTTGAACATAGTATATTTTAATTGACTATGTCTCTGAAGTGTATATAAAAGTTACAGTAATTAAAATAGATTACTGGTAATTATACTCTACAAGATTAAATGGAGGTGAAAGGAAACTGTATACATTGCATTTATGTAAATATATGGAATATACTTTCAATTTGCTAGAGGAACCAATTAAGACTTGCATCATTTTTCCTTTTGTGCCAGTTAAAATGTTTTATGAAATATAGTTATTTTATTTGCCGAAAGCATGATATCACAGTTGTTTAATGAAGTCATTCTCTTTATTAAAAATCATATTGAGTTTTTAGAGACATATTAGAATAAAACAAAAATGATCGCTTCAGAGTCATACAAGGTGGTAACCCCAAAAGTCCAAAATTGCACTGGAAATGGGAAGCTTTCATAGTATGCATTTTTCCCATTAGGCAAGCATCTCGCATCTCGCATCTCACTCTGAGTTAGTTAGTGTACACAGTGCCATCACCTGAGAAGGTTCTTTCTGGTTACAGTGAATTTTTTCATAAAAGTAGTTTCACATAAACCTCATTTTTGTGATGGCAGGTGATTGTCAAATTTCATTTCCTACTCAGGAAAATGCTGCAGAAACTGTTGTGATGTTGAACACAGCTTATAAGTATAGTGTGATGGGAAAACTCAAGTGTACGCATTATTTTCTTGTTTCAAAAAAGGTGAAATGTCAATTGATGACTAACCTCATTCTGAACATCCAACAACTTCCAGAACAGACAAAAATATCTCCTCATAGTGCATTTGGAGTTCATTCCACCAGATCAGACTGCTAATCATGCTTTCTAATAAGAGGTCCTGAAAAGGTTGCATAACAATGTGACAAAGAATGCCTGATTTGTGGCAGATGGGAAACTGGTTTTGCCACTATAACAATGCCCCTGCTCATGTAGCCATCTCACAGTGCTCAGTGTTTGGCAATAAAAACAGCACGTCTCTCTTGCCCCACACACTGACTCCATGTGACTTCTTTTTGTTTCCCCAAATGCAGAGGTACATGAAAGGACAGCAATTCGACGACAAAAAATAGGTGGAGAAAAAAAAACGAGGGAGGTGCTGCCAGCCATTTGAACAGATGAGTTTGAAAAATTCCAAGAATGGAATCAGAGATTTGACAAAAGTATTAAGTGTAATAGAGAGTACTTTGAAGGTGATAAGGTTATTTTGTAAAACAATTTCAATGCATAGATTTGAAGAAAATTCCAGGTTTTTTTGTATCCTCCTCGTATGTATATTTACTAAAATAAAATTATAAAAGTGTCAAGTTGTTTTCTAAGTCTATATGTTCTGAAAAGAGTGCCCATTTCTCTAACCCTTCCCTGAAGAATGCAGGGATTTTCCCTTTATCCAGTGTCAAAATGGCAGGTTAAATATCCTGGATGGATTCAAAGCATTGTTGTTTGAAATGCTTTTAGAGTTTTGGGAACAAATCATGTTTGAAAGGGAAGATCAAGATCATGGATGGGAAATGTTTCTCAACAATATGCTCATAGTTAAATCTTTAAAATCTCAGAAGAATGATAAATGTGGTAAAGGGGATATAATATTTATTGATAGAATTTTCCATTCCTTTCCTCACCAAAGTTATTTTTCAGTTCTTTAAAACTTCTTAATAATAGGCCCCATGATTATCCTGTGTGCCCATTGGGAATATCTAACAAGTTTTACCCCTTGGTCCTACAATGAGGCCAGAGACAGGGATGGAAACAGAAATAGGGGAGGGAGGCAAAAATTGAGGATTTTAGACAAAATAATAAATAAATACATAAACAAATAAACAAACAAGTAAATAACATAAAGATTGCTTTGTGGAGGGAAAAAAAAATTCTCCAGATTCGTCATTCCTCAGATATTGTTCTGAGTGGCTGAAAAAGTAGAGAAAGTAAAGCTGAGTTGGACTTGTAATTTTAATGCCATGTTAGCTCATTTCAAACAATTTTTTTTCAAAGTTTATCACTTTGGGATCCTCCCCAAAAATTGCCATTACCTTATGAATTGCTCTTTCTGCCTAGAATTTAACTTGCTCAACAGATTCCCTGGAAAGCCACTATTTTGTTTGAATGTTTCTGAACTTAACTTTCTTTTGTTGAAGACAATCTAATGCAATTAAGACAAGTATATTACTGTAAGAACTTTGTGGGGGGAGGTCAGGTGCACAGGCACTTCCCCCCCTGAGGGCGATCAGTTGCCAGCCTGCACTGGGCCTGCTCCCTGCTGCTAGAGACAATGGGTTACCTCTCTCTGGAGCCTAAGGCCATTAGACAGGCTCCTGTAGGAGGGGTTTGCACCCTACTGATAATGGTTCCTATGGAGACCCAGAGACCACCCCCTAGACCACCCTCTCATTGCTGTGTAACCTATAGTGCAGCTCCTCCCTGTGACATATGTCTCTACCTGTAATTAGTGGGCTGGCATGCCCCCAAAAGGTATATAGGCATGGATCGGCAATACAGAGCGCTCGGACCCCTCGGACTCTGACCTCCCTGACTCTCTTCCCCCTCTCCCTTGTTCCCTTTCCCTCCTTCCCTTCCCCCTCCCTCCACGTGGATTACCAAGCAGGGCTGAGGTGAGCAATGAATGGTACTATGTAACATGCCTGACTGTATTATTGTATTATCTCTCATGCTCTCAATGACTTTAATATAATACTTACATATCTCAACCATACAATTGTGCATTACTGAACCCAGTAGTAGTATTACTGAACTCATAGGAGTAGCAGCGGGTGGGGGCCAGTCCCCACTCCCCAGCGCCAAATTTTTAATTTAATACTACAGAACTTGTCTGCAGCTATTCAGTAGTCATAGAGATATATTTAAACATTTCTGGAACAAAGCCAGGCACTTATGAACTAAACACGAGTGGGACTTCTTGACTTACCCTCAAGTAGAGAACTCTAGATTGATTAGTATATCTCCAGAAGATCATTTCATGCTCTAACTCTTTATATAATGTGAAGGTAATTTTATTTAGAAATAGCATATTTTCACATGCTGCTAGCTAATTTTTAATGAAGATACATGAATAGGTAATGGAAATTTGAATGGGAAAATTTGGAAGTGAAAAAGAAAACATGGTAGTTGGAAAATATGGCCTTGATGATGAAAATGACACCAGAGATTTCAGGACAAGATTTTGCAAGTCGGAGCTATTCAATGCAAACACTCCTTTTCAAAAATATTAATAACAGCTATATCCAGGAACTTCATGGGATGGAATATAGATTGAATTAATTTAATTTAATAAAATTGGATTAAATTTAATGCAGAATAATTAAATTGCATATATATATATATAAACACAATGGAAAAACACAATATTATTAATCAGTATCACACCAGGCACCAACCATGGAACAGATCACCAGTTGCTCTATGTAAGTTCAAGTTAAAGAAAATTAAAACAAGAGCACAGATCCAAAGGATACTTTGAGTGTATCTGAGCTAAATTTAGAGACTATTTAAATAGAATAGCTATGTTGTATTGGATATTAATGACTGATGTGTTTTTCTGGGTTAACAAGAGAAACAAATTCATGGACACTCATTTGTATATAAGAAAGAGCTTTATATACAAGAGCAATAGAATATTGTGAAAACATCCTAGCCGAGTCCAGATCAAGTCCATAAGTCCTATAATAGACTGTACGTTTGACACCAATCTACAAATTCCTCTTCAGACTCACAAAACACATGCAATGGTGCCAAATGGAGGAAGGTCGCAGGCCAGTGGGTGCAAAGTCTTGTGGATCCAGTCAGTGGCAGTGAAAGCATCTCAATGCTGGTGTGGGTCTCCATGTTGCCCCTTCAGCCAGCTCCGGGGCTCTAGTATAGCTCCACGTTTCTTGTTATCAAGCATGTCCTGCAGGGAGTGAGTGTTTGTCTGGAGTGTTTGTCTCTCCTTAGTGCCTCCAAATGAGGTCATCAAGCTGCAACCTGATTGGCAGCCTAAACTACACTCCTTCACTCTTAAGTATCAAATTGACAACAGATTATGTAACTATCACAGATCATCCCTTGTCAAATTGATACTTTCATACAACTCTTTAGCCATACATATATTTCACACAAACAGTGGTAATATCCTATTGATACCTAGCAGGATAAAACTAAAATGTATGCAATTCAATATGTGCCGCCCTTATTTAAACATAACATTGTATTAGTGAACAAAACAAAAATATCCTATACTTATATGAAAACCTACACCATAATTCTATGAACATATTCCTATGAACATATTCCCCCACCTATGAAAATTTGTAAGTAAGGCATTTCATGCCTTTATCTGCCCAATTTGGGATATTCCATTTCTATACTGCCCACTTACAAAAGCCCAGTGCTTTGAGGAGACAATCATATTTGGTGTGAAGAATTTTCATCCCAGTTGGAACCTCATGAAGTCCGCATCTATTAACAAAATCACATTAGGACAGGCCATCCATAAAGTCAGCAGCAATATGGTCCACTTCACAGGCTAAAATAAATATCTTCTCTTCATCTGCTTGGGTTCTGGTCAACTCAATGTGGGCTGCCTCACAGCCTTACCAGGGTACCCATTAGCTGCCTTACCTTTATGCCATAGGTCTCATCACAAATTCTCAACAACCCTAGCTCCTTTGGGCTACATCATGAATTTCATACCAGTCAACTCGCTCTCATCTTCTCCTCAGGTCCACGGGTGTCAGAGGCCAGACTCAACTGTCTCTTTATTGTTGCATTTCTCTCACTTCCACTCAACAAGAGGATACAGGTAGTCACCTAGCAAGCATTTCAGCCTGCTCAGAGGCTCCCTTTAACAGTTCATGCCTAGAGCGGAGAGTTTCTTCAGAGCTCCAGATTTTTTCCAGCTTCTTACAAAAACCACTAGTTCAAGATTCAAAATGCCAAAGATTTTCTTTTTCTTCAATCTGTCAACAGCTCCCTGGGAAAGTCTCTGGGATAGCAACTGACCTGAGTACTCCAAAGCACTGGGTGTGGCTTATCTTTTCAGAAGCTTCTTTTCAGGCAAATCCTAACCCATTTAAAGATTCAAATTTTAATAGTTGAAGGCAAGGCTTACAAACTCTCTATTTTCATACTTCCCAATAATCATGACTATCAATCATTGTATCAACAATAATAAGCAGAATAAATCAGTATAAACAAAGTGGAATCAGATACTAATCTCAATTCTTAAAACAGTCAAGTTCAGTTCTTATCTAATTTATCTTAATCCTTATCTAAACTATTCCCTTGATACAAAATAGGGATTAGGTCTCTGACAATGTCAAAACAGAGCCAGCCTTTCTGTCAGCCATTTTGATCTTCTGTCAGCCATTTTCACTAAGGAGGTCTGAGAAATTCCAGGGGTTATTTTTTCCCCTGAGATTAAAATATACATTAATCACATTAATTTTCATCTTTTCAAACAGGAATAACCAAAGACAACAACCAAACAAAAGAAACAAAACTTTAACTTTTAAAGTCTTTCCAGAAAGCAACCCAGTAAAACTGCATGGACATATCTAACCTCTGATTAGTCAACAAAGAAACACTACCATGAGGCAGAGGTCAAACACGTATCCACTCTCCATCTTTACAATTTGTTTCTCTAGTATCACACTCCCAAGGTACCATACTATGTTAGTCTGAGTTGACCAGAGAAACAAATTCTTAGACACTAATTTGTGAATAAGAAAGAGCTTTATATACAAGAGCAATTGAATATTGAGAAAACATCCCAACCCAGTCCAGATCAAGTCCATAAATCTGATATTAGCCCATATGTCCGATACTAATCTACAAATTCCTCTTCCAACTCACAAAACACATGCAATGATGCCAAATGCAGGAAGATAACATGTCAGTGGGTGGAAAACCTTCTGGATTCAGTGGCAGTGGAAGCATCTCAGTGCTGGCAGGGGTCTCCACATGGCTCCTTCAGCTCCAGAGCTTTAGCATAACTCCATGCATCTTGTCAGCAAGCATGTCGCAGGGAGTAGATACGTGTGCCACCTCCAGTAAAATATTTATCTCCATACCACCTCCACATGAGGTCATCAAGCTGCAACCTGATTGGCAGGCTAAACTACACCCCTTCATTCTTAAGTCTCAAATTGACAACAGATTATGGAAGTTCCCCAACTGAAAACCAGCTGAGTTGGTGATGAACTAAAGGACATCATAAATGAAGAAAACAAAGGTAATTTTAAGACAGGAATGGAAAAAATCAACACTAAAATATTTCTCAAAAATTACTTTGGAACTTGTTCTTGTGTGCAAAATACCTAAATCAAACAGAAGAAATGAAGGTATAACTGTGTTGAACAGAAGATTTATAAGGGTGGCTCAGAGCAAAAAGGAAAGTTTATAATTAAATATGCAAAACCTTAGATTTAGAAAGCCAAATTAAATAACATATTCATTATTTCTCAAACTGAAAGAGTATTTTTTTTAAAAGCCAAGCCTTTACTTGTAACATTGAAAGATTCTATAGCAAAATATTGTACAACCCAGGAAGTATCAATATAGAAGGAATACTCAGAGACACTGCACTGAAAGAATAATCTTGTGTCCCTTCTTTTAAGAAGGAAGCATATAATAAAGAAATTGAGGAAAGGATTCCAAGGTAGACTGAAGGCCACTGGAGTTGGCAAAATGCCAAGTCCAAAGCAATATTGAAAGAACTCACTGATAGATGGCAAGAAATTTGAGAATCCAGTAAACTAGTTAATCTCACATGGCAATAAAAGTGTAGTGAAGATAACTTAAGAATTGTTGCCACAATGCATCAGAGAGAACATCCAGAAATTCAAGATTTGTTTAATAAAGGGTATGGAATAAAGGATATTATTTTTTTAATTGGGTGAATCTTGACTTAAAGCAGAGAATACCAAAAAAATATTTACTTTTTGTGGCAATAATATCTCTCAAAAAATGAATTGCACATCTGTAGACAATTGGACATTCCCTCACAGAAAGGTCATAAAGAAGGGAAGAGTCAGCCCAGGTGCAGCATAGCACTGATGAAACACACAACATTCCTCTAGTTCTTTAATGCTTCTCTCCCCCACCCCCCACTGTCATGATCCCAGTTCTATCTTATAAATCCAGCAAGACTGGAACATGTATATTGGTACAGATAAGAGCTCTCAGAACACAGAATCCAGGACAGATAGCTAAAAACTCTAGGAACAGTAATAGAGTAGCGATACCATGAGGGCAGTTGAAAGTTGGAGAGAGGAGTTGGAGAAATGGTGAACCAACTACAATGATGGACTTGTAACACACACTCCCCAGGGGAATGAACAGCAGAAACATGGGTGAAGGGAGACAGAGGACATTGTAAGATACAAGAATTATATGAATGATCAGGGAGAGTAAAAAGAGGAGCTGAGAGGAGCTAATTCCAAGGGTTCAAGCTGAAAGAAAATGTTTTCAAAATGATGATGGCAACATATGTACAAATGTGTTTGATACAATTGATGTATGGATTATTATAAGAGTTGTAAGAGTCCCAATAAAATGATTTATTTATTTTAAAAAATGAATTCCAGTCAAGTCCCAAGAAGTTTGAGATTTAAAAATTCCCCAAATGTTCAACACTTCCAAGATGCTATTCTACTCGACTTCTCCCCCACTCCAAGCTTAAATATGTTCTCTCATGCCCCTGGGTCCCACAGGAACTTACAAAACTTTGAGTAAATATTTCACATGGTGGTGGGTAGTTCCAAAAGGTGTGGTAGACTTAAACCAAATGCAAGATCCAGAGCTAGAAGCCAAAAACATGAAAGTCACAGTAGGTCTTCTGGCAGGAAATAAGGTATGGTTTTCCAGTGAAGGGATGTGTATTACAACTGTATCATGGTACCAGTACATAGCCAAGGAAATCAGAGCATGGTGTCTGTCTTAAGTCATATCCTTATTAAGTCAAAGAATCTCCCAAGCACACAAAGGGTGTGGCTTGGCTCACACCTTCTAGTGAAGTGGGATGGTTAGATGCCAATGAGTCAGTTCCAGCCCATGGCAATCCTGTGCACAACAGAAAGAAACACTGCACAGCTGTGCTCCATCCTCATCAGTTCCCATGCTTGAGCTCATTGCTGCATCCGTGATGTCAATCCATCTCGTTCAGGCCCTTCCTCTTCTTCTCTACCCCTCGGCATTACCAAACATGATGTCCTTCTTCAGGGACTGGTCTTTCTGGACAACATGTCCAAAGTGTGTACGACTATATCTCACCCACCTGGCCTCAAGGGAGCACTCTGGTCATATTTCATCCAAGACAGATTGATTTGTCCTTTTAGCAGTCCATGGTACTTACAATATTTTTTCTCCACCACAGCAATTCAAATGTATTATAGATTCTTCTTCAGTCTTCATTATTCAATATCCAATTTCCACAGGCATTTAATGCAACTGAAAATACTATGGTTTGGGTCAGGTACACTCTAGTCCCCAAAGTAGCATCCTTGCTTTCAATATTCTTAAGAGGTCTTGTTCAGCAGTTTTATCTAATGCATCATGTCTTTAGATATCAACGGTTGCTTCCTTGAGTATTGATTGTGGATGAAAGCAAAACAAAATCCTTGACAATTTCAATATTTTTTCCATTTATCATGATGTTCCCTATTGGTCCAATTGTGAGGTTTTTGGTCTTATTTACATTGAGTCATAATCCATATTGAAGGCTGCAATCCTTGATCATCATCAGCAAGTGCTTCAAGTCCTCCTCACTTTCATCAAGAAAATTTCTGTAATCTATATACCACAGACTGTTAATAAGTAGAATACATCCTTTAAAAAGATCAAATCTTAATCCCACCCTAGTCTTATCAGTTAATGTAGTAGAGGAAGCCCTCCAAATTGGGACCATTACCAGAGTCATATAGGGTCTAGTATATCACATAAGGAATTGTGGCTAAAAAGGGCATATGAATTGAATATAACTCAACTGTATTGTATTGTATGTGCAGTGTCATTTGACTGTGGGGATCATAAGAAATTATTGATATCATTAAGAAGACTGAGAAATCCAAAATAGTTCACTCTGTTCATGGGGGACATAAACATAGACCAAGAGCAGAAAACAGGGGTCAACTTCTTTGGTTTTAAATAGTGTTGGTTTAAAATAAGAAAGTATGAGCATCAGGATTTTACCCATTCACTATATTTATTCAACTTGTTTGCAGATGAAATAACTAAAGAATCTTACTTCCATGAAGAAGAACACAGCACCAGGATTTCAAGAAAATGAATTAAAGATTTGTGATATAAAACCTGTAAGCTGAGTAAATTTTCCAAAAAGCTTGATTTAGTCTGGTTTGACTAAAGAAACAAATTCATAGACACTCATATGTGTATAAGAAAGAACTTTATATACAAGAGCAATTGCATATTGAGAAAACATTCCAGCCCAGTCCAGATCAAATCCATAAGTCTGATATCAGCCCATATGTCTGATACCAATCTATAAATTCCGCTTCAGACTCACAAAACACATGCAGTAATGCTGAATGCAGGAAGATCACAGGCCAGTGGGTGGAAAGTCTTATGGATCCAGTGGTGGTATAAACATCTCAGCACTAGCAGGGGCCTCTATGTGGCTCCTCTGGCTCTAGGGCACGAGTGTAGCTACATGTGTCTTTTCAGCAGGAATGTCTCCTAGGGAGTAAGTATGTGTCCTGCCCCAGCAAGATATTTATCTCCTTAGCACCCCCCAATGAGGTCATCAAGCTATGGCCTGATTTACAAGCTAAACTCCACCACTTTAGTTTTAATAGTCTTAAATTGACACCAGATTATGTAATTACCACTAAGCTGGACTATATGGAGAAGAACATAGCATCAGGATTAGAGGAAGACTCATGAATAACTTGTGATATACAGCTGACAAAACCTTGCTTGGGGAAAAGGAGAAGGGATTGGAGTATTTATAGTTGAAAATCAAAGTCTCCAATCACCAATATAGATTATAACTCAACATAAAGGAAACAAAAATCCTCATGACTCAATCAATAGACAAAATTTTGATAAACCAAGAAAAGATGACTTTGTCAGGATTTCATTTTTCTTTGTTCCACAACCTATGTTCATGGAATCAGCTGTCAAGAGATCGAAAAATTATTTTATTGAGCAACCTCTTGCACATTACCTCTTTAAAATGTTAAAGAACAAATATTTCACCTTGATTAAGGTAAATCTGATTCAAGCTCTGGTATTTTTAATCACCTCGCAGACATGTGAAGGCTGAACAATAACATGGAAGACAATCAAGAATTGATGCATATGCTTTTTGGTACTGGCTAAGAAAGTACTATGGACTGCCAGAAGTACAAACAAATCTGTGCTGGAAAAAGGACAGGCAAAATGCTCCTTAAAAGTGAAGTTGGAAAGCCTTTATCTTACATATTTTGGAAATGTTAACAAGAGAGACCAAACTAATAAACAAACAAATTCAAATCAATTCTGACTCAATGGGACCTTACAGAATGAAGTAGTACTGCATCTGTGGGCTTCCGAGACTGGAACTTCCCCTGAAGAGAGGCTGGGGTTTCTTACTGCTCACCTCGGGATTAGCAGCCCAGTGTGTTACCATTATGCCAACAGGATTCCCTTAACAAAAGGAATTCTTGGTAAAGTAGTGACTGCGACAATGGTCAAATGTAACATCAATTTTGGGGATGGCATAGGCCTGCACAGGGCTTCCTCTGTTGTGCACATGGGCACTGTGCGTCCGAACTGACTCAGTGGCACTTTACAATATAGAGACTCTTCATGGGTCTATGCTATAGCCAGAGGTAAAACCACAGGTAGAAAAATGCTCTACCTATGTGCTCTCAGAGAGTTTATTTTAAAGATTACTTGATATAAATAACATGTACAATAATAGATACTAACTCATTACAATTTATGGTGTATTTATTCTAGGTAACACATAATCAATATATGCAAGTTAATATCATCAATAGTACTTGGGCCACAAAAATTCGGCAGAACAATGTGTAAGTTTTTAGTTTAATCTGTTTATCTACAGCTTACTTGTAGCCATTCCTCCATCATAAATTTTAATTATAGCTGACATTATTACACTATAAAACCATACATATCTATTATGTATCCAATGGCTGCATTTAACAATAAATATTCAGTGAAGATATATTTAACAACTTGACCAAACAGTTTTATCAAATTTTAATAAAACAGTATTTCCACTCTGATTTAAGAAAATTTCTGTTCAGAGTATTTCTTAAAATTGTGATACATCAAATCATAAACATATTTTAATGATACAGCATTAATTCTAAAACATATATGGATAAAACTTAGATTTAGATTCTACATATCCTTTTCATATGTTAACAGAATAAAAAGTTAAAGTAAAGCAAACTGTGCATTATGTGATAGTATTCATATTTAATCCGTTATTTTGAATATAGTGGAAGCATTTATGGTATTAATGCTGGCGGTACAGTGGTTAAAACATTCAACTGGAAAGTCAGAGGTTCAAGCCTACCAAGTACTACACAAGGAAAAGATGGGACAGTCAATTTTCGTGAAGATTTGCAGCCTTGAAAACCTTAAGGTAAAATGTACTGTAACCGATAAAGTCAGTTTGAGTACGAATTGCATTGATAGTAATGGGCTTGTTTATAAGTAATGAAAACCTTTTTCAGATTAACTACTCATATGTGTGTGAATGTACTTTTAAAAAATGTAATACTTATAGATCTAAAATCAAAGAAGAACAAATTGAATAGTTGCGATGTACACTTTCACTCGCTTAATTATCCTAAAATATTAAATGTTATTGTACTTTCCAATGAACTTATGATGAATATGAAGCATAAAGTTAAGTATATTATTATAAATTTGTGTATTTACTGAGCTTAAATAAGCTTTCTTATAATAAATATTTAAAATGAAAGATTGCCAGCATGATAATTTAAAGACCATAAATAGTAAAAGTCAAAACTAGGGAAGGAACTTGTACTAGAGGTTAAATTCTGAATATCTGGTTTGCAGAAGCCTATGGATGATAATGCTAGGCCAAAGTCCAGTTTCAGAGTCCCATGGGTTAGGCCTCTGTGCAATACTCTCTGAGCATTGGTGAGGGATGTGAATTCTCGTACTATCCTCCAGAGTGCGCTGAAAAGCAGATTAATGCAAATGTTAAAAAATAAGTAAACATAGACGCACTGCCTTCTCCGAATATGCCCTTACGGAAAGAGATAGAGCTACCTCTGCGGTGCTCTGAGACGGTGACTCTTGCTGGGAGCAGAAAGCCAAGAGTTCGGCCAAAATGCTTTCCTCTGGAACTGTTTTAATTTATTCTAGATTTATTCTTTGCTGTCTTTTGGAGTCAGAGTTTTCTATGATTTGTTTTGCTGGGTTGGTTTTATTTTTTTTTTGCATTTGTAGATGTTTTTCTTTATATGAAATCCAAGCTAGGTAAAATTGCTGATACATTGACTTTATTAGTAGTTTCTTAGGGTGGTGGCGGTGGCGGTTGAGGGAAAAGGGAGGCTGATGATAATGAGTGCAAGAACCTTTGATACTTACTGCCGTTGACACCTTGTGATCACACAGGCTGGTGCACTTCTTCCACGGGGGCTTTGTTGCTTCCCTGCTAGACGATCACTTGTTTACCTTCAAGCCTGGAAGACCCCACATGCTATATCTTTTAATAGCACCATCAGCTTTCTTTGCCACATTTGCTTATGCATCCATTTGTCTTCAGCAATCATATTAGGAAGGTATCATACAATGCCACATTATTAGAACAAACATTTCTTGTACAGAGGTAAGATTTAAATAGAAGACCAAAGTCCATCTGTTTCCTTGTTGGATTTGTGTACATATATTTCAAAAGCAAGAAACCAAATCAATGTGAAACGATGTGGATGTAGTGGAGACCTAAAACCCACCTGTAAGATAATTGGACAATCCTCTCAAAAGGGCCAGATGGAAGGGTTGATAAATCCAGGATGCTATATAGCACTGATAAACCACGTAACTATCTAATTCTTTATTATTTCTTCCTCTTACTATTATAGTTTTTATTTGTTTTACCTCATTAATCATGTAAGATTTGCATATATTCATTTGTATATATAAGATAGTTCGATACATGAAAGCCAATATAGATAACTCTTCAGAAAGAGTAATCTCCCTGAGGGTATTGGAAGGGAGGGGTGGGGGGTGGGGGGATAAGGAACTGAAAGCACTGATGATTATATAACCCAACTAACTAGAAGGGATTGAGCAACAGAATTGTATGTAAATGGATATATTGGATGTGTAAGATATAGCAAAAATAAATAAATACGGGTTCCTTGGGAGTAGGGTGGGAGTGGGAGGTGATACAGAGGAGCTGATGTCCAGGAGTTCAAGAGGAAAGAAAATGTTTTTAAACTGATTGTGGTAGCAATTGTACAATGCTGCTTGAGCTATAATGATATCTGTGAGAGCTCCCAATAAAATGATTAAAAATTACTGAGTACAAGAATGAAGAACATGTTCAAATCTGATTATGGTGATCACTTTTAAACTCTTTAATATATTTAAAACATCACATTTTATGGTATGAAAATTATATGTCAAGAACACTTAAAGTTAAAAAAAAAAAAGGGCACCCAAATAATAACAAAAGAAAAAAGAGGAACTGCAGTCTTCGGTGTGGATTACAACAAACTATAAAGACAACCAAAATCTCCAGGACTGGCCCTATAGGATCCATCCTGACGCATGGGGAAAAGGTTGAAATAGTCAAAGGTTTCATCTTGCTTGGATACACAATCAATGTTCAGAGAAGCGGCAGTCAAGAGATCAAATGATGCCTTAGGCTGGGTCAATCTGCTGCTCAAGGCCTCTTTACAGTGTTGAAAAGCAAGGATGTTACTCTGAGTACTAAGATGTACTGACCCAAGCCATGGTGTTTTCAGTTGCCTCATATGCATTTGAAAGTTGGACGTTGACTAAGGAAGAAAGAGGATGGAATTCCGGTGCTGGAGAAGAAGACCGGAAGTACCATGGATGACTCCTAAAAGGGCAAATGGGTCTTCAAATGAGAACCTCTTAAATAATGAAAATTTACCTGTTTTAGCTAAAGGTAACTGTTTGTACATGTCGATAACAGCTACAGAATATCTTCATGTCAACTCTCAGATCAGTTTTGACTCAATAAGTGGGTTAGTAAAGTAAATACATAAACTTTACCATCATAAGTGGTGAAATTGGGAAAAAATGTTTTGAAATGAAAACATAATGTATTTTATTCATGCTATACCTAAGTGGTACTTTATTAGTAATTTAACTTCCAAATGGTTACTTTCAACAATAGTTTACTGAAAAAATTGTAATAAACAATAGAGAGCAACTTTTGCTCTCCCTTACGTATACGGATCACAGAAAGCATTGATCTGATATTATTGAGAATCTAAAACATTAGTAGGATAGTAGCTGAATAGTTGAACTAGAAGATGAGTTCAAATTAGAGGAGATAATTTGTGCGCATTAGCAATATATAGGGGAAGTATCTATCCTGCTCTGGCTGCTGACTCCCATCCGAAATGAAACACACAGGGGTATAGATCCTAGAATTAATTCTCTCTAATGAGAGAAAAATAATTGGAATCCAGATATAGAATTTGGTTTAAGTTCATTATTTAAACATATATTGGCAGGTACTTTGCTACTCCTAAAATCACTGGATTTGCTTTTTCACATATTTAGTTTCTTATGACCTGAGGCAAATAAAACTTAGCCCTGGGCTAACAGAATATAATTTACTGATGTCGTTTTATTAGAGGTGTGAAGTAAACATTTGGATAATAGGGAGAATTAGAGCTCTTTGGATTTGAAGAGAGCAGAAGAGTCAGGAGTGTTGTTGAGAGGTGTCACTGAGTGGATGTGGACTTGTACCGACCCCGTGTACAACAGGGAAAAGAGCTACCCTGTGTTGCAATCTCGTCTCCATTGTTGGTGTATTAGGGATCATTGTTACAGTCACTATGTCAATCCACTTTATTGAGGATATTTCTTTTCTCTTTTAGTGGAACCCCTAGTTTATCAACCATGATGATCTTTTCAGAAACTGTTGCCCCCTGATGATTTGCCCAAGGTACACAAGAAAAAGTCTCTAGACAAAGTCTTGAAATCCTCAATTCTAAGGAACTTTTTGACTGTATTGTTAACCCAATATGTTCATTTTTCTAGCAGTCTATGATATATTTAATTTTCCTTGACAATATCATAATTCAAATTCATCAATATTTTTGTCTTTCTTATTAATTGTCCCACTTCACATGCATATAAAGTGATTGAACATAATATGGCTTGGAGCAGGTGCAATTTATAACACTTTAGAGTGATCTTTTGCATCACATTTACATAATCCAAAAGGTTATTTATATCTTGACTGCTGCTTCAAATGACTATTGATTGTGGATACAAATAAAATGAATTATTTGACAAAGTCAATCTTTTCTTTATGATGATATTGCTTGTTTGTCCAGTCATGAGGATTTTTGTTGTCTTTATGTTAGGGTTATCCAATGTCCACCTTTAAATTAACTATATCTGTTGGAAGAGACAATGAAGAAGTTCAATACCAGCAACTAAAACAAGGGCAGAGTCTGACTCTGGAGCAGACAATCAATTACTCATCTGTAAGTTCATGATAAACCTGAAGAAAATTAAAACAAGTCCAAAGGAGTGAAATTATTCCCTAGAGTCAATACCACCATAATTTCTAGAGCATCTTAAGAACAGATTTGAGGCATTGAGCGCTAAAGTGGAAGGATATTTAGAACAACATTCATGAAGAAAGCAAAAGGTCATTAAAAATACAGAAAATAAAGAAAAGATCAAAGTGGGTGTCAGGAGATTTCACGGAAGATGGTGTTGATGTGGAATCACCAGCCTAGAGCTCCCATTGTGTAATCTGGAGATCAACATGTGAGCAGGCTAAACTCTGGGAAATCGAAGTGAGATCTAGACTACCAGCATCCCAAGGCTTTTTTTTTTTCACACCCCCTTGTGATAGTTATATAATCTGGTGTCAATTTGAGAAGATTAAGAGTGAAAGGGTGAAGTCTACTCTGTCAATTGGGTCATAGCCAGTGAGCGTTCTGTGTGGGCATAGAGGATTCTGGGAAAACTTTGGGATTTCCTCCTTGGAGGTGGAAGACACTGTCTCTCTCTGTTCACTCCCTTGGAGACTCACTACTGACAAGGCTTTTTCTCTGGGAGACATCCCTGGGGAGAAGCCACATGGACCTACGCTGATTCAGCTGGAGAAGCCATGTGGAGACCCCTGCCAGCACTGAGATACTTAAAACACCACTGGATCCAAAGACTTTCTATCCCCTTTTCCTGTGATCATCCTGCATTCAGCATCATTGCATGTGTTTCCTGAGTCTGAAGAGGACTTTATAGATTGGTATTGGACATATGGGCTAATATTGGATTTATGGGCTTGGATTAGACTGGGCTGGGATGTTTTCTTAATGTACAATTGCCCTTTATATACAACTCTCTCTTAAACACATATGAGTGTGTCTATGGATTTGTTTCTCTAGTCTACCTGGACTAATACACTCCTTCTCCAATTTTTGCTCATGGAGAGCTCAGCGGAGCTCACATGGTGTTGGTATTGCTTTCTCACTGTACCCACAGCATTATTTCCTCTCCATTACTATAGCAGGGTCAATGGAGTGGCAAATTCCAGCCTCATCCCCTCCATCCTAGTTTTGTGAACCATCAGCGTGGTGAGATACCCCAAGACAGGCTACACCCAATTGCAGCCCAAGGTTCCATGTCCTCTCAGAACTCTGGAAGCCCTGAATGCTAGAGCCCATGGCAGCTGCAAAGCAGAGCTTCCATAGCAGCAACCCCTTACTGGAATCCTATTCCCGCCCTTTCTTGCATGGGTGCAAGTCTCTCTCCTCAGCCAACTTAAAAGGGATACAGGCCCAGAAATATAGGAATACAAATAGAACCTGCAGCAGGCTCCAAAAGTTTATTAGATTTGTTTCTATTTCCTTTTGCAAAAGAAAGCCACAAGCTCTTTTTCCTGCCAGGAGAACCAGAACCCAGCATTCCTGGGCGTCCTGGGTTTCCTGACAGCTTGCTGTCCCATATATAGGCAACTGGAAGACACTGAGACTGTCCTCAGCAGGACATCCTTCTGATTGGAAGTCCCTCCTTCCTCTCCAATTTGGGCTCTCACTCCAATAACCTATTTCCATCCTGGGACTACAGGATGACCTATTTCCATCCTGGGACTACAGGATGGAGGTGATAGTACTGAGTTGTGCACAAATCCACAGTAAAAGTGTCTTCTGCTATAAACACAATAACAGAAGAGCTGAACTCTCCCTATATAATATACAGGGTTGATAGTTGACTGATCGATTTCTTAATTTACCCCTCACCTACCCCAATCACCATTACTTCAAGACCCTGCTTCCTACACCTCAGTAACAAACACTCTCTTACAACCTACCCAGTAACATCACATCTCTTATAATCCTCTTCTCCAATCATACAAATTACTATACTCAATAGGGAAGCTGCCTGCAATTAATATTACTTAAAACCTACACCCGAGCACCTATATCCTATTCCTCCTACCTTCCCAACTATCAATTCCATCTCATCTACACACAATATTATTTCTAGTATCAATCTGATACTCATATAACCTAAGAAGCCAACCTCTCCCCTGCTACACAACCCAGAAGCCCATATATCAAATACAGCACAACTATTATGTGGCTCAAAAAAACAGCCATCAGCAGCTACAACCAAAAAAAAAAAAAATTAAGAGAAACAAAAGTCAACAACTGGAGTACATAGAAGATGACACACGTTCAGATAGAAAATACAAGGAAATGATGTTTTGGGTCTTACATGAGATTAGGGGATCAAACTTGAAACAGATAAAATATGGAGTTAATGTCATTCAAAAAAAATAAAAGCAAGAGTGGTGATATTAATCTCTGACAAAATAGATGTCAAGGTACAAGTTATAATGAGATACAAGAAAGGGCATTACATAATGTTTAAGGGATCAATAGATCAAAACCATAATAAACATATATGGGCTCAATGAAAGACCCTCAAATTTCATCATCCTCAAAGAGATGCAAAGAGAAATCACCGGATCAACAATTATAGTCAGTGATTTCAATACACCACTCTCAGAAAAAGATAGACCCAGAGGTAAGAAATACAATAAAGAAACAGAAGCGAAGAACAACAATTGGACAACTCGACCTCCTAGATATTTGCAAAGCTCTTCAACCAACAGCAACAACCACAAAAATACACATTCTTCTAAAATGCATATGGCTCATATTCTAATACAGACCTCATGCTGGGTTGTAAAGCAAGCTGGAGAAAATTCATCTTCTCTGACCACATTTCCATAAATTGGAAATCAACAATAGAAAGAATAATAATATTTTATTTAAAGACAAACACTCAGAGATGCAGCAACACACTACCCCAAAATGAGTGGGTTAGGCCAAATAAGAGAAAAAATTAGGCATGTCCTAGAAACTAATGAGAAAAATAACACAACAAACCAAAACCTCTGGGTCACAGCAGAAGCAGTTATCAGAGGTCACTCTCTTGAAATTAATGCACACATAAATAATAATAATTTATAAATTATCAAGGGTTCAGGTGAGGGGGAGCGGGGAGGGAGTGGGGGGAAATGAGGAGCTGACACCAAGGGCTCAAGTGGAAAGCAGGTGTTGTGAGAATGATGAAGTCAACATATGTACTAATGTGCTGGACACAAATGATGTATGTACGGATTGTGAAGATGTGTATGAGCCCCTAATATAATAATTATAAAAAAAGAGGAGAGAATCCTGTTCAGCAAATTAACACAATACTTCTAACATTTAGAAGAGTAACAGCACAATCCTTCCAATATTAAAAGAAAGGGAAATCATAACAATTAGAGTAGAAATAGATGAACTGGAAAACAGAAAAACAATGGAAAAATCAACAAAGCAAAAAGTTGGTGCACTGAAAGGATCAACAAAATCAACTACTAGCAAACTTAACAAAGGAAAAGAAGGAGCAGAAGACACGATTTTTAGTTAGAGATGAAGCAGGGGAAGTCACAACAGACCCTAATGAAATAAAGAGATTAATAATTCAATATTATGAAAGATTATATTCCAACAAAGTCAATAAACTGGATGACATGGACAAATCCATAGAAAATTATTTTCTCCACAAATCAATGAATTAACATCCAGAACTTGAACACACCCTGTGGTAATTACATGATCTGGTGTCAATTTGAGGATTAAGAGTGTAGGTGTGGAGTCTATCCTGTCAATCAGGATATAGCCAAAGAGGGCTCTTTTGACATGGCCTTCTCCTGAGGATTCTGGGAATTCCTGTGTTTCCTCCTTGGAGGCAGGAGACACATACTCTCTAGACTCACTCCCTGTGAGACATCCCTGTGGAGAAGACACATGGAGAGAGTCTGATGGAACCAGAACTCTGGAGCCAGAGAAGCCACATGGAGAGCTCTGCCAGCACTGAGATGCTTGGATGCTTGCAATGCCACTGGATCCACAAGACTTCCCACCCACTGTCCTGTGATCTTCCTGCACTTGGCACCATTGCATGTGTTTCCTGAGTCTGAAGAGGACTTTATAGATTAGTTTCTGATACATAGGCTAATATCAGACTTATGGATTTGATCTGGACTGGGCTGGGATGCTTTCTCAATATTCAGATGCCCTTGTACATAAAGCTCTTTGTTATACGCATATAAGTGTCTATGAATTTGTTTCTCTACTCTACCCAGACTAACATAGACCCTTTGCAAAAGAAGGTCATCCGGAAACTCCCAACTGAAAAAAAACCTAAGTCAAGATGGCTTTACAGGAGAACTTTTCGAAGTATTCAGAGAAGAGCTGACACCAATCCCACCCCAAATCTTCCAGAATATACAAAGGGACAGCAAACTCCAAAACTCATTCTTTGAAGCCATCATAACTCTGATACCCAAATTGGACAAAGGCCACACAAGGATAGAGAACTATAGATTGATATCTCTCAAACATGAATGCAAAACTCTTCAACAAAATCTTGGCCAATAGAATTCAACAATATATCAGAAAAATAATACATCATGACCAAATGGGATTCATACCATGGATGCAGAGATGGTTCAATATTTGAAAAAAAATAACAGAATCCACCATATTAATGGGAAAAAGGATAAGAACCATATAATCATTTCAATTTATGTAGAAAAAGCATTTGACAATACCTAACACCCATTCCTAATAAAAGCTCTCAAAAACATAGGATTACAAGGAAAATGACTCAATATAATAAAGGCCATATATAAACAAGCAGCCATCTAGCTCAGAAGCAACAAAGCCCACATGGAAGAAGCACACCAGATCACGAGGTGTTGAAGGGATCAGGTATAAGGCATCATCAGAACAAAAAGTCTTACCGTAGTGAATGATGGGGGGAGTGCAGAGTGGAGACCCAAAGCCCATTTGTAGGCCACTGGAGATCCCCTTGCAGAGGGGTCTCTGGGAAGAGACGAGCCAGACAGGGTGTGATGTAGCAACGATGAAAAATACAACTTTCCTCTAGTTCCTAAATGCTTTCTCACCCCCCACCCACCCACTATCATGATCCAAATTCTACCTTGCAAGTCTGGCTAGACCAGAGGATGTACACTGGTACAGATAGGAACTGGAAAAACAGGGAATTCAGGGCGGATGATCCCTTCAGGACCAGTGGTGTGAGTGGCGATACTTGGAGGGTAGAGGAAGAGTGGGTTGGAAAGAGGGAACCGATTACAAGGATCTATATGTGACCTCCTCCATGGGGGACCGACAACAGAAAAGTGGGTGAAGGGAGACGTCGGACAAGACAAGATATGACAAAACAATAATTTATAAATTATCAATGGCTCATGAGGGAGGGGGGAGGGGAGAGGGAGGGGAAAAATGAAGACCTGATGCCGGGGGGCCTAAGTGGAGAGCAAATGTTTTGAGAATGATGAGGGCAATGAATGTACAAATGGGCTTTACACAATTGATGTATATATGGATTGTGATAAGAGTCCTATGAGCCTCTAATAAAACGATTTTAAAAATAAATAATTAAATAAAGACCATATATAAAAAAAAAATAGCCAATATTATAGTCAATGGAGAAAAGCTGAAAACATTTCCACTTGATAAGGGAGCCCTACAAGGATGTCCTTTATCCCCACTTTTATTCAGCATTGAGCTGGAAGCCCTAGCCAGTACCATATGACAATGTCAAAAAGGAAGGGATTGTAATTGGGTAAAGAAGAATCAAAACCTTCATTGTTTACAAATGATGTGATGTTATATAATGAGAATCCAAAGGTGTACACAATAGGATTTCTGGAAACAATAGAGGAATTTAGTAGAGTAGCAGGATAGAAGATTAACAAGCAGAAATCAATGGCATTCCTGTAAACCAGTGATTGGAATACCAAAAAAAAAGATATTATGGAAACAATACCATTCACAGTAGCCATGCAAAAACTGAAATACCTAGGAATAAACCTCAACCAAGAAAAACTTAAAGAGGAGCTGTATGAAGAAAACCACAGAACACTACTACAAGAAAACAAAAATAATTCTACACACGGAAAAAGATTCCATGTTTGTGGATCATAAGACTCGACATTGTAAAAATGTCAATACTACCTAAAGCAATCTACAAATTCAATGCAATCCTGATCCGAATTTCAACGTCATTCTTTTAAGAAATGGAAAACACTGATTACCTACTTGTTGGAGAGAGAAACCCAGGATAGTCAAAGACGTCCTCAAAAAGAACAAAGTAGGTGGTCTTGCACTACCTGACCTCAAAACCTACTACTCAGCAACAGTTATCAAAGCAGCCAGGTATTGTTATAATGATAGATACCTGAATCAATGGATCAGGACAGAAAACCCAGAAATAAAATCATCCATACAGACAACTGATTTTTGACAATGGCCCCTAAAGAATTAAATGGGAGGCAGATGTCCTTTTCAATAAAGGGCACTATAAAAACTGGATATCCACCCGCAGAAAAATGAAATAAGACCCATCTCTCACCTCATCCACAAAAACAAACTCAAGGTAGATCAAAGACTTAAATATAAAACCCAAATCTATCAGGATCAATGAGAAAATTGGGACAAAGCTAGGAACCCTACCTAGTCCAGGGAATACATGAGCTATCTGAAATAACACAGACATCACACTCCATAGAAGATAAAATAGATGAATGTGACCTATTAAAAATAAAACACTGTGTACTTCAAAACACTTCATTAAAAGAGTATAAAGAGCCCACAGACTGGGAAAAGATATTTAGTAATGACATAACAGACAAAGGACTAAAATCGACAGTATTTTACACACCTACAAGAGAAACATTTAGAACCCTCTGTGAAGGTGGGCAAAAGGCCTGAACAGATGATTCACAAAGGATGACACTCAAATGGCTAATAAACATGTGAGGAAATTCTCCTGTTCCCTAGCCTTCCAGGAATGTGAGTCAAAACAATGATGAAATACCACCTAACACTCATAGCTTTAGCCTGATTTTAAAAACTGAAAAGAACAAATGTTGTTGGACACCGAAGCCTGGATCTTCAAGGTGCACAGCATGCTCCAGAGGCTGCATCAGAGAGATCCCAGACAGAAACTACACTGGGCGAACGGGACTCTACCTCAGACACACTTGTAACCTGAGGACTGAGGTTGGAAAAGATACCATGTCTGAGTAAGCAGAAGACACCTTTACTAAGATTGTTGAACTGTTAGTAGGTGGTCAAACATGGTCATACTACATCAATGCATTATATGCTGTATAGAGGTATGTATTATTCTGGCAAACCTTTGACAACATTCTGTTTGATTTTTTAAAAATCATTTTATTAGGGGCTCATACAACTCTTATCATAATCCATACATACATCAATTATGTAAAGCACACTTGTACGTTCATTGCCCTCATCATTCTCTAAACATCCGCTCACCACCCAAACCCCTGGCATCAACTCATTTTTCCCCTCCCTCCCCACTGCCCCCTGCCTCATGAACCCTTGATAATTTACAAATTATTATTTTGTCATATCTTTCACTGTCTGACGTCTCCCTTCACCCACTTTTCTGTTGTCCATCCCCTAGAGAGGAGGTTATATGCAGATTCTTGTAACCGGTTCCCCCTTTCCACCCCACCTTCCCTCCACCCTCCAGGTGTCGGCACTCACACCACTGGTCCTGAAGGGATCATCTGCCCGGGATTCCCTGTGTTTCCAGTTCCTATCTGTACCAGT